>NC_056726.1:1742906594-1743206594 GCF_019279795.1 Protopterus annectens | reverse complement strand
TTCGATGAGAGTGTTCGCAATTTGTTAGATTCGCTCATATCATACAGACCCCGTTCTTGTACCTTGGGGAGCAATGTATAAATCCTGACTTTAGTATGATATTAGACATGTCTTCCATAACAAGCATTCACACATTGTCTTCAGAAATCTATTCTCTTATAACATCTTCCATTTTAGGGACCCCAATGCATTTTCAGTATTATAAGACAGATTTCATTCCCCACCCATAAATATTCCCCATCTCAAAAATACTTGAATAAATTTTTTTTTTTTTTTTTTTTTTTTTAACAACAACTTTTTTCCTTCCTCCTAGACAATAACCTCCTGTCGCCTACACAACACGTTTCAGACCACACCATAGTACCTCCTAAGCCCTCTTATCTTTCCTCGACATTGCCAACCATGCCAGAGACTCTGGCAATGTTGTATCCTCTCTGTTCTTAGACTTATCTAAAGCCTTTGATACCATTTCCTATAATCTCTTACTATCAAAGCTATCACACACCTTAACCTCCCTCCTCCAACTATAAATTAGTTTTCCAGTTACCTTTCTAACAGGCAACAGTCCGTTAAATGGAACAACTCCACCTCCTTTTTTCTTGATACCCTCCCAGGAGTGCCCCACGGGTCCATCTTAGGCCCTTTATTATTTAATATCTTCATTAACGACTTCCATCATTGCATCCCAAATGCTAAACTTGTTCAATACATAGATGACTCTACTATCATCTGCTCAGCTGATTCTCTCTCCAAACTTATGCAACTAACTCAAACTGCTTTTAGTTGTACTGAGACCTGGATGCTAAATAACCATTTAGCCCTTAATGCAACTAAAACTAAGCTTATGATTTTCTCCCCTACCAGGAACTACACAATTAATAAAGCCAAAACATGATCCCCATTGAACTAGTCCCTTAAACCAAGCTTCTCTGAGTCTTTATCGATGAACAGCTTAAATCTGATATACACATTCAAGCCATCATCAAGAAAACCCACCAAAAGCTAAGTATGCTTTACCGCCATAACCGCTACCTAATCACCTCAACCAGGCTAACCCTCTCCACCTCTTACCTCCTTCCCCTCCTTTATGGAGCTCCAATTCTCACCAAACTTCAAAGTACCATCAAGGCTAAGCTGGCATCCTGCTACAATAAAATTTCCAAGTTTACTACAAATTCCAAATCTTCCTCTCACCACTGCATTTCTTTACATTCACTAAATTGGTTAGAACTCCCTAATCATCTATCTTTCACTCAACTCTCCACTGCCCATAAACTCATTTTCAGTCCTTCCCACTGCCCTTCATTATCCTTCACTCTCACATTGCACCATCCTGGCAGTTCTCTTAGATCCACCAATCAGAACCTACTTGAACTGCACAAACCTCTTTTCATTCCAGGCCAATCTCTATTAGCCTTCTCTCTTGCACGAAAATGAACTCACTTCCTCTTCATATTCAGACCACCCAAAAGCATTCTGCCTTTAAGTCCCTTCTACACTCTTATTTATCCTCCACTTGGGAATGTTCCTGCTCACATCCCTCCTAAATTTCTCCTATTTCCTTTCTCGCAGTTAATCTCCATTGTATTAACTGCCAATAAATGTGAATGTAACTTGCAGCTTTCTCCTATAACTGTATTAACTACCAACAAATTTTGTATTGTACATGGATCTTCCTGTCTTATAACTGTATTAACTGCCAATATTATTAGTTTGTTGTACTAACTGCTCAAATTTTGTATATACTTTCTTGTGTTAACTGGTAAAATAATTTTGAATGTACTTGGAGCTTTTCTCCCCGGGCCTCCATTGAAAAAGGGCTCAATGGACTTTCCCAGTTAAACTACAAATAAATAAATAAATTCCCTGTTGACAGCTCATTTCTCCCAAAATTCTCCTAAGCTCCATAACTGCAGCGTTAAGTGGAATATAATTACATGCCCCCCCCCCCCCCCCCCACACACACACACACCTTTCTATCACTACTGGAACACCTCTAGCAATCAACACTATTATTCCACCTTTCCTTGGTCCTTGATATTCTTTTGAATGTCTACCTCAAAATCTTTTTTGTCAAATTCACAGACATTTCTATTCAACTATGTCTCCTACCACATTCCTATTTGCACCCTATACTTGTTTAATTCAATACTCTCTGCTTTTTATCTGATAACATGCACAAAGTAATCATTACTCCCACCTATTATAAATGACGGTCCTTTTGAACACACATTTCCAACTTGTAGTTTACATGCACACATTGTTTGGCAAGCGGATCTCTTATGCACTTGCTGCTTCTAATCTCCATTTCAGTCTAGGAAACATTAAAGCTTTTGTTTCAATGAAAAACTAAATAGATTTTTATACTTACATCCCTTTTAACCTGGAAAGCTATGTGCATTTTCAAAAAAATGTTTACCCTCCAGACAGAAGTAGTTGCACTAAATCAACAGCTGTACCCACAGGCATTACCCTTAACCTAAAATTAAGATTATCCATGCTAAAGTACATATTACAGCCTGTATTTCTGCTTCCACTAACTATTTTTTGTTCCCTTCCCAGATGTGAAAAAAAACTTGCATGCTTTCAGTAAACGTCAGCTTTTAGCCCCAGGGAAAAAAGAACACTGGCTACTTTTAAATATAAAAATGCACAATTTAGCTTAAGTTCATTTAAGTACTAAAGCTACTGGGATGGCAACTAATTGCATAACTTGTTACCCAGTTTCAAACTATTTTTCACTGAACTACTTTTCAATGTACCTTTAAATGTTAATTATATTGTAACTTATACATTTCACCCAGAAAAAAAATGCTCAGACCTTTCATGATTAACTAGTTGCACATACTCAAGAGTATTAATAACTTGCACATGGCTCAACAGAGGCTTCACCTCCTGAGAAAGCGCAAAAAGGCCAGGCCTCTCACTGTCTGCTCTTACCACTTTTTACAGGGGAGCTATCAAGAGTATCCTCACTAGCAATTTCATAGCATGGTTTGGCAACTGCACAGTTGCTGAAAAGAAGAAACTACAGAGGGTGGTGAAGGTGGCTGAGAAAATCTTGGGCACAAACCTCCCTTCTATTCAGAAGCTTTTCTTTACAAGGACAAGAAAGAGAACATATAAAATTACTTGCTGATTCAACCCATCCAGCTCACAACTGGTTCTCAACCTGCATCTGGAAAGAGGTACCGCAGCTTCCGCTGTAGGACTACCACATTCAAGAACAGTTTGTATCCTACAGCTGTAAGACTTACTAATACGGACACCAACCATAATACCTGATACACTGAAGCCTCTTTCATTTAATACTGCTGATCTGAGCAATTACCGCCAGCATTACTATTATGCAGTATGATGGCTATACGGAGTCACTTCTAAAGTTAACAAGTGCAATATGGTAACTAAACAGCTGCTATTCATTAGTCTCTATTTATTCTCCATCTTAATGTAGGGGTTTGGTGGTGGGCATTTTTTATCACTGGATAATGGGTATTGAATGTGTTTAATGTGAACTACCTCTTGCATGTCATATGTGTTATTTTCTTTCTTATGTTATTCTTTGATATCGCTGCATCTATGTTATTTACACTGCATTTCTCTCGTGAGCTGACATTTGTAATTTAGTTTAGGCTACACTTGTGTGGTCCTAAATAACAAAGTTTCTCTGAAATCTTTGAAACATACAGACTTTCTTACCTTCAAGTAAAAGCAGTAATGACAAAACAGCTAGTGACTTTGCAGATGCATGAAAAAAATTCTATATTTCACTCAGACACACTGAGCAGCCCTCTCATGATTACTTATTTTTGTGTGTACATACTCTTATGGTCTCCCAGTGAAAGCCTTTGCTAATAGAAAAATATAGCCAATGACTGCAAAGAAAAAGAAGAAAGAGTTGTGTAAAATGTTACCATAAGCATAGAGGTCCCTCTTCCATGTTGCATTTTTCTAGGTGTGGGATTTCATGCCCTCATGCGACTCGTACGTCGGCTCCTATATAAAAGCTTCAGTGTGGCTGTTGCAGTGTGTGTGAGACGTCACACTTAGGGCCTTAAATGTGACATCTGCACGCACAATCCTCAGAACTTGAAGGCCAGCAGGCAGAAAAGAAGGCACAGCAGGAGGAATGCCAGTTGTTTCCAGGTGTGTGACTTGGAGACCTACTGTAATGTAGGTAGTATAGGTAAGGAATAGGAACTGGGGGGGGGGTTGGTGTATGGGAAGGAATATTGCAAGATTGAAGAGAAGACATCTATGGTTATGGTAAGATTTTACACAACTACTCTATGTCCTTCTATTCCTATGTTGCAGTATTCTAGGTGTGGGAGTGTACCACAGCTTATGCGGATCAGAGGGTAGTGGTAGATGAAGAGGGCTCTACATTACCCTGCAGGATTGCCCTGGCGTATCCTGTCCTAGCTCTGGAAACTTGGTCCAGTTTGTAATGCTTGGTGAAAGTGTGGATAGTGGCCCAAGTGGCTGCTTCGAAAATTGATGCTGTGTCTAGGCCCTTCATGAAGGCCCTTGAGGTGGCCACAGCTCTAGTGGAATGGGCCTTGATTCCCCCTGGGGGTTCCTTTCCATGGTGGTAGTAGCAGAAGCAAATAGCTTTCCTGATCTAGCATGCAATGTTTCCCTTGGAGACTGCCTTGCCCAGGGCTCTGGGGTGGAAGACAAAGAGCTGATTAGTTTTCCTGATGGTCTTGGTCAGGTAAAACCTAAGTTGTCTGTGCACGTCTAAGAAGTGCAGTAGCCTCTCCCCTTCGTTAGAGGGTGAGGGGAAGAAGATGGGTAAATTAATGGATTGGTTAAGAGAGAGGTCATTGAGCACCTTAGGCATAAAGGTGGGGTTGGTTCACATGGACAGCCTGTCTTTGTGGAAGACTGTGTAGGGGAGACAGAGGACAGGCCATTAAGGCCTGGAATTCTGACACTCTTCTGACTGATGTGATAGCCACCAGCAAGACTATCTTCCATGTGCACATCTGTAAGGAAGAAGGCCCAGCCGGTTAAAAGGGATGCTGGGTTAATTTCTCTAAGACGTAATTAAGGTCCCAAGACGGGGGGATAGGTTTCCTAAGTGGTCTCATATACAAGACCCCTTTAAGGGACAGCTTTACGTCGAGCCTGGCAAGCACGGGGGGGGGTTTCCAGTTGCAGGCAGGCTGATATGGCAGAGAGGTGTACTTTTACAGAATAAGAAAGCCCGCTATCAATTGACACAGGTAGCTTAGAACCAGGGGAACCTTAGCGGAGCTGGGGTCCCTTCCCTTGTTCAGACACCATTTTGCAAATCTTTCCCACTTAGCCAGATAAGATTTTCTGATGGTAGGTTTCCTTGCCTCCCTTAGGACTGGAAGCACATCCTCTTGAGTAGTGGTGTCTGAAAGGGTTTAAAAGTTTATCACTCTCAGAGTCAGAGACAACATATGCAAGTGTGGCTGTAGGGGAGTTCCTTTGTCTAGTGTCAGTAGGTCCAATTTGTAAGGTAACTTGAAGTGATTGCCCTTGGCTAGTTTGTGAAGTAGGGGGAACCAGTGCTGCCTTGGCCAGTAAGGAGTCACTAACAAGATTTTTGGTTTGCCCTTCTGAATTTTCAGGAGAACTTTCTGAATCAGTGAGAATGGGGGAAGGCATAAAAGAACTTCCCCTCCCAAGGGAAGCTGAAAGCATCCACTCTCCATGCTCGAGGGTACTGGGTTTTTGAGCAGAAGTTCTGCAGTTTCCTATTCTGGGAGGAGTAAAGTTCACCACACCAGCAAAACGACAACTGAACAAAAACACCAGTGAGCTGGAATCACCAAACGGATGCACAATAAAAGAAAACCGAAGAAAAAGTAACAAACTTCTTTAATGGACCGTGAAATAATGAGTATAAAAACCACATTATAGGTTCATACCAGGCTATCTGCCCTAGGGCATTTATAAGCATAGCCAGAATGTGTTTGGCTTTCGCCACCCATTTTAAATTTATTTTGCTATGCCCTTTTTCGAGGTTAGTATACCGTGCCTCTGTCTAACAGTGACACAGAAGTGATACCCGGGGTAAACCTACAATCTCCCATCCACTCATCAAGATTCCTCTTGAAGAGAGTCAATGAGGGACTCTGCTTAACCTGGACTGGGATTTTATTCCAGAGTGAAGGGAGCCTCTGGGTTATGAATCTGTCCCTCCAGCATGTCCTATTTATTTCAGTGCTGAGGTTCAAGTCTCGAGCGTGTAGCTCGATGGGATTTGGATTTTCTGAGGTGCAGCATGTCCATTAATTCCGGGTTGGACATGGCTTTATACGTCAGGCACAGATCGCCCCTGAACAGGCGGTATGCCACTGAGTAGAGCTGGAGTTTCTTTAACCGGGCAGCATATGGCATCTGTTTGAGCCCTTTGATCCTCTTGGTGAAGTACTTTTGGGGTCTTTCCAGTTGCTGCAGGTGTCTGGTAAGGTACATCCCAAAAGGGGCATTGTACTCAATTATGGGCCTGATGAGGGATGAGTAAAGAGGCACGATGACCTCCCCTGATCTAGATGTGAATCCCTTCATGATTAGGCGGGCTATATAAAATGTTTTTCTAACCACTTTGGCCACATGGTTGTCAAATGAGAGATTGCTATCAACTTGGGTCCCCAGGTCCCTAATTACTTCTTCTGTACTTAATGGATTACCACCTATGTGGTAATTTGTGGCACTTTGTTTTGCCAAAGGGGATGACTATACACTTTTTGGCATTCAGCTTGAGGCCATGGCTCTGGCACCAGTTGTCTGTTTCTATGAGGCCCTTTTGGAGGATGCTTGTGTCGGTTGGAGAGTCGATTATGGCACCCAGTTTGCAGTCATCTGCGAACTTGGTCAGCCACAGTCCTTCTGTGTTGGCCTGTACTTCCAAGAAATATATACCGAACAAGAGAGGTCCCAGGACTGAGCCTTGTGGGACACCACTTGTAACTGGTTTGGAGTCTGACATGGCTCCAGCAATTCTAACCATGTGGGTTCTGTCCTTGAGCCAGTTTGCAATCCATCTAGTGACATAGGGGTTTATATTTAAGCTGGTGAGCTTATTTATAATGCCAGTGGGGTATTGTATCGAAGGCTTTTGCGAGGTCCAGGTAGGCTGTATGGACCACCTTCTCCTCGTCAATGGCCTTGGTGACTGTTTCAAAGAAATCAACCAGGTTTAAGAGGCAGGATCTGCCCTTAAAGCTGAACTGGGTAGGATCCAGTGTCTGTAGGTCCCCAATATCTTTATTTATGAGGTCCATGATGATCCTTTCCATAGCTTTGCAGACCAAGCTAGTCAGGCTTATGGGCGATAGTTTCCAGGATCCGTTGAAGCACCACCTTTATGGAGAGGGACCACTGTTGCTGTACGCCACTCTTTGGGCACATATCCTGTAGTAAGGCTGAGATTGAACAGTAGTTTTATGTTTGGGTTTAGCTCTTCTTGGAGTTCATGTAGGACGCAGCCCGGGACACCGTGCTGCGGCCAGTGCTTTCATCCACTGATGTGGACTTCTTCAGAATGCCAATTAAACTAGCTTAACAGTACATTTAAAAACTTTTTAATGCCAAACTCCGCCTTCTTAATCGTAGTGTTAAAGCAACATCGCTCTTAACTAATGTTAAAATAATCGCTAGTTTACAGCACAAAATCTGTCAACTAATGCAATCTATAATTCATATTTATCAACAACTCATACAAAAAATAAAAATAAATCTGTGCTAAATGGTTTAAAATAAATATTATATATTACAACACCTATTTGCTTAACATCACTACAATTTAAAAATGTCCATATTGTTAAAAGGTGTAAATACATAAGTAAATGAAAATATGCAAATTGATAAATAAGGCATGGGATGTACTTGATAAGAACAACAACTGATGAAATTGGCTGTCTAAAGCTAACCAAAAACAAGACCCTAAAATTATCGGTTATAGTAAATACTGTAATATAAATCAATCCTAAAACAGACCAACGTAATTCTAATATAGGTTTAATAGTGAGGTAATCATTCAGCCCTGGTTTCCTTCTAGCATCCGTAAAAATTTGCCATATTAACTCTTTCCTGTTCAGTAGGGCTTTATAATTCCCTCCTTTAGGATCTATTTTCACCTGGTCAATAATAGCAAATTTAAAAACATGATTCTCCCCATAATCAAAAATATGTGTACTTAAAGCATTGTTCATATCTTTAGTCTTTATACAATATAAATGATCATATATCAGTTTTTTAAACTGGCGTTCCGTTTTTCCTATATAGGAACCAGAACATGACGTGCATTTTGCCAAATATACAATATTTTTAGTACAATTGCCCTGTTTGAATTTTATAATTGTTCTATTAACATTGTCCAAAATGACACTAACTCCAGAATTGCATGACACCGACTACATGAACCACATTTCTTTGAGTGACTGTTCAAGTTAACACGACCACCAGTAGTTGGTACATGTTCCAATTTCTTTTTTAGATTTGGTCCAATTTTATACACAAAAATTGAGGAAGTTCCTACTATTTTGCTGACATCATCAATAACTAACATGTTCCAGTTATTTCTTACTATTTTTTTGATGAACTCCACATATGGTGAATATTCCAATATACATGCTCTTCCAAATTTAGTACTTTCAGCGATTTGTCTCGTATTGTTAAGTTCCTTGCCTAATAAAGGTTGAAATTTTTTACCCCATTCATTCACTACATATGTAGAGATGTTGTCCAACATAGACTCCGGATAACCCCTTTCTCTAAACATAGTATTAATAAATTCAATTTCTCTCAAAACGTCACTAAATTCGGAAGTCATGCGGGCTGCCCGAATGCATTGACCTTTACAAATACTTTTCATCATATTTCTCAGATGACAACTAGTAAACTCCAAATAACTATTTGAAAATGTCTTTTTACAATATATATTTGATTTATAACCGGTTTTAGTCTTAGAAATGTATATGCCCAAATATGCAATTCCATCATCATCACTTGTATGTGTAAACTTCAAAAATGTACTAGAATTGTTCAGAAAATTCATAAAAGTGCAAATACTGTCCTTGTCACCTCTCCAAAGGACAAACATATTGTCCAAAAATCATGAATAATAAATCACTCGATCATAATATTCGCTGGTAAACAACTGAGTAGTTTCCCATTCTAGCATAACTAAACTGGTGTAGATAGGTCCAATTTGTAAGGTAACTTGAAGTGATTGCCCTTGGCTAGTTTGTGAAGTAGGGGGACACCAGTGCTGCCTTGGCCAGTAAGGAGTCACAAACAAGATTTTTGCTTTGCCTTTTTGAATTTTCAGGAGAACTTTCTGAATCAGTGAGAATGGGGGAAGGCACAAAGGAACTTTCCCTCCCAAGGGAAGCTGAAAGCATCCACTCTCCATGCTCGAAGGTACTGGGTTTTTGAGAAGAAGTTCTGCAGTTGCCTATTCTGGGAGGAGGCACAGAGGTCTATTTGTGGAGCACCCCACCGGTGGACTATGTCTAAGAAGACCTCCCTGCTCAGCATCCATTCATGCTGAGGCGAGGAGGTCCTGCTCAAAAGTTCTGCTTGGTGGTTGTCCTGTGAGGGGATGTAGGCCGCTTGCAGGACTAATTTGAGACAAGAGGCTAAGTCCCATATCAGCAGGGATAATCTGCCCAGCTGATAGGCATTTGTTCCTCCCTGCTTGTTGAGGTATCACATCACCGTAGTGTTGTCGGTGACTATCTGGAGCACCCCTGGAAAAGTACAGTTTTGTACCTACCATAAATGTAGATGTCCGAGAGGAATGCATCTGCAGTCCTTACAAATGGGTTGTCCTGTCGTCAGGCAGCCCTTCGGTCGGCCGGATTCCAAAGTCTGGGTCTGGCTTCGGCTGGTGTCGCACTTCACCCGACGTCATTGCGGCAGTTATTCGGGTATAAAGGCATCAGCCGACGCCATTTTCCTCAGTGTTTCTTGCCCCAGATGCCAGGTGCCCTCTTGGTAGGCTAAATTTGGATAAATGCCAAAGTTTCCAAATAGTAGAGAGCAAACACACAAAATAAACATGTATGTACATATATACAAACAAATACACCATAATAGATCCCCCCCAAGCTAGCTGAAGATTGGTAAGTACCCTAGGAGTACCTCAGAGGGGAAGGAGGGTGGGTAATCCTGACTGCAGATGCATTCCTCTCGGACATCTACATTTATGGTAGGTACAAAATTGTACTATGTCCTTCAAGGATGCATCTGCAGTCCTTACAAATGGGTAGAATACCATAGCTAAACTAGGGGAGGAGGAAATGAGAATAGATTATGGTGTAGTCAGGATCCCTTGCAAAACAGCAGTGGCAAAGCCAGCACGGGATCTAGAGTATAGAGGTAAGTTATAATGTTTGGCAAATGTATGCACGGAGGTCCAAGTAGCAGCCTCTATAATGCCCTTGGTAGCCACTCCTCGTAAGAAAGCTGTGGTAGTGGCTGTGGCCCTTGTGGAGTGAGGCCTGATGTTCTCTGGAGTTTTCTTTCCATGGTAGGAGTAACAAATTCTAATGCAATTTCCTATCCATTTGGAGATTGTTTAGAAATTGGTTTTCCTTCTTTTCCTGTTGCATAAGCTACCAGAAGCTGGTCAGTTTTTCTATTGTTTTTTTGTCCTGTCCAGGTAGTAGCGTAATTGCCTGTGTACATCCAAGGTATGTAAGAGCTTTTCCCCCCTGTTCTGTGGATTGGGGAAGAATGTAGGAAGGTGGATAGCCTGATTTAAAGAGACTCTGGATACCACCTTAGGCATAAATGTAGGATTTGTTCTCATGGACACTCTATCTTGATGGAAAATCAGGAAGGGTTGTACTGCCATTAATGCTTGTAGTTCAGAAACCCTTCTTGCTGAAGTTATTGCCAGCAGGAAGGCAGTCTTCCAGGATAAGTATTGCAAATCTGCTGTAGCTGCTGGCTCGAAAGGAGGTAGAGTCAGTTTTTCTAGCACAAAGTTAAAGTCCCATGCTGGCAATGGAGGTTTCCTGGGAGGTTTTACATTTTTATTCCCCTCAGAAACTGTCTGAGCAGAGGATGCGAGAAGACAGGAGGATCCAAGCTGTATTGTGCTGAAATAGCTGATGCATGTATCTTGATGGAGGAATAGGACAGGCCTGTGTGGTAGAGCTCAGCCAAGTACTCCAGGATGTTGGCTATGTTCACCAGTGTCACATCTTGCCCCTTTGCAGCACTCCAGATGAGATATCTTTTCCATTTTGCTGCATAATTCTTTCTTGTTGAAGGTCTACGAGCCTCCAGGATTATGTCCCTAACCCTTTGGGATAAATTTGGGTTAATTTCTGTCATGTAATATTCCAGGCAGTCAGCTGCAGAGTTTTTAGGTTTGGATGCAGAATGTTGTAGTTGTTCTGTGTCAGCAGTAATGGGATCAGGGGTAGTTTCCATATTTGTTCCCGGGACATGCTCCTCAGCAGTGGGTACCAATGTTGTCTTGGCCAGTCTGGGGCTATCAGAATGATCCTCGGACGTTCCTCTTTGATCTTGAGAAGCACCTTGTGCATCAAAGGAAGTGGTGGGAATGCGTATGCTGTCAGGCTTTTCCAACTGAAGGATAGGGAGTCCACCTTCCAAGCAAGTGGGTGGTAAGTCCTTGTGCAGAATTTCTTCAACTGGTGATTGTATGGGGATGCAAACAAGTCTATTTGTGGTAATCCCCATTTTCTTGTGATGGTTTTGAAGATGTCCGGATGCAGCATCCATTCGTGGGCATCTGTTGTAGTTCTGTTTAATATGTCTGCTAGAATGTTTTCCTTCCTTGGTACATAAATTGCCTGTAACTGAAGGTTGTAACTCAGAGCCACATCCCATAGGTCTAGTGCCAGCCGGCATAGGGGGTATGAGTGTGTGCCTCCCTGTTTGTTGATGTACCACATAACTGTGGTGTTGTCTGTCCTTATCAACAGCTGGCCTTCGTGGAGAAGAGGTCTGAATGCCTGGATTGCCAATTTTACTGCCATCATTTCTTTTAGATTTATGTGCAGATGCAGTTGGTCTTGAGTCCATAGGCCTTGAATGCACTTGTCCATCATGTGTGCCCCCCAACCGAGGTCTGAGGCATCTGTCATGATAGTTTGTCTTGGTTGACTTTTGCTGAAGGGCAGTCCTGTGTTTGATTGACAGGCCTGAGCCCACCATAAGAACTCTTGCTTCAGGCATGGGATCATTGGAATTTTGGTTTCCAGGCTGTGCTTGTGCTGAGACCACAAATTCTTTAGGTACCACTGTAGCTTTCTCATATGAAGCCTGGCATAAGGGACCAGAATTATGCAGGATGCCATGAAGCCTAGAGCTTGTAGCACTTTTCTTGCAGTTAGATGGCTCTGCTTTGTTAATGCCAAGAAATAGAGAGGAAGTTGTTCTTTCTTTTCTGCAGTTAGAAATGCCATTTGTTTTGATGTGTCCAGTTCTGCACCCAGAAAGGTTATTATTTGGGATGGAATTAGCCTTGACTTTTTTGTATTGACTGTGTATCCCAGGGCTTGTAGCAGGTAGATGACTCTTTGTAAGTCTTCTGTTAATTTGTTTTTGTTGTCCGCTTGTATCAGGCAGTCGTCCAGGTAGGGATAGATTTGAATTCCCTGAAGTCTGCAATGAGCGATTACTGATGCCAGGCATTTCGTGAACACTCTGGGCGCAGTAGATAAGCCAAAGGGCAATGCTGAGAATTGATAATGCTCCGATCCTGCAAGAAATCTGAGGTATCTTCTGCAAATTGGTCTTATGGGGACGTGCAGGTATGCTTCCTTGAGATCTAGAGTTACCAGCCAAGACTCCTTGCCCAGCATGGGAAGAAGCTGCTGTAGAGTCATCATTTTGAATTTTGGAACAATGAGGAATGTGTTTAGAGCGGACAGATCTAGAATAGGCCTCCATTTGTTTTCTTTTCTTGGTACCAGGAAGAGCCTGGAGTAAAATCCCTTCCCTTGCTCCATAAATGGTACCTTTTCCACAGCACAGATTCTTAATAATTGAGATATTTGTTTTAGAGCTTCTGCCCTTTGAGAAGGTGGTAGGTTTGGCATTCCTTTCTTTCCTGGTAGTGTATGGAAATGGAACCTGTAACCTTTGTCTATAGTCTGCAAAATCCATTTTTCTCTTGTAATGCAGTGCCAGTTTTTTGAAAATAATGTTAGCTTTCCACCTAAGGGTGCTTCTAGTTGTTCCCTGGTAGGCGGTGTCACCGCCAAGTCACTGTGATTGAGTTGTTGTAGTGGTGGTGGCTGTATCCATGCCTCGTTGGTTGTTACCCTGCCACTGGCGACCCCTGTAGGCACCTCTGGATTGGTTTCTGCCTCTAGAGCGCCTATTCCTGCCTCTTTGTGCCTTCGAGGACTCCGGAAAGGACCAATTCTTGGAGGGCCAATTCCTGCTAAACCTTGGAGGTTGAACTTGTAAGAAATCTTTTACTGTTTGCACAGATTTTGCTTTCTCTTCCATCTTTTTCAGAACCTGCTGTGCGGGGGCACCAAATAAATTGACCTTGTCCATAGGTGCATCCAAAAGCTTAGATTTGACATGGTCTGGTAATGCCTGTTCTTTCAACCATGCATGCCTCCTGATAACTGTGCCAGTCATGGCTGATCTAAAGGAAGCCTCCAGTGCATCATAGCCACATTTTAAAGAATGGTTACTAACCTGCTGTATGTTATGTAACATTTCTTGAACATACTTTTTATCTAAAGATTCTTCAGAGGACAGCTTTTTAGTCAACTGGTCAAGCATAAACTCTTGATATTGAATCATATGAAATTGGCAGTTCAAAGCTCTAGCTGACAAAGTAGCAGAGGTGTAAACTTTTTTACCCCATCTCTCTAAGGACCTGGATTCCCTTTCAGAGGGGAGGGGGTTTTTAGAAGAAGTAGCTGTAACAGCTTTAGGGCCCTGGGAGATAGTCTCTGGATCTGCAAAAGGGGCCTTATATAAGTGGTGATGAGTGTCCGGGACCCTGTAGTACCTATCTGGTTTAGCAGGAGCCGGAGGTAAAGTATCAGGAGTAGTGCAAGCATCATTAAATGCATCATCAACAACAGATAGAACTGGAGGAATGGCTAAAGGCCTATGCTGTGGTAAGTGTAGAAAGGTCCTAAGCCTTTTTCATGAGTCTGAGAAATCTTGGCCCTGCCACTTAAATTGTTCCCTCATAGCATGCAAGGTTTCCCCAAAGGAAAATTCCTCAGGAGGAGAGGCTGAAGGGATGGACTCCTCAGCATCGGAGTCTTCGTAAGGAGAATAAGAAGCCTCAGGAGGATCTGTATGTTCTGAATCATCAGAAGAATCATCTGTGGCTACTGGCTCAGGGGGCTCTGCTCTAGGCCTCTTTTCTGGAGGAGGGAGAGGCCCTGTCTGGATGAGGCTGGGATCCACGGATTAAAGTGATGAGATCCTGTGCCAAAGAAAGCATATGGGAGCTGGTGCTGGGCCTGTGAGAGGGGGGCTTGGCAGGCACAGGTTTGGAAGTTTTGGCTGCTTTAGCCCTGGCAAAGGCCTTAATAGACATAGCTGGAGGAGGCCTAGCAGCTCCACGTGCAGGGGTAGAAATATCTAGTGGAATGGTGTCTGATAAATCCTGTGAAATCGCAACAGAAGGCTGGATTTCAGAAGCCGTTTCTACCAGAATAGAAGAGGCCTTGGTAGAAGGCAAGTTATCAGCTGAAGAAAGAACCGCTTGCTCGGTTTCGGCCGAAACCGAGACACTCGTGGATTGCTTAACCGCGGCTTCAGCCGAAACCGCGGACCGCGAGTGTCGGTCCTTTTCTTTGCGTTTTTTTTTGTTATTTGCGTAGTCGGAGGATCCGACGACATAATGTAGGCAAAATCGGAGCCGAAAATCTGTTCAGCAAAGTCCGAGCGACGTCTAAGCGTCCGTCGGTTAAAAGAAGCACAGGCTAGACAAGCTGCTACGTCGTGGTCTGGGCCTAAACAATGTATGCAATAGGAGTGGAAATCTTTATGAGGTATTTGTTTCCCACAAGATAAACAGTTATTAACTTTCTCTGACATCGGCTGAGGCAAGAAAGAGTCCCCAACGGGGTACTTAGCTTTATAGAAGTCTTCGAAGTAGTATTCGGTAGTAGTAATCTCTGGATCTGACCGACCGGCACTTGCGAACAGCTTCTGCTTCGGGCGCCACGCGGCAAGAAAGACTGGGGAAAATGGCGTCGGCTGATGCCTTTATACCCGAATAACTGCCGCAATGACGTCGGGTGAAGTGCGACACCAGCCAAAGCCAGACCCAGACTTTGGAATCCGGCCGACCGAAGGGCTGCCTGACGACAGGACAACCCATTTGTAAGGACTGCAGATGCATCCTTGAAGGACATCAGAAGGGGTGTGAAAGTCTTTAGAGATAAGACTACTGCTGTCATTTCCCTGATACTGATGTGTATGGCCTGAAGAGAGGGATGCCACTTTTCCTGAATCCTGTAAGAGGCCAGAATTGCTCCCCAACCTGAATCTGAGGCATCTGTATGCATTACTTGGGTTGGGGTGGGTGGTTGTAGTGGGAGCCCTGGGTTCAGTTGAGCTTGCTGGACCCACCAACTGATTTCAGTTTCCAGACAGGGAAGGAGGGGGATGCCCTGATCTAGGGGATGAAGGTGTTGGGACCAGGCGTTCTTCAGGAACCACTGTAACTTGCGCATGTGCATTCTTGCCAGTGGTAGCATGGGGATGGTCATTGCCATTAAACTCAGGAGATGAAGAAATTGCCTTGCCGTCACCTTTTGGGATAGTAGTGCTTCCTGGAAGTGGGAAGTCAAAGAAAGAACCTTGTCCTGTGGTAGAGAGGCGTTCATTGTGTCTGTTCTGATTCTGCAGCCTAGTAAAATTTTGTCATGGCTTGGGATCAGAAAGGATTTGGGGGAGACTGACGGTGAATAGCAGGGTTGTGTACACTTACCATAAATGTAGATGTTAGAGTGTATTTCACTGTTGCAGTCATTACATTTGGGTTTATCTGCCTGCAGGTAGTCCTCAGCCGGCCTGAATACCAGAGTCTTGGATTCCTGCGTCAGATGCGGTCTCTTCTTCCATGACGTCAGGTCGTCAGGGGTATAAAACATGCAGCTGAAGCCATTACATCAGTTTTTCTTGCCCCAGATGTAATGGGAAGTAATTATATGTAATGTTACACCTCCAACAAAAAGCAAATACACCACACAAGAAGGAAAGGTAGAGCCAAGAGAAGTCAGGGGGCTGGAGGAAGGGTAACCAGGACTGCAACAGTGAATATACTCTAGCATCTACATTTATGGTAAGTGTACACAACTGTACTATGTTCTTCGTGTTTCACTGTTGCAGTCATTACATTTGGGTTGATTCCCAAAGCTAAGGAAGGGAGGAGAAAGTTAGAGAGCATTAGGGCCAGCTATTAAGTCCTGCAAAACTGCAGTGAAAAAACCAGCTCTGGATTTAAAAAAAATAGTCATGTGGTAATGCTTGGTGAAGGTATGTACAGAGCTCCAGGTAGCAGCTTCTAGGATGTCCCTGGTAGGGACTCCTCTGAGAAAGGCTGTAGGGGTAGATACAGCCCTGGTGGAATGTGGTCTAATCCCTGGTGGGGTAGGTTTTCCATGGTGCTTATAGCAGAAATGAATGCAATGGGCTATCCATTTAGAAATGGTTTGCTTTGAAATGGCCTTCCCCTCTGCCCCTGCAGCAAAGCCAACTAACAGCTGTTCAGATTTTCTGAGAGGCTTAGTCTTGTCCAAATAAAATCTAAGTTGTCTGTGCACGTCCAAAGAATGCAGTACTCTTTATCCTTTGTTTTGTGGATTCGGGAAAAAGGTAGGCAAATGAATGGGTTGCTTTAGGGCCACACTAGACACCACCTTGGGCATAAAGGAAGGATTGGTCCTGAGGGAAACCCTGTATGCATGGAAGATAATGAAGGGATCAACTGCTATGGGGGCCTGTAATTCAGACACTCTTCTTGCTGAAGTGATGGTTAGAAGGAAGGCTGTTTTCCAAGAAAGGAATTTCAACTCCGCAGTTGCAGCTGGTTCAAATTGAGGGAGAGTGAGCTTCTCCAATACAAAGTTAAGGTCCCAGGCTGGATTAGGGGCTTGCTTGGGGGGGGTCTTAAGTTTTTAGCCCCTCTGAAGAATTGCTTTAACAGGGGGTAAGAGAAGAGAGGTGGTTCAGTATTATAATGGACTGAAATGGCAGAGGCATGAATTTTAATTGACGAGAAGGCTAGGCCCTTGTGGAGCATTTCTGTTTAGTACAAAAGAATATGAGGTAAGCTGGGCATCGTAGTGCCCATCCCGAGTCTGACTCTAGGAACAGTATCTTTTCCACTTTTCAGCATAGGATTTTCTAGCACTAGGTCTCCTTGCTTCCAGAATGACATCTAGCACCAGCATACTGAGGGATGCTACTTGGAGAGCTCAAGGAATTAGCCAGGCTGCAAGGTTCAGGGTTTGAAGCAGAGGGTGCAGAATCTGGCCCTCCTGCTGGGAGGTAGATGCCATGGATCTTTAGCAGAACTTTCAAGAGGACAGGCAGAGGAGGAAAGGCGTAAACTGAGAGGCTTTCCCAGGTAAAGGACAGGGCATCCACTTTCCAAACTTGACTGTGGTGAGTCCTTGTGCAGAATTTGTCCAATTGGTAGTTCTGAGGAAAGACCAACAGGTCTATCTCTGGAGTCCCCCATTTGTTCCTCAAGAGGTTGAATATTTTTGGTTCCAGTTTCCATTCGTGTGGATCCATGAGACTTCTGCTTAGGTCATATGCCAGTGAATTTAGCTTGCCTGGCAGGAACTGAGCTGGTAGGTGTACTGGGTAGCTCAAGTCTGTGTTCCACAGAGCCATGGCTAGTCTGCAGAGAGGGTAGGAGTGAGTTCCCCCCCTGCTTGTTTATGTCCCACATAACTGTGGTGTTGTCTGTTTTTACCAATAATTGTCCTGGAAGGATGTGGTCTTTGAAGGGAATTCTGTACAGCTAACATTTCTTTTTAGATGATATGCAGGTGCATCTGACTCGGGTTCCATTTGCCCTGAATGCACTCCCCTGCCAAATGAGCCCCCCATGCATAGTCTGATGCGACTATAGTCAGGGTTTGGGCGGCAGGGGGTAGACTGAAAGAGAGTCCCTTGTTGAGTTGGCAGGCCTCTGCCCACCAAAGGCACTCTATCTTTATACAAGGAATGATAGGAATCATTGATTCCAGGTCCTGAGAATGTTGACAACATAGGCTTTTTAGATACCGTTGTAGTTTCCTCATATGCAATCTTGCACATGGAATTAGTAGAATGCAAGTGGCCATGAACTCGCAGGATTCTCCTTGCAGATAACTGGGTCTTTGTGGCCAGTAGTTTGAAATAGGCTGTCAAACTTGTTTCTCTGGCGTGATGTAAGCCAACTGGGAAGTTGTGTTCAAGCTTGCTCCCAGGAATAAAAGTTGCTGGCAGGGTACTAGATGAGATTTCTTTTAGTTTATGGTGTACCCCAGCGAGGTTAGAAGTTTCTTTACAAATGCCAGATGTTTTAATGGCATGCCCTGGCTTTCTGCCTGAATCAGACAATCATCCAGGTATGGGTATATTTGAATATTTATCTGCCTGCAAAATGCAATGGCTGGAGCTAGACACTTTGTGAATACCCTGGGCGCAGTACATAAGCCAAAGGGACGCTCAGAGAAAGTACAGTTGTGTACCTACCATAAATGTAGATGTTGAGTGTATTCACTGTTGCACTCATTACACTTGGGTTATTCCTGCTGGCAGGCTACCCTCAGTCGGCCTGAATTCCAAAGTCCTGGTGCTGCATTGGTTGCTGTCGCCTCTTCCCTGATGTCAGTGCGCCAGAGGTATAAAAGATGCAGCCGACGCCATTTTCTTCAGTTTTTCTTGCCCCAGATGTCGGGTACCCCCAAAAGGGTAGGCTAAAAAAACATTGCTTATAAAAGCATGCACTAAAATAAACAATACCTTCATCTACAAGCAAATACACCACATAGGTTGTATAGGATAGAGAAGTACAGATAAGTACCAGCAAAGAAAGGGGGATGGTGGGTGGGTAAACCTGGACTGCAACAGTGAATACACTCGAACATCTACATTTATGGTAGGTACACAACTGTACTATTGTTCATCGTGTTTCACTGTTGCAGTCATTACACTTGGGGTGAATCCCAAAGCTGAGGTTGGGCGGCTGGGTCTAAATAGAATTAGGAGTGGCTATAAGGCCCTGCAGTGGCAACACCTGCTCTGGATTTAGAGTAAAGAGGTAAGTGGTAGTGCTTAGTAAAAGTGTGCACTGAAGTCCAAGTTGCAGCCTCCAAAATATCCTTGGTTGGTACTCCTCTGAGGAAGGCTGCTGAGGTGGCTGCTGCCCTGGTAGAATATGGTCTAATGCCCTTAGGCACTTATTTGCCATGTTGTGAATAGCAGAAATGAATGCAGTGTCCTATCCATTTTGAAATAATCTGCTTTGAGATAGCCTTTCCTTGTGATCCTGCAGCATATGACACTAAAAGTTGCTCAGTCTTTCTGATAGCTTTAGTTTTGTCCAAGTAGAAGCGTAGCTGTCTGTGTATGCCCAAAGAATGCAGAAGTCTCTCCCCTTTATTCTGTGGGTTTGGGTAAAAAGTAGGCAAATGAATGGTTTGGTTAAGAGCCACACTGGACACTACCTTAGGCATAAATGAGAAGTTATGTATCTACCATAACGTTCCATGTTAGTTGTCTTCTTCTCGCCTTCTTTCTTGCTGGATGGGTTCGGAGCCGACCCTCGGCTCGACACGGCCTATACTAAAGCTCGAGAGCTATTTATACAGGCTCGAGGCTACCCTATATCCCACAATGCTAGGCGCGAACTACCCAGATCTCGTTTGATAGCTGAAACCATAGCAGTTCTGATATCCAAAATAAGGAGAAGAGGAAACCTCACTTGTAAGTCACCTAGACCTATAGCTACCAGTAAGGATAGCCAAAGGGGCTAATTATGAGGCAGGAAGAAGATCCCCAAGGATCCTTAGGTCTGTCCAGGCTAGGGGGATGGAGGGTGGGACGCAAGAAAGGCGGCGAGAAGAAGACAACTAACATGGAACGTTATGGTAGGTACATAACTTCTCAATGTTAAGTTGTCAATCTCACCTTCATTCTTGCTGGATGGGACCGCGTCCCTAGCACCTTCACCCTGGGGGCTCATCGGAACAGACTCTTGAGAACGGTGGAACCAAAATTAGCCCGGCTTCGGGAGGCCATGTCTAATTTGTAATGAGAGATAAAGGTATGAGGGGAGGCCCATGTGGCTGCCGCACAAATGGAATCTATTGGTAATCTAGACTGAAAAGCTATTGACGTGGCTAATGCTCTAGTTGAGTGAGCCCTGGGCCTTGACGGTAGCTTTTGGCATCTGAGGTCATAGATGAAAGTAATCACAGAGGCCAGCCATCTAGAAAGGGTTACTTTGGAAACTGGAAGGCCTTTCTTCCTTGCCGCATAAGATAGGAAGAGCTGCTCAGATTTCCTAGCTTGCTTGGTTCTATCCAGATAGTAATGGAGCTGACGATGAACGTCCAGAAAATGCAGCTTTTGTTCCGCTCTGTTGGAGTAGTTGGGGAAGAAAACTGGGAGATCGATAGTCTGGTTTAGATTCGCCTCAGAAGAAACCTTGGGTAAAAAGGATGGGTTAGTCCTGAGGGACACTCTGTCTTTATGGAAAACTAGATAAGGTGGGCGAATGCAAAGGGCATGAAGTTCTGATACTCTTCTCGCAGATGTTATGGCGACTAGAAAGAGTGTCTTCCAAGAGAGCAATTTCAAGGAGCAGGAAGCCGCAGGTTCGAAGGGGGGAAGAATCAAGGAAGTTAGAACTAAATTTAAGTCCCACTGCGGTGGGGGGGGTCTCTGATTGGGGGCTTAAGCAAAAAGATACCTTTAAGAAAGGTTTTACAAAGCTTATGGGACATGATACTGGAGTCCGAAAAGCCTACATGAAAGTTTGAAATAGCCGCTAACTGTACTTTGATGGTGGAGGAAGAAGATCCTGAGTGAAACAGTTCGGCTAGGAAGTCTAGTACTGATTGGATAGGAGCAGTAAAAGGATCCATATTTCTAGCTCCTGCCCAGAAGGAAAAATGCTTCCACTTGCTGGCATAAATCCTTCTGGTAGATGACTTTAGGGAAGCTATAAGTATGTCACGCACAGAATGGGAAATAAGGGGAAGCCTGGCTAGGGTTGGAATTGGAGCAACCAAGCTGTGAGGTTGAGAGATTGGAGGGAGTGGTGCAGCTGTCCCGACTGATGGGTCAAGAGATCTGGCACTGGGTCCAGATGCTAGGGCTGCCCCAAGAGGTAACGATGCAGGAACGGAAACCATGTCTGTTGAGGCCAGTAAGGAGCAATGAGGATCATGGTGGCTTTCACGGCAGTAGCTTTCTGAATCAATTGAGTGATTAATGGAAAGGGGGGAAAGGCATACAGAAGTCCCCGGGGCCAATTGAGGACTAGAGCGTCTCTGGGGGGTGGCCGGGAAGAGAGTGAAGAAGTCGTGGCACTTGCTGTTTTGAGGTGTTGCAAAAAGATCGCAGCAAGGTCGACCCCATTTCTGAAAAATTTCTTCCACTACTGCTTGTTTGAGAGACCATTCGTGTGGCATGAGAATGGCTCTGCTCAACCTGTCCGCTATGATGTTGGACTTCCAGGGGATGTGCGTTGCTATCAGAAACCGCTGAGAAGAGATCACCCACTGCCATAGTCTGAGTGCCTCCCGACATAAGGGATAGGACTTGGTTCCGCCCTGCTTGTTGCTGTACCACACTACGGACATATTGTCCGTCTGAACTGCAATAGTCCCGATGGGAAGAGAGTCCTGAAGGGCTTGCAACGCTAAAAGTACTGCTCTCATCTCCAAGACATTTATGGGCAGGTGGCACTCGAAAGGTTGCCATGTGCCCTGGACCGTCCTGCCCTGAAAATACCCCCCCCCCACCTCATCAGGGAGGCATCCGTTGTCACCGTGGCGACCGGGGGAGAAGGAACAAATGGTCTGCCCTGAAGGACTTGAGGGGAGACCATCCACCAAGAAAGGTGTTTCTTGCAAGACAGGGTTATTAAAATGTTGTGTGACATTGGAAGCTGTTGAAAGGACCACTGGGAAAAAAGCATCCACTGAAGGATGCGCATATGAAAGCGAGCTAGGGGAAGTAGAGTAATGGCTGCCACCATGAGACCTAATACCTTCAGGACAAATCTGGCCTGGATTTTATTGTTCTGAAGAAGGATGAGAACATGCCTGTGAATATCTAGAACTCTTTGATCGGTTAGTTTTGTGGAGAGCCGAACTGTGTCCAATGTGGTGCCTATGAAGGTAATAGACTGACAAGGCAACAAGGCAGACTTTTCGAAATTTATGGAGATACCTAGCCCTTTGAAGTGTGAATGGTGTAATCTCTGGAGAGGAGAAGCTAACGCCTGGTGGTGGCAGTGAGGAGCCAGTCGTCTAGGTATGGAAACACCTGGAATCCTTGACACCTCAGATGAGCCGTAACTGCTGCCATGCATTTGGTAAACACTCGGGGGGCTGTAGTGAGACCAAAGGGCAGGGCTCTGAACTGATAGTGACTGGCTCCCAGCAGGAAGCGGAGAAACCTCCTGGAGCGCCTGTGCATCTTGATGTGGTAGTACGCATCCTGAAGTTCTACTGAGCACATCCAATCGTCCTGACCCAGAAAGGGTAGAATGGACTGTAGCGTGACCATCCGGAACTTCGTTCGTCTTACAGACTTGTTTAGTCTGCTGAGATCCAATATTGGTTGCCAGTCCCCTGTCTTTTTTGGTACCAAAAAGAACTTGGAGTAGATTCTGGATCCTTGTTGGTCTGCTGGGACTGGCTGGATGGCTCTTTTTGTTAGCAGTTTTGATATTTCTAGTACTGCTTGTTCCCTTAGACTGGGTGGAACATCTGGTAGGGGTCCTTTTGGCTGAGTTGGGGTGTGGATAAAAGGAATTTTGTAACCCTGGGATATAATCGACTGTACCCATTTGTCTTGGGTGAGTGAAAGCCAGGCTTCTGGGTACAGTGATAACCTTCCCCCGAAGGCGGACAGTCGGGCAGCTTCTCAGGGATGCTGGAAGGGTTTGTCAGAAAGAGAGACTCTGCTACCCTGATTTTGCGGACCTCCTCTGCCCCTAGGGCAGCGTCTGTTATTGTCCCCCCCCCCGCCTCTAGAGGGGAACTGACCTCTTGCGTCAGGCGCGACCTCTTGTGGTTTGCGGAACCACAATTAGCCACCCTTGTGACCCTTAGGGTATGGTCTAGACGGGTGGAAAAACGGACTCCCACGGCAGAGAGAGTCTTGCCTTCTTGCTCGCATCGGGTCAAAGTATCCTTCACTTGAGGTCCAAACAAAGCTGAACCGTCAAAGGGGGAGTTAGTGAAGGATGCCTTAAAGGGGTCTGCAAAGTTACAAAGCCGCATCCAGGCGTGACGCCGTAAGGCCACGCCTGTGCCTGCAGCCCTACTCGCCCCATCGGCCGCATAGAGGAGTTGACAATGGAATTCAGGGTTGCCAGCTGGGAGTTTATTTTGTCCTGAGACCCCGCAGCTGTTGGATCCTGTAAGACCTCACCCACTTCTTTGAGCATGTCTCTTTGAAGGCGGGTGAAGTGGCACAGATAATTCAGCGACAGAATGACAAAGGTCGCTGAAGAAAACATCTGCTTGCTGTACCTATCCATAGTCCTAGACTCCTTGTTAGGAGGATGGACAGGTACTGAAGGATCAGCCAGTTCCTTCTTAGTGGCTGCAGCCACCATCATGGCGTCAACCGGGACAACCTTGGCTAAAAACTGTTTGTCCGAAGGGGCGGTTATGAATTTTGAAGGCCTCCATGGCGTAGGTTCCATCGAATCAGGGGCCGTCCACGCCTTTCGCGCCACCACTTCCATGAGGGGGTCAAAGGGCGGAGACACCCAGGAGGTGGAAGGGCGAAAGCCTAACGCCTCTAGGTAAACCGAGTCGTCCTCAGAAGGATTAAGGGTAGACCAGTTCCCCCTCTGCTTCAGGATCTCAAGGATGTCTGAAAAGGAGACATCCTCAGAGGGGGACCGTGGGGACCCTTCTGACTCATCCAAGTCGGTATCCGATGTAATGGACTCAGGGGAGTCCACATGCTTCCTCTTGCATTTCCTCTTCCGAGGGGGTTCCCCTGATGGATCAGGGGAAACCTCGGAAGAGGAGGATATTCCCAGTGGGGAAACCTGAAGCGTTGGATCTCTACGGTCAGGAATGAGAGGGTGGGTAGAGACCGCAGCAGGCACTACAGAGGGAGGAGCTGAGAGAGCCAACCGTGGAGCAGGCACAGGGGCCAGCACGCTCCTCATGACTTCGAAGGCGTCCCTATCAGGCAGGGTAGAAGGTCCCTGCTCTGAAGAGATAAAGACCCCTCCCGGCACCGAGAGGGACGGCTCCGAAGCCAATGTCGGGGCTGAACTTACCAGCGCCGAAGCTCCGAGAGGGAGAACGGGGTCGGACAAGGGTCCGATGCCACTAGTCCCCTCGGAGCCGACGAGGAAGTCCATGCACCTGGATCCCTCCAAGGATGTGACCATGGAAGAGACCGGAGCCGAAAGGTGAGGTATCAGCTCCGTGTCGACGGCCACGGCTCCCACAAGCTCCGGCTCCGAACTCAGAAGAAGAGTGGGAGGAGGAATCGAAGATGGGGTGGGAATAGCCACTGTCTGTTGAGAAGGGCTATGGAGCATCTGGGGTAGTGCCTGAGACTTAAGAAGTCTACTAACCACCCTCTCGAGGTCCGACAGCCTGGAAGACCTAGAGGAAAGGGTTCGATGGCTCTGCTCCGACAGTAAGGGAGACCTCGGAGCCGAGTGAACAGATTCCAAGGACGGAGACCTGGACCGTTTACGGCTGGCAGATGGCACCGACACCACTATCGGCGTCGACTGAGTCCTAGAATCATAGTCTCCGGCTCGAGCCGATGTAGAAGACTGAGTTTGAGAAACGTCGACTCCAGCCGGAGCCGATGAGGAAGACTGTCTTGGAAACATCGGCTCCAGCTGGAGCCGATGTAGCAGCAGTCAGAGCACCACCAGTCGAAGGCTCTGAACATGGAGCCAACGGCTTAGATGGGTTCGAAGGCTTCCCCGACGATGACTTGGTCGGGGGACCTTCAGGTTTTAATAAGCCCCTCAAAATTAACTTATTCCTGCATTCCTGCAGGACTCTTGGACTGAATGCATGACAGACAGAACAAGAGTCCTGCAGGTGCAGGGGGCCCAGGCAATAAACACAAGAAGTGTGACAGTCTGTCTGCGACATTTTCTGACAGCACGAGTCACACTTCTTGAAGCCTGAGACCCTGGTGTCTTTAGACATCCTAAAAAGTACAAAAAATATACACACACAGACACACACAGACACCCTTTAACACAAGCTAAGTCAGTCACACAACAATTTAAACTGACAATTTAAAGAAAGGGGAATAGGCCCATAGGCCTAACCTTCTAACCAAAGAAGGGGTTAGGATTAAGGGGTAAAAAGGGACCGGAAGGGAGATTAGCTATGAAGGGAAGCTAATGGGATGGTTGCTAACAAAAATCTAACTGAAAATCTGACTAAAAGGGTGAAATTCAAGAATTATAAATCTAACCTGCAGAGGCGGTAAAAATGCACCTCGCTGCTGTAAGCGGCAAACGAGATCTGGGTAGTTGGCGCCTAGCATTGTGGGATATAGGGTAGCCTCGAGCCGGTATAAATAGCTCTCAAGCATTAGTTTAGGCTGAGTCGGAGCCGAGGGTCGGCTCCGAACCCATCCAGCAAGAATGAAGGCGAGAGTGACAACTTAACATTGTTGGGTTTGTCCTTAGAGAAACCCTGTCCGGATGGAAGATAATAAAAGGTTCCACAGCCATTAATGCCTGTAACTCTGAGACTCTTCTTGCTGAAGTTATTGCTAGGAGCAGAGCAGTTTTCCATGATAAGAATTTTATCTCAGCTGTATTGGCTGGCTCAAAAGGAGGCAGGGAGAGTTTTTCCAAGACAAAATTGAGGTCCCACGCAGGTATTGGTGCTCTCCTTGGAGGTCTTATGTTTTTGGCCCCCCTGAGGAACTGCCTAAGCAATGGATGTGAAAAAATAGGTGTCTGTATTGTAATGAGCTGAAATGGCAGAGGCATGGATCTTAATTGATGAGAAGGTTAGGCCTTTGTCCAGCATCTCAGTTAGATACTGTAAAATCTGACGAATATTTTGAACAAGCGTGTCAATTCCTTGTGCCTGGTTCCAAGCACAGAATCTCTTCCATTTGTCTGCAAAAGAATTTCTGGTGCTGGGCCCCCTGGCCTCCAAAATAACATCCATGACTGCTTTAGAGAGAGGTGTATTGTGAATGGTTACACTATCCACCATGCAGCTAGATTTAGGGTTCTGAGTTGGCTGTGCAGGATCAGATTGTTTTGTTGGGTCAGTAAATGAGGAATTTGAGGCAATGTCCAGGCTGGGCCTTGAGACAAGCTCCTTAGGATTGGGTACCAGTGTTGGTGTGGCCAATCCGGGGCAATCAGTATCATTTGTGGCTTCTCTTGTCTGACCTTTAGGAGTACCTTGGGGAGGAGAGGCAGTGGAGGAAAGGCATATACAGTAAGGTTGTTCCAGCTGAATGACAAAGCATCCACTTTCCATGCTTGTTTGTGATAAGTCCTTGTGCAGAATCTCTGAAGTTGGCAGTTGAGGTAAAAAGATCTATGTCTGGGCATCCCCATTTCCTTGTTATGCTGAAGATTTGTGGATCTAGTTTCCACTCGTGAGGATCCATGAGGTTTCTGCTCAGTTAGTCTGCCAGAGCATTTGTTTTTCCTGGCAGGAATTGTGCTTGCAGGTGTACTTGGTAAGTCAATGCTGTGTTCCACAAAATCATGGCTTGTCTGCAGAAGGGGTAGGAATGTGTGCCCCCCTGCTTATGTACCACATAACTGTGGTGTTGTCCGTCTTTATCAGCAGCTGTCCTGGATGAAGTAGGTCCTTGAAGGCTGTCAGGGCATTTTGTACGGCTAGCATCTCTTTTTGATTGATGTGAAGATGCCTTTGGCTTGGGGCCATGTGCCCTGAATACATTTTCCTGCCATGTGGGCCCCCCAGGCATAATCTGATGCAGCTGTTATTAGTGTTTGCCTAGCTGTGGGTAAAGTGAATGGCTGTCCCTTGTTGCGGTGACAGGCCTGTGCCCACCATCAAAACTCCTGTTGCAGGCAGGGAATGAGTGAAATTAATGATTCCAGGCTGTGGCAATGTTGAGTCCAAACACTTTTTAGATACCATTGTAGTTTCCTCATATGCAGTCTTGCATATGGAATTAGCAGAATGCAGGAGGCCATGTAGCCCAGAGCTTGCAGAATTTTTCTTGCAGATAACTGGGTCTTTGTTGCCATGCTTTCTAAGTAAGAAGTCAGTTGCCTTTGTTTGTCTGGCATGAGATAAGCCATCTGGGCAGTTGTATTTAAGCTTGCACCCAGGAATATACTCTCTTGAGCGGGTACTAGTTTTGATTTCTTTTCGTTTACTGTGTACACTAGGCAAATTAGTAATCTTTTTACAAACGCCAGATGCTTTAGTAGAATGTCTTTGGTCTCTGCTTGAATAAGGCAGTTGTCCACGTAGGGGTATATTTGAATTCCTCTGTCTGCAAAATGCAATTACTGGTGCCAGGCATTTTGTGAAGACCCTGGGCGCAGTAGATAAGCCAAAGGGCAGTGCAGAGAATTGATAGTGCATTGAGCCAGCTATGAATCTGAGGTATCTTCTGCAAGACTGTCTGATTGGGACATGCAGGTATGCCTCTTTGAGGTCCAAAGTTACAAGCCAAGCCGCTGCTGCAAAGTCAACATTTTGAATTTTGGAATATCCAGAAAAGTATTTAGAATACACAGGCCCAGAATTGGTCTCCAGGCTTTGTCCTTTCTTGGTACTAAGAAAAGTCTTGAGTAAAATCCTTGTCCCTGCTCTTGCTGAGGCACTGGCTGAATAGTCCTCATGTCCATGAGAGATTAAACTTGTTTTTGTGCCTCTGCCCATTGATTGTGTGGCAGGTCTGGCATACCTCTTGCCTTTGGAAGGGTGAGAAAGTGGAACCTGTAGCCCTGAGAGACTATACTTAAGACCCATTTGTCATGGGTGATCATGTGCCAATTTTGTGAAAAAAGTGCTAGCTTTCACCCTAAGGGTGCTGCCAAAAGATAAATGCTTGGCACTCCCAGAGGGAAGTCATTGGGACCGTTTCCTATATGGTTGTGATTTGTCTTCTCCGCTTTTGGAGGTAGAAGCACCCCATTGTTTGGGCCTGTATGAGCCCTGGGGCTGTTTGCCTCTAGGGCATCTGTATCTACCTCTTTGTGGCCTGTCTGACACGGGAAAGGACCAATTCTCAGAAGGCCAGTTCCTGCTAAATCTGGGTAGCTGTACCTGTAAGAAATCCTTTACTGTCTGCACAGATTTAGCTTTATCCTCCATTTTCTTCAACACCTCTTCTGCCTTAACATGAAACAAAGTATCATGCTATAATGGAGCATCCAACAATTTAGCTTTAACATGATCAGGCAGAGTCTGTTCCTTTAACCAAGCATGCCTTCTAATGACAGAACCTGTTACAGTGGCCCTGCAAGAGGCCTCCAGTGAATCATAACCACATTGCAAAGTATGTTTTCCCACTTGTTCAGCTGCATGCAATAAATCCTGCATTTCCTTGTTCTCAGAACAATCAGAATTTGTCAACATTTTCTGTTTTAGCAGAGACATTAAGTATTGCTGATATTTAAGCATATGAAACTGACAATTTAAAGCCCTTACAGCCAAGGTAGCAGAAGTGTAAACCTTTATCCCCCATCTGTTCAGTGCCCTAGAATCTCTATCTGAGGGGACAGGGTTTTATGCAGTAGCAGGCTTGACCCCTTTGGGACCCTGAGAAATAGTTTCTGGGTCAGCAGCAGGGTTCTTATATAGAAATTTATGAGAATCTGGAACCCTGTAGTATCTGTCTGGCTTAACAGGTGCAGGAGGTAAAGAGTCGGGAGACAGGCCGGACTCTGAAAATACATCTACAATGTCTAGAACAGGTGGAATAGCAAGAGGTCTGTGCTGAGGTAGAAAAAGAAAGTCTCTGAGCCTTTTCTTAGAATCCGAGTAAGCTTGGCTCTCCCACTGGAAATGCGCTCTCATGGTATGCAGGGTTTTCCCCAAAGGAGTAATCCTCAGGAGGAGAAGCTGAAGGGATAGATTCTTCAGCATCAGAATCCTCATAGGGAGGAATACAGTATCCCTGTTCTGTAGAGGAGTCAGAGGAAATGGAAACCTGATCAGAGGAATCATATTCAGTGTCTTGCCTAGGCTTCTTATCAGGAGGGGGATGGGAACCCCTGATCAAAGTAATTAGGTCTTCGGCCATTTTCAGCATCTGTTTCTTAGGCATGGAAGTTTGTCCTGGAGAATGCTGTACTTGTTTCTATGTCTTTAAAACTGTTTTAGTCTTTGTCTTGGATGCTGAAGTTGGCTTGATATAAAGCTGTGTAGGTCTGAAGACACCCTCAGAAGCCGATGCCTGCTCAGCGGCTCCGGACCCATCTGTTTAGTTTCTGATTAGTTTCCGAAGGCCCAATACCTTGAGTATCCAGAGGCCTAGTTGTCTCCACGTGGGAGTTGGAGGCGGCCTGTGGCTCTGAGGTAGCGGGTGTCAGGGGCTGTGAAAGCGCCTCACTGAGAACCGGTGAACCGACGAATGGCCTGGAAGAGGCTTTGTTGTCGTTTTTGGACCTCGGATGCCTGTCCTTTTCTTTTTCCTTGGGCTTTTTATGAACTCCGGTCATCGGCTGTTCCGACGGCATTATATAGTTAAACCTTCGGCCAAAGAAATGAAAAGCAAAATTGTACCGACGCTTAATAGTGCGTTGGTTAAATCTAGCACAAAACCGACAACTAGCAACATCGTGGTCAGGGCCTAGGCAAGGAATACAGTAAGAATGGAAATCCTTATGAGGTATTTACTTCCCACAAGAAATTTACAATTGTTAACTTTTTCTGACATTGGTCTTGAGCAAGAAAAAAAGTTTCCCCAACGGGGTACTTAGCTTTATAGAAGACTTCGGATCTGAAATTCAATTTCGGAAATCTCAGGAGTCGGCCGACCGGCACTTGCGAACTGCTTTTGCTTCGGGTACCACACGGCAAGAAAGACTGAAGAAAATGGCGTCGGCTGCATCTTTTATACCCCTGGCGCACTGACGTCAGGGAAGAGGCGACAGCAACCGACGCTGGACCAGGACTTTGGAATTCAGGCCGACTGTGGGTAGCCTGCCAGCAGGATAACCCAAGTGTTAACTTATGGGGAAACCTCATCTGGAGTTAAAAGTATTATTAAAAACAACTGGACCATGTTTAAAGGGAACCCGGAACTCGACTGTTATAGGGGATGAACCCTTGTTTACTTATAGGGTAAATAAAATTTAAAAAGTCTTTTGGAAAATCAAGTTCCAATTAAAAAAGGTAACATAAAAGGGACTACTAAATGTGGGGCTTGTGAATACTGTAAATTCATAATAGATACCCCCACTGTTCATATGGGACCTTATAACATTGTTGTCAAATTTGGGGCAGGTTCCTGAACAACAATGGGTTTGGTGTACCTTGCTGTTTGCCAAGTTTGTAGTCATTTTTATGTAGGGAAAACCGAAAGAAAGTTGAATAGGGGGATTTACGAGCATATGTATAGCATTTCACGGAAAGATGAAAATAATGCACTTTTTAAACAGGTTTCTATGAATCCGGACCATTCCTTTCGGCATTTTGGAGGTGGTTAGTAAGGACACCAGGGGTGGTGACTGGACTAATAAGTTGCTCAGAGCTGAAGCGAGATGGCAATTTAGGTTGAATGCCACTGTTGCCAAAGGGATTAATGACCACATTAGTATTAAGCCTGAATTAAGGTATCGGGCATCTAAACTTTGATTCTTTCTGTTTGTTCCCACACATTTTCTATTGACTATTTTTTTATTTTTTCATTTTCTTATATATTTTTATAAGTTTAAATATGGACATTTATATATAACTTTTCTATGCAGTTTTAAATTTAATATTATTATGGAGCTCTGTCTATTTGGAGTCATTTTTAACACAGGATATGTTTTTTAAGCTTTCCTTAAATTTTCTTGTCACTTTTACTTTAAGGGCTTGTTTGGTTCAATTAATGGACTATTGTTAGTATATAAGGGGTTGGAGTATTAGCTTTAATTGTTCTGATGAAGTCTTATGACGAAAGCGCTTGACCTTATTTGGAGTATTTTGTGGCTTTGTGACTTTTATTAAACACATTTTTTTACATCGAGGTCGTAGGATCATTGGCTTCAGAGTGGTTGTTTTTGGTTTAATAGTGGCGTTTACCACTCTCACACCACCTTCCATTTTTTGAGTCTCTTTTGGTGTGTTGTAGCCTCCTAGACCTATAATATGGAAGAAAACGGTTTGTCTCCTGTCTGAGGACGAATTGGACTGCCTACCTTTCCCCTGTGGGCAGCAGGTGGATGATACTGGTGTTAGAATGTTACAGCTAATTTTAAATCTTGCCAACAAGGTTTCGGAGCTTCAAGAAGCAGTGTTCAAAATTCAAAATCCTCCACTTCCGGTTTCCGGGGGAGTGAATGCGTCTTACCACAGAGAAGTAAGGGAAGTTCCACTCCCGGCTAGTAGCAAGGTGAATCAAGGTCCACGGTGTACTGATAATGTGTCTGAAACATTGGTTAATGCTAACCAGATTCCAACGAGGACTGGGAATCAAGGTTCCTTCCAGGTACATGATCGTTTAAAGGATCGGGTCAAAAACGATCATGTTTTCTTTAGGAACAGCACGGCTGAAGGGACTGACAGTACTGACTCGAGGTTAGTTACTTTAGAGTTTAAACTGCACAAAGTCCGTGGGTTACAATGCGACAATGTATATTTGAAAGAATGTCTAGAGAAGAGTCGGGTACCTAAAGGACTACGTGTTTTCAGGTTCCCCAATGGTATTAAGAAAGGGCAGCCCGAATGTGATGAACATTTGCAGATGTTCGACAGGCATGGAATGGAGTTAATAGATTTTATTTTAAAAATTAATAATAAAAGAATTGATGTGTTGTTGAAGGAGATTGATGAACTTAATAATTTTTTATTAAATGATACTAGTTTTGTCAAATATAATCATAGGTACAATACTATGTTTGACAGAGTTGAAAATGATGTGGGTGCGAACAGTGAAAGAAAGAAAAAGAAACTGTTGCAAGATGAATACGAATACAAGCATAATTTAGCATATCCGTTCCCTAAAGCTTACATCGAAGGGGAAGAAGTTATTAATAACCAACAGACTAATGATGGTATTACCAATAGGGCGACATCTGGTACTAGGCAAGCTGGTAGCAATAACTCATATGATTCAGAATAGCCCCCCCCCCCTTAGAAGGTCGGCTAGATTGCAGGATAAAAATAAATATAGGGATGACAACAATTTTTTTTAGGGCCCCCAGGACGGGGGAAGAGGAACAGTTACAGGAATCAACCCACTTGGAAGAACAGTTACCACCAGTCCTAGATAACATCGGAGACTCTAGGTTAGGGAACCAGGAGACTATTTCTGTTAGACATGATGGTCTGCTTTTCACATACAAGGGGTTTAATATTTTTAATTATGCAGGGATTGAAATCAACGAAGATTTATTTCATTTGTTGATGAAGGGGATTAAATTTGTACCCTCTACTAGGGAGAATATTTGTGACACTATCTGAATTAAAAATTTTTGTGAGAAAGATGAATTTAAAGTTTCTGTACAAAGACCTCCCGGGTGACAACAACAGAGGGGAAATTTATTATCAAGAAGAGGAGCTGTTACAACCCACCCCTACACCCCCTGCTTAGTTCTTTTGAAAAGGTTTGTTCACAGGAGATTTACCAGACCGTACAAGAACATAAATTAAAAACATTTAACTTAACCAAGGCGGAAAAGCAATTGTTGGATGGGATCAGAAGTGATGTTAATTTAAGGTGGGGGTATGGTGATAGTTAACAGCGAAGATTATAACAACAAGATCTGCATGTTACAGGATGAAACCAAATATGAGTGTGTCTCCAGGAATGAAATTATTTCATATAGGAAGATTAAGTCGTTACTTGAGGATTCCCTGTACCAAGGGGCTATAAATGAAGAGATTTTTAATTTTCTCAACATTGACCACCCCACCATTCCAAATGCTTTCGGGATTCCGAAGACGCACAAGAATATTTTGGAACCCCCATATAGGTTAATCATTTCCGGTCAGAAAAGCATAACATACCCTTTGGGGGTGTTTATTGACCATACAGTTAGGAAAGCCCTGGCCCCCATCGACCACATTTTGGTCGATTCTTGGGATTTTTTGTGGAGGATTAAAAGTGAATACTATAATAAGGATATTAGTTTCTCCACAATTGATGTGGTTGATCTTTTCACTACTATTCCCCACGACAAGGGGCTTGAGTTATTCTATGAAGTCTTGGTAGAAAACAACAATTTGAGTAACACCACGGTCAATTTCATTATGGAACTTATGGAGGTGATTCTTAAAAACAATTTTTTCAGCTTTGGAGGGGAATTTTTTCGACAGGTCAAAGGGGTGGCAATGGGCAGCAGTTGTGCGCCAATATTTGCTAACCTCATTATGTATAGGTGAGAAACTACCTTTGTCTTTGACACTCCATATAAAGCATCTTGGTTGGTATACCTTAGGTTCCTGGATGACCTTTTCATTTTATGGAAAGGAGGCGAGACACATGAACAATTCCTGGATTTCCTTAATGGGATATGTGAATATTTTAAATTCACTGGTATTAGTGGGAACTCCCATATTAACTATTTGGATGTTAAAATAACTAAGGATGTAGGTTCCAAATGTTTTCAATCGTGTGTATAGAAAACCAACCTTTTCTAATGATTACTTAGAGTATACAAGTAGCCACCCCATTTTTCTGAAGAGAAATATTGTAAAAGGACAAATGGTCCGGGTTGTTAGAATGTGTTCTAACTTTGGACTGGCCAATTTTGAAACGGAGTACTTGGCCAGTATGTTTAGGGCTAGGGGTTACCCAGCGGATTTTGTCAACAACATTAGGGACCAAGTGATTAGCGAATGGGGTCTTAGTGCTACGGAGGTTAATTTTGATCAGGTTCATAATCAAGGTAGGGCCTATACACACACAATGGTGTTAACTTATGGGGAAACCTCATCTGGAGTTAACAACTGGACCATGTTTAAAGGGAACCCGGAACTCTTGACTGTTTTAGGGGATGAACCCTTGTTTACTTATAGGGTAAATAAAAATGTAAAAAGTCTTTTGGAAAATCAAGTTCCAGTTAAAAAAGGTAACATAAAAGGGACTACTAAATGTGGGGCTTGTGAATACTGTAAATTCATAATAGATACCCCCTTGGTTCAATTGGGACCTTATAACATTGTTGCCAAATTTGGGGCAGGTTCCTGCACAACAATGGGTTTGGTGTACCTTGCTGTTTGCCAAGTTTGTAGTTATTTTTATGTAGGGAAAACCGAAAAAGTTGAATAGGAGGATTTACGAGCATATGTATAGCATTTCACGGAAAGATGAAAATAATGCACTTTTTAAACATGTTTCTATGAATCCAGACCATTCCTTTCTTTTCGGCATTTTGCAGGTAGTTAGTAGGGACACCAGTGGAGGTGATTGGACTAATAAGTTGCTCAGAGCTGAAGCGAGATGGCAATTTAGGTTGAATGCCACTGTTGCCCCAGAGATTAATGACCACATTGCCAGAATTAAGGTATCGGGCATCTAAACTTTGATTCTTTCTGTGTTTGTTCCCACACATTTTCTATTGACTATTTTTTTATTTTTTCATTTTCTTATATATTTTTATAAGTTTAAATAAGGACATTTATATATAACTTTTCTATGCAGTTTTAAATTTAATATTATTATGGAGCCCTATCTATTTGGAGTCATTTTTAACACAAGATATGTTTTTTAAGCTTTCCTTAAAATTTCTTGTCACTTTTACTTTAAGGGCTTGTTTGGTTCAATTAATAGACTATTGTTAGTATATAAGGGGCTGGAGTATTAGCTTTAATTGTTCTGATGAAGTCTTATGATGAAAGCGCTTGACCTTACTTGGAGTATTTTGTGGCTTTGTGACTTGTGACTTTTATTAAACACATTTTTTACATCGCGGTCGTAAGATCATTGGCTTCAGAGTGGTTCTTTTTGGTTTAATAGTGGTGTTTACCACTCTCACACCACCTTCCGTTTTTTGAATCTCAGGAGTAGGCCGACCAGCACTTGAGAACTGCTTTTGCACGGCAAGAAAGACTGAAGAAAATGGCATTGGCTGCATCTTTTATACCCCTGGCGCACTGACGTCAGGGAAGAGGCGACAAGCAACAGACGCTGGACCAGGACTTTGGAATTCAGGCCGACTGCGGGTAGCCTGCCAGCAGGATAACCCAAGTGTAATGACTGCAACAGTGAAACACGAACATCTGATAGTGCATGCAGCCTGCTCTGAAGCGTAGGTATTTCCTGCAAGATTCCCTTATCGGAATGCGCAGGTAAGCTTCCTTTAAGTTTAAGATTGCCAACCAGGCATCTTTGCCTAGCATAGGAAGCAGTTGTTGAAGTGTTAGCATTTTGAATTTTGGGATTACCAAAAAGGTGTTTAGAATAGAGAGGTCCAGGATAGGAGCCAGGAGCGGTCTTTTCTGGGTACCAGAAAAAGTCTTGAGTAAAAACCTTTTCCCCTTTATTCTGCTGGGAAAGGTCGAATAGCCCTGATACTTAGAAGAGAGAGAACCTGCTGTTGAGACTCTGCCCACTAATTTGGGGGTAGGCCTGGCCAACTGTTTGGGGATGGTAAGGTGTGGAAGTGGAATCTGTATCCTTGGAAAATTACATTTAAAACCCATTTGTCCGGGATAATGAGCTCCCAGTTTTTTACATGCAGGGTGATCTTTCCCCCTAAAGGAGCATCCAGATGAGCAGGGCTTGGCAGGGTTAAGTTTAAGTCATTGTGACATTTTTCCATAGGGGGGTGTCTTACTACTTCCAGCTTTGGAAGTGGGAGCCCTCCACTGCTTAGGCCTGTGTGTACCTTGAGACTGTAGCCTAGGTTGTCTGCTGTTCCTGGGTTTGGACTGAGAAGGCCTGGAAGAGACTGGAAATGACCAATTCTTAGAAGGCCAATGTCTACTAAATCTGGGAGGCTGTACTTGCGGAAATCTTTAACGGTTTGCACGGATTTAGCTTTTTCCTCTATCTTTTTAAGAACTACTTCTGCTATGTTGCCAAACAGGCGGTCTTGGTTTAAGGGAGCATCCAGTAATTTAGCTTTAACATGATCTGGCAAGTTTTGCTCCTTAAGCCAAGCATGCCTCCTAAGTACAGACTCAGTGACAGCACCCCTGCAAGATGCTTCTAGAGTCAAAAATCACATTCCAAAGTATGTTTACCAACTTGTTCAGCAAAATGCATTAAATATTGTAGTTCTTTATGTTCAGCACAGTCAGGAATCAACATAATTTTCTGTTTAAGTAGCCCCATAATATGCTGCTGATACTTCAACATATGAAACTGGCAGTTTAAGGCCCTAATGGCCAAAGTAGTAGAAGTGTATACCTTCTTACCCCATCTGTCCAAGGCCCTGGAATCTCGATCAGAGGGGGTAGGGTTTTTGGCAGTAGTAGCCTTAATGCCTTTAGGTCCTTGGGAAATTGTCTCTGGAGCCGCAGTGGGATTCCTGAAGAGGAACCTGAGAGAGTCAGGTACTCTGTAATACCTGTCAGGTTTTCTGGGAGCTGGAGGTAGTGCCTGGGGCCAAGCTAGATTCCAAGAAGGCATCATCTACAATGTCCAGAACAGGAGGGATAGCTAAAAGCTTGTGTTGAGTGAGGAGTAAGAATTCCCTAAGCCTCTTTTTGGAGTCACAGTAATCCTGGCTTTCCCAGCGGAAATACTCCCCAAGTGTGCAGGGTTTCACCAAAAGAAAAATCTTCGGGAGGGGAAGCAGAGGGAATGGAATCCTCTGCATCAGAATCCTCATGGGTAGATAAGGGCAAATCCTGGTAATCAGAAGAAAAAAGAAGTTATCTACATACCATAACGTTCCATGTTATTGTCTTCTTCTCGCCTTCTTTCTTGCTGGTTGGGATCGGAGCCAATCCTCGGCTCCGACTCGGCCATCTACAATAGCTCGAGAGCTGTTTACTGGCACGAGGCTACCCCATATCCCATGATGCCTGGCGCTAGTTACCCAGATCTCGTTTGGGAAAGCTATTCCAGATATAACTAAGGAAGAATTCTGCCGAAGTAGCCCCTTGGGCCTAACTGTGAAGCTATCTAAGCAGAAAAGGGCAACCAGAGAAGGTTCAGCCAATGAAATCTGAAAAAGGGAGCTCCTCTCGATCCACTAGGATAGGGGGATGGAGGGTGGGCCGCAAGAAAGAAGGCGAGAAGAAGACAACTAACATGGAACATTATGGTAGGTACATAACTTCTTTAAGTTGTCTATCTCGCCTTCATTCTTGCTGGTTGGGACAGCGTCCCTAGCACCTACTATCCTGGGTGGCTCATTGGAACAGACTCTTCAGAACAGTGGAACCAAAATCAGCTCTGTTTCTGGAAGCAATGTCTAGATTGCAATGAGAAATGAAGGTATGTGGGTTAGCCCACGTAGCAGCTGCACAGATAGATTCCATGGGCAACCTAGACTGGAAGGCCACTGAGGTGGCCAATGCCTTAGTAGAGTGACCTTTAGGTTTGATAGATAATTCGTTGTTTCTCAGCTGGTAAATTAATGAAATAGTGTGAGGATAACCACCTAGATTAATGTTACCTTTGAGACTGTTAAACCGTGTCTGCCCTCAGCATAGGAAAGGAAGAGTTGGTCCGACTTCCTGATGTCCTTTGTCCTATGCAAATAAAAACACAGTTGTCTGTGAACATCCAACTGGTGCAATTTATATTCTGCCTTATTGGTGTGATTAGGAAAGAACACAGGAAGGTCTATGGACTGATTTAAATTATTTTGTGAACAGACCTTAGGAAGGAAGGAGTGGTCCTTAGAGCGACCCTATCATTATGAAAAACTAAGTATGGAGGACGAATACATAGAGCCTGAAGCTCCGAAAAACACATCTGGCAGAAGTAATGGCTACCAGAAAGAGAGTCTTCCAGAATAAAAACTTAATGGAGCAAGATGCTGCAGGTTCAAAAGGTGGCAAGATTAGGGAAGCTAGCACCAAATTTAGATACCACGGAGGTGGGGGATCCCTCACTGGGGGCCTAAGCAGAGTGGTTCCTTTGAGGAAGGCTTTACACAGCTTATGAGACATGATGTTATTAGAAGACAACCCAAAGTGAAAATTCGAAATGGCAGCTAACTGAACCCTGATTGTAGCAGAAGCGGAACCAGAATGAAATAGTTCCGCTAAAAATTCCAAAATCTCGTGGACAGGGGCTGAAAAGGGATCGATATTCTTAGCCTCTACCCAGCAAGAAAAACGTTTCCACTTGCTATCATAAGTTTTCCTAGTTATGGATTTGTGCGATGAGATAATTTCCCGCACAGAAGAGGAAATATTAGGAAGCCTGGCTAAGGTTAGAAGTGGAGTAACCAAGCTGTGAGCTGGAGTGTTTGAAGGGATCGATGCAGTCTGCCCGATTGATGAATCAGTAGATCTGGAATAGGATCCAGAATCCAAGGCTGCTCAAGAAGGTAATGATGCAGGAATGGGAACCATATCTGTCAAGGCCAGTAAGGGGCAATGAGGATCATTTTGCAACCCAACGCAATTGCTTTCTGTAAGAGTTTGGGTATTAGGGGAAACGGAGGGAAAGCATAAAGAAGTCCCTGAGGCCAATCGTGGACTAGAGCGTCTCTGGGGGAGTGGCTGGAAAGTGGAAGAAGGGAGAAGAAATTGCTGCACTTGCTGTTGAAAGGTGTAGCGAACAGGTCGTAACAAGGCTACCCCCATTTGCGAAAGATTTGTTCAGCAATTACCTGATTCAGAGACCACTCATGGAGGCATGAGAATTGCTCTGTTGAGCCTGTCTGTGATGACGCTGAAACTCCCAGGGATGTGCGTTGCGATCAGAAAATGCTGGGAAGAGATCGCCCACTGCCAAAGTCTGAGTGCTTCTTGACATAGAGGATAGGACCTGGTTCCGCCCTGCTTGTTGATGTACCACACCACTGACATATTGTCCGTTTGAAATGCAATGGTCCCGGGAGGGAGAGAGTCCTGAAGGGCTTGCAACGCTAAAAGCACGGCTCGCATCTCCAAGACATTTATATGCAAATGGTACTCGTGAGGCTGCCAGGTGCCTTGGACTGTCCTGCCCTGGATAATGCCCCCCCCACCCTATCAGGGAGGCATCCGTGGTCACTGTGGTGACTGGAGGGGATAGTACAAATGGTCTGCCCTGGGACACTGATGGGGAGACCCATCCACCAAGCGAGGTGCTTCTTGCATGCTTCTGTGATCATAATCTTGTGAGACATGGGAAGCTGTTGGAAGGACCACTGTGTGAATAGAAGCCACTGGAGGATTCTCATGTGAAAGCGGGCCAGGGGGACAAGAAGAATTGCTGATGCCATGGAACCCAGTGTTCGGAGGACGAACCTGACTTGTATCGTTCTGCATGTTAATACAATCTGTACTTGCTGGCGAATTAGTAATACCCTGTCTGGTGGAAGGTTCGCAAACATGTTCCTGGTATTTAGATTTGCACCTAAATAAGTGATATGTTGACACGGCAACAATGCAGATTTTTCGAAATTTATTGTGATACCTAGCCTGGAGCAAGTTTTGATAGTGTAGTCCCTGGCTTGCAGGAGGTGATGCCTAGTGGAAGCAGTGAGGAGCCAGTCGTCTAGATATGGAAACACCTGGAATCCCGGACGTCTCAGGTGAGCCGTAACCACTGCCATGCATTTGGTGAACACCCTGGGGGGCTGTGGTGAGACCAAAAGGCAGAGCTCTGAACTGATGATGACTGGCCCCCAGCCGGAAGCGAAGGAATCTTCTGGAGCGCCTGTGCATTTTGATGTGGTAGTACGCATCCTGAAGATCTATAGAGCACATCCAATTGTCCTAACCCAGGAAGGGTAGAATGGAGTGTAGCGTGACCATCCGAAACTTTGTTCTTTCTACAGACCTGTTTAGTCTGCTGAGATCCAGAATGGGTCTCCAGTCCCCTGTCTTTTTTGGTACCAAAAAGAACCTTGAGTAAGTTCCGGATCCGATCTGGTCTGCTGGGACTTCCTGGATGACCCTTTTGTGTAGCAGCTTTGAAATTTCTTTGGCTGCTTGGTCCCTTAGCTTGGGTGGAACATCTGGAAGGGACTTGTTTGACCGTAACGGGGGTTGAGCAAAGGGAATTCTGTAACCTCCGGATATGATTGACTGTACCCACTTGTCTTGAGTTAGATTCTGCCAGGCTTTGGGGTACAGTGAAAGTCTTCCCCTGACTGCCTCCAAAGGTGGGCAGCCAGGCAACCCTTCAGGGATGCTGAAAGGGCTTCTCAGAGAAGGATTCTCAGCTGCCCTGGCTCTGCGGACCCCCTCTGCCTCTGTTATTGCTCCCTCCTCTGCCCCTGGAGGGGAACTCACCACGTGTGTCAAGCAAGGCTCCCTGGGATTTGCGGAACCACATTTTTCCACTCTTCTGACCCTTGCAGTACGGTCTGGAAGGAGTGGAAAAATGGACATCAACGGCAGAGAGAGTCTTGCCTTCCTGTTCACACCTGGTAAGTGTGCCCTTCACCTGTGATCCAAAGAGAGCGGAGCCATCAAAGGGGGTACTGGTGAAAGACGCTCTGAAGGGTTCCGCAAAATTACATAACCGCATCCATGCGTGCCTCCTAAGGGCAATGCCTGTGCCTGCGGCTCTAGTCGCACCATCGGCTGCATAAGAAATGAGCCTCATGGAGGAGTTAACAACTGAATTCAGTCGCCAGCTGGGAGGCCACCTTAGCTTGAGCCCCCTCAGCTGATGGATCTTGGAGGGTATCTCCAAGCTCTTTAAGGAGATCCCTCTGAAGGAGGGTGAAATGGCACAAATAATTCAGAGACCTCATAGAGAAGGTCGCTGAAGCAAACATTCGCTTCCCATATTTGTCCATAGTCCTAGACTCCTTGTTAGGAGGATGGACAGATGACGAAGTTTCTGCCAACTCCTTCTTTCTGGCTGCTGCTACCACCATGGCATCAACAGGTACGCCCTTAGTTAAAAACGGTTTGTCCTGAGGTGCAGTTATAAATTTAGCAGGTCTCCTGGGGGTTGGTTCCACTGTGTCTGGAGATGACCACGCCTTCCAAGCCACCACAGACATAAGTGGGTCGAAAGGCGGAGACACCCAGGAGGTGGAGGGACGGGGAAACAAACGTGCCCAGAAATACCGACTCATCCTCGGAAGGGGCTAGGGTATTCCAGTTCCCCCTCTGCTTAAGGATTTCAAGGATGTCTGAAAAGGAGACATCTTCAGAGGGGGATCTCAGGGACCCTTCCGAATCCGCTAAGTCGGTATCTGATGTAACAGACTCAGGGGAATCAATGTACTTCCTCTTGCACTTCCTCTTACGAGATGGCTGCTCTGAGTGATCAGGGGAGGCCTCGGAAGAGGAAGCAGTACCCAAAGGGGTGCCCTGGAGCGCTGGTTCCCCACGCTTGGGGTCAGGAGGAGGGGCAGACGCAGGCACCATAGGGGGAGGAGCCGATGGGGTTGATCGCGGGACTGGCTCAGGGGCTAGTACACTCCTCATGACCTTGAAGGCGTCCCTGCCCGGACGCGAAGATGACTCCGGTTCCGAAGAAATCGGAATCCCTCTCCGCACCAAGGGGGACGGTTCCGAAGCCGATGTAGGAGCCGAGCTCACCTGCTCCAAAGCTCCGAAGGGGAAAGCGGGGTCGAACAAGGGTCTGATAGAAATCGCCCCCTCAGAGCCGACGAGGGAGTCCCGGCGCCCAGATCCCTCCAAGGATGGGATCGGAGCCGACGACGGAACCGAAGGAGAAAGTATCGGAGCCGACGGTTCCACGACTCGAACCCCAACGAACTCCGGTTCCGAACTCAAGGGAGGAGTCGGAGGAGGAATATCTGCAGAAGTGGACGGAGCCGACACCTGATGAGGGGGGCTGGACAACATTTTTGCTAGGGCCTGCGATTTCAGCAACCTGCTGACCACTCTCTCCAAATCATGATCTGAAAGTCTGGAGGACCGAGAACAGTGAGAGGACCTATGACTGCGCTCCGATTGGAGCAGAGGTACCGTGGAGCCGAGCGTATCGACTCCAAGGAGGGAGACCTAGATCTCTTTCGACTCACGGACGGCTCCGAAGTTCGTGTTGGAGCCGACTGTGAGGGAGGCACATCGGCTCCGGCTGGAGCCGAGGCAGATGGTGCTTCACCCAACAACAGCTCAGAATTAGGAGCCGAAGACTTGGGTGGCTTGGAGGATTTCGCAGGTTGAGCCTTAGCCAGTGAATCCTGTGGCTCAAGCAAACCCCGAAAGATTAACTTATTTTTGCACTCCTGCAGGACCCTTGGGCTGAAAGCATGACAGACTGAACAAGAGTCCTGCAGGTGCACCGCACCGAGACAGTAGACACGAAGTGTGACCATCTGTCAGAGACATCTTCTGACAGCATGAGTCACACTTCTTGAATCCGGAACACGTTAGTATCCTTGGACATGTTACCAATCACACACCAAGGTTAAACACGCACACACACACAAGCAATAAACAAGTTAGCAGGTATAACTAATTAAACACTAACTATACAGCTAACACACACTGAAACTAAGTAAAGTCTACTACTACAGACACTACCTAAAAATGTTATATATATATATATTTATATATTTTTTTAAACTAGAAAAGGACAAAAAAGGGTTAGTCTCTAATTTAAACGGCTACCATGAAAGCAAGGGAGGGGGAGGGGTGGGGAAAACTTTCTAAGTAAAACGAGTTTTCTAGAAAAAAACAGGAGGGATAGATGCTATTCAGGTACACTTAAAGGAAAAATTCTAGTAAAATTAGAAAATACAATAAAGTATACGAGCCTGTAGCGCCAGGCATCATGGGATATGGGGTAGCCTCGAGCCAGTAAACAGCTCTCGAGCTATTAAAGATGGCCGAGTCGGAGCCGAGGATCGGCTCCGATCCCAACCAGCAAGAATGAAGGCGAGATAGACAACTTAACATCAGAAATTTCAGAATCCTGATCAGAAGAATCAGAAGGAAAATCAGTTCTAGGTCTCTTAGAGGGGGAAGGCTGACCCCCCCTAATTAAAGTAATAAGGTCTTCAGCCATTCTAATTATTTGTTTTTTTAGGCATATGGGCCTGACCATGCAGTTTGGACGCCAATTTTCTAGGCGTGGGTCGAGTTTTAGGCCTTGATGAAGAAGATGGCGTCGGATTGAAATGCAAGTCTGTAGGCCTGAATACACCCTCAGAAGCCGGTGCCTGCACAGCGGCTCCAGACCCATCCAAGGTAGAGACATCCGCAGGTTCCATAGTCGAAGAAGCATCTCGCGGCACACGAGGCCTGCGAATATAAAGTAGCTGGTATCAGGGGCTGCGAAAGCGCCTCACTGAGTACCAGCGAACTGGCGACTAGCTTAACAGAAGCGTTGTCGGCAGTTTTGGACCTATGCAGTCAGTCTCTGTCTTTATCTTTACGTTTTTTTCAGAATATCGGTAGTCGGATGGCTTACCGAAGCCATTTCTGGATAGTTAAACAGAGTACCAAAATAATTTGCTGCAAAAAATAGACCGACAATGAAGAGTTTGTGGGTTGAATAAGGCACAAAACAGACAACGAGGGACGTCGTGGGTCTTGGCCTAAGCAAGAAATGCAGTACAAATGAAAATCTTTATGAGGTATTTGCTTTTCACTAGTAAGACAATTGTTAACTTTTACTGACATCGGTTAAAGAGCAAGAAAAAGGTTCCCAAACAGGGTATTTAGCTTTTGTGAAGACTTCGGTACTGAAACTCGAAAAACTAAAACTTTAGGAGTTGGACGACCGGCTCTTCCAAAGTACTGCCGCTTCGGACACTGCGTGGCAAAAAAGACGGATGTAATGGTGTTGGGTTGCATGTTTTATACCCCTGACGACCCGACGTAATGGAAGACGAGACAGCATCCGACGCAGTAATCCAAGACTCTGGTATTCAGGCCGGCTGAGGGCTACCTGCAGCCAGATAACCCAAATGTAATGACGGCAACAATGAAACACGAAGAACATCCTAGGTTCTGCAGAAGGGACATGATGAAATGTAGATGCCTCAATAGAGCATCCTTGGACTCTGCCAGTATCAGGATGTCGTCCAGATAAGGGTAAATCTGTATACCCTGAGTTCTGCAGAAGGCAATGGCTGGAGCCAGGAACTTTGTAAAGACTTGGGGGGCCATTTATAAACCAAAGGGCAAGGCAGTAAATTGGAAATGACAGGCAGGTCCAGAGAAACGCAGGAATTGTCTGTGGGAATTCCTAATAGGTATGTGCAGGTAGGCCTCCTTTAGGTCCAGGGTGGCCATGAGGGCCTTCTTGGCTGGAATGAGGGGCAGGAGTGGGAAGAGAGCACATTTTAAAAGATGGTACGAAGGACAGGTCTAAGATGGGTCTCCGGGGGCTTTCTTTTTTGGGGGACCAGGAAGAGGTGAGAGTAAAACCCCTTCCCTTCCTGTTGGGACAGGTTCTATGGTGCCTAGTTTTAAAAGGTCTGCCAGAACTTGTGGCATGAGATGGGCCTGTTTTTTGGGGATGAGAGGAATGCCTCTTCTGGGTGGCTTCTCTTTCCAAGATAGGAAGTACCCATTTTGAATAATGTTTAAAACCCATTGGTCTGAAGTGATGGATTGTCAAAGGGGAAGACAGTGGGAAAGGCGGGCTGAGAGGGGAAGGTGGGCAAGGCAGTCGCACATTACTGGGACCTCCTCTGTCCTAAAAGGGCAGTCTGGGTTGATGAGGTGGAGCAGAGGATCTGTAGTTGGTAGGTCTTCTAGTCCCTCTTCTGGACCGGGAGGTGGAGGGCTGAGGAATACGTCTCACAAAGGACACCTTCGCAGGGTAGTTTCTGTAATACTTGGGATGGGTGACACCAGCAGGTGCTTGACGCCCTGGAGTTCTTTGTTTTCTTGTAGATTTTAAAAAGGTCAGCAGATTGTTTGCCGAAAAGCTCATTGTGGTCCAGAGGGGCTTCCAAGATCTTAGACTTGAAATCCTCGGGAAGGTTCTGGAGTCTTAGCCATGAGTACCTCCTGAGGGCTGAAGCAGATGCTGCAGACCTGGCGGATGTTTCTGCAGCATCGTAGCTGCATCCGATGGAATGCCTGGCTACCTGTTGTGGCCAAGGAAAGTTTGGCTGAGATGTCCGTCTTGATGGGGTTTGTCAGGCAAGGATGCTAGCATGGAGGAGGCTTGAGAGACCAAGTCTAATGCATACTTCGTCATGTGGGTCTGATAATTTATGGCTCTGAAAGCCAAAGTTGAAGAAGTGTATACCTTCTTCCCCATCCTATCCATGTACTCGTTGTCTTTGTCAGAGGGCAACAGTCTAGACCGCTTATCTGCAGTGGTGGTAATAACAGCTGGGTCCGACAAGGGTGGTTTGACCAGGAATTTTTGGTCCTCTGGTACTTTGTATAAGCGATCAGGACATTTAGGAGCCGAATGCTGGGAGTCAGGGGCTTTGGAAGCAGTGAAGGAATCCAAGTAAGCAGGAAAAACAGGAGGAACTGCTGAAGGGGATTCACTTGCAGCGGCTCAAAGTATCTTTTTTTGGTGTTTGTCATTTGGGATGTATCCCATTTAAAGTTATCCTTTACCTTGGTGATGGGTCTCACCAAAAGTGATGTCCTCAGGGGTAGAATACCCTTCCACAGATCAGATTCCTCATCAGGAGAGTAATATTCCTGGGGGGGGGGGGGGGGCAATCTAGGAAACATACAAAATTGACTCTTCTGAGGATGAGAAGGAAGAATCATGTTCTTCTCTGACTTGAGGGGTCGTGCATGGGAGGGAAGAAGCAGAGGCAGGCCTAGAGCTCAGAAAAGGCAGGGTGCAGGTGGCTGAGGCTGAAGGCCTGAGGACCATAAAGGCCTGCATGAGAGGAGAAGTGAAGGCCTGCCAATCCAGTGTGACTTCTGAAGAGGTGGAGATATGTTTAGCTTTTTTTCTTCTTTTTGGCCGGGGAGAAAGTAGAGAGAGGCCTGGCGTCTGGTTTGGTAAGTAACACATCCGAAGTCTGGATCCCTGCCGGAGGTACCACCGAAACTGGTTCCCCCCCATGACAGTGTCGGTTGACTATGTCTGGATAAGCTCTGTGGACGTGCCGGGTCACTGGCTGTGAAACTGCTTCCACGAAGGACGTCACTGTAGTTGACGTATCCTCCAAGTGCACCTCAACTCCTAAAACGGCAGTTGGCAGTGTGTCAGGAAGCGGAGTGGCAGGCGAAGACGACCCAGGAACCTTGGCCTTATTGCACGAGGGTTTAGGTGCGGCCTCCGATGTAGCATCCATCCTAAGGGCTAACCTCTTAAGGTGCTGGTTCTCCAGGTAGAGGTTTAATGCAGCTAGATGGCTGCACAAGGTCTTGGGCACAAACGATTGAGAAACAGTGCAGGAGGAGTGATAGTGTTCCCGGCCTAGGCAAAAAAAAAAAAAACACACGTCATGGGCGTCTTTATGGGGTATCTGGCGCCCGCATTGGCACTTTCTCTTTTTCCCTGACATCAGCTAAAGGCTACAACAAAGCATTAGAAAGAACAATCGTTAAAAATAAGAAAATTAGAAACCCAACGGGTTACTTATCTTAAGATGCGACATCTGTGGAGAAGCGATCGTACGATGCGAATGTCTGCGGCTGAAAAGTTCAGAGGATTGTGCGTGCAGAAGTCACATTTAAGGCCCCTGGTTTATGGCCCTACGTGTGTGTAACGTCCCACGCACACTGCAACAGCCAAGATGAAGCTTTTGTATAGGAGTCGACATACGAGTCGCCTGAGGGCATGAAATCCTACACCTAGAATACTGCAACATAGAAACAGAAGGACATCTGCCATTTCCTGTGCCTTTTACCACTTTTCCTTGTTTTTTCAAGACTATTTTCTTAAAAAAGTGTCTAGCTTAAACTAAGGACATTACTCCAGATATTAAGTCTATACAGAAAAAAATGCACTTAGTTCTATGTATAATGCTATCAACACACTTTTACATCTTTCCAACCCAGCAACTCAAGATCACATTACATTAAAACTTGCTTCTGTCCAGATTTTTTTTTAGTTTGTTATAACAGAAAGCTTGGACACCTTACAGCCAAGGAAAAACTTTTTTGCTTTAACATACACATAGTCCTAATCCTAGAAATGGCTTGGTTTACTCTCTACTCTCACTAGAGCAAACCAGATGCAATTCTTAAGATAGAATTACTATGAGCACAAAAAATTGTACAGCTATCACACAATTCAGTAGAAAACTCATCCCATATATCTTGCACGGTTGGTATTTTAATTTGGTACTATTAGCTTAAATTTAGTAGAATAAGTTGCAAATCAGCATGAAGCAGCTCCTAGCAAATGAGCACTGGGCTATTTATAACACTGAAAAAAATGATGCTGCTGGTCTAGCTGCTGCTGTTCTTCCAAGTAAAAAATGGTTTTGATGGTGAATCAGTTTTTGGATTTGATTTTATTTTTTATCTTACCTCCTATAGTTTTAAGGATAAAGGAGAGACAGCTTTTAGTTTTCTTTTGTTGGTCATCTTCTGATTGGTAAAGTAAACAATGAGTTTGCCTTCTGCCATTTAGAATGCTCTTTATATTTAAACAGAGCTTCTCAAACTAGCACTATTCATTGCTCTTAAAAGTAAACAGTGGTTGTGGTGCTGAAGGCAATTTGGATTTGATTTTATTTTCTATCCTACCTCTTGTTCTTTTAAGGACAACTAGGAGACATTTTATTTACTTCAATTAGGTGACCAACCAAAGAAAAATGAATGATTTTGCTTTCTGCCACTCAGAAGGCTCTCGTACATTTAAACAGTGTTTCTTGAGTGGACATTTGCGGCAATGTGAAGACACAAAGCCATGCTTTGCATGAAACCATTGTACCACTTTTCTGTGTGGATTTCACTTCATTTTGTTTATTTTTTTTTTTACAAGTTTGCTAACTCAAGTGACTGAAGGTATGAGAATCCCCTAACAAGTTACATTAATTGTAATACAACTGTTACATTTTTAATGGCATTTCACTGCTTAAAGCAATAATGTATTATCACTGAGCAAAGACTCTTAGATAAGCTTTAATTATCTGTAATATATACAGAGTGTTACTTTTCTTTTTGTGTTACTAATATGGAGTCTCAACTCTTCTGGTGTACTAGATGATTTACTGAATAACAAATTTTTGTCTGAGTTAATGTGATGTGTGTATTTTAGGAGAGATTCATTTCAACCTGTATGTAGTAATTGTTTTAAGCTTAATTTAATTTACTTTGCATTATTCTGCACAGTAAGTGCTTGGATAATGAAATGTCATGTCAGTTGTAATGGATTGATGTAAATTATCTGGCTATTTAAACTGTGTTTGACAAGTGTAGGAAACTAACCCCAACAATATTTTAATGAAACTGTAAATTCAGTAAGCAATAATGTTTCTAATTTACGGTTATGTTGACTGGATAGGTCTGAAAACCCTGCAGTGAAGACAGTAGATGGAGTAAGGTATTAAGAGATTTTGATTATTGGTCATTACACCCTTGGGTCATCATTGAAGGTGTACAGTTATCTTGATAATAAAGACACAGTTAAAGCTAACAGGGTTCAAGTTATTAGAGCGAAATGTACTGATACCATGGGTACTTGGTTCCTTATCCAAGTAAACGCATACAATTGTACATGCAGGGTTAGACGAATTTTAATAAAATTAGGAGAGCTACCTTACAACTAGTGGACAGTACAGAAGTAGCTGGTCTGACATTTGTTTTAATTGAAAATATGTCATCTCCTCATTTGAACTATCAGCGCTCCAAGGTTCATTAATTCAACAACTGGTTGAGGCAATTGTTTGGAACACAATTTACACCTGATAACATTTTGGGAAGGGTTTGCATTAGATGACAAATTATTTGCACAAGACAGATTTCATCTGAATCGATACTGATCCAACGTGTTTTCTGGTATCATGTCTTTGTAATTAAAGTTTTTGTAGGAACTATAAAGACAAAACCTCATACTAGACTCTACAGACCCAATAAGATTTGAACTTAATGTTCAAAGTTTGTGATCCAAGGGAGATGAATTAAATAGCACGGTTATTTTGGAAGAATATACAATTGTTGCATCAATGAACCTTGGAATACAATATATACAAGTTTACCTAATGATGTTAAATAGGAGTGTTTGAGAAATTTTACAAGGGGGTTAAACACTGAGGTTCATAACTAACTTGATTTTAGTTCAGGTGAGAATGTGTGACTGCCCAGATTAAAATCTTCTGAAGAACCAAGTTTTTTTGTGTTGTTAGAGATCTCCCAGTATAAATGCAATGCTTACTGGGAATTTCTACCTGAAATGAACAACATTTTGAATGTTGGTTAATGCCATTCTGCTTGGAGACCATCTAGGTATTGACTGGAATAATATGACCGCAAATAAGTCATGCTAAGCAATTTCTTAGTATTCTTTCTTTGCATGCTATTTCTCAATTAAACATGAATGCTAATAGAGAAAGAAATATATTAGGCAATGTAGCTCCTGACATTCCAGGTGCAAGTATAGTGGATGTTAAAGGAAAACTCCACCCTAAAACTAAAAAAAAAAAAAAAAATTTTTCCACTCTTTCTTTCCTGACCTATTTTAACACCTCAAAATCACTAAGTGCTTTATTTGTAATTTTAGCCAGTTTTCCACAACGGGCTACCAATGGGGGGTTTATACATCAACGTGATCTTGTTCTCCCTCAACCCGTTTGTGCTAAATTGCAGTCCTTTGTTCAGGGCTTTCTTTTGTAGTTCAAGAGGAACTGATTTCTGTAAGGGTCTCTCAGTGCATTGACAGTTTTAACACATCTGTAGTAGTGTGTGGGGGAGGGGACTGTCAATTCCTCGAACTACAAAAGGAAACCCTGAACAAAGGCATGCAATTTAGCTACTTTTCTGGCTGTAGCTGCATAACTTCTAAGTATAGTGTAAAACCAGGTCTGATCCAAACATTAATGAGGGTGATTACAGACACAAAAGCAGCAGTCCATCTACAGAAGTTAAAGAAGATTAGCAATGACTCTCACAAATCCCATTAGATGTCAATGGCATGGGAACTGAAAGTTACTTCCTTACATCTGGCATAAGTCATATAAGTGTAAAGGAGACTGAATGACCAAATACGGACTACAGCATCTTGGTGACTCCCTGAGGGGGGATCAGAGTAAAGTACCTTCTGCACTTGTTGCTGCAGGGGGATGGAGTTTGCAACAAAGATGGCCCAAATGTTGGAAAAAGTACAGTTTTGTACCTACCATAAATGTAGATGTTCGAGTGCTAAAACAGCTGCAGTCATAACAGATGGGTTCTCCTGCCGTCAAGCAGGTCCCTTGGTCGGCCAAATTCCAAAGTCTAGGTCTGGCGTCGGTTGTCGTCGCTTCTTCCCTGATGTCAGTGCGACAGGGGTATAAAAGAACCAGCCGACGCCATTTTCTTCAGTTTTTCTTGCCCCAGATGTCAGGTGCCCCCAGAAGGAAGGCAATACATAATTGTGTAATAAAGCAATGCCATATAATCAAAATACAGTAGTGCAAGCAAATACACCATAAATGAATACCCCAAATCAGGTTGTATGAGGAGGTGTTAGCCAATAGGCCTGTCCCAAGAGGGGAAGGAGGGAGGGAAACCTGGACTGCAGCTGTATTAGCACTCGAACATCTACATTTATGGTAGGTACAAAACTGTACTATGTTCATCGTGCATACAGCTGCAGTCATAACAGATGGGTAGAATCCCAAAGCTAAGAAAGGGGTGGTAGGCACTAGGTGGAACTAGGAGGAGCCAAGATGCCCTGCAAGACTGCAGTGGCAAAGCCTGCTCTAGATTTGGAGTATAATGGAAGGTGGTAGTGTTTGGAGAAGGTATGCACAGAACTCCAAGTGGCTGCTTCTAAAATATCTTTGGTAGGAACTCCTCTGAGGAAAGCTGCAGAGGTAGCCGTGGCCCTTGTGGAGTGAGATCTGATGCCTGTATGTACAGTTTTGCCATGAAAAGAATAACAAAAGTGTATGCAGTGGGCTATCCATTTTGAGATTGTCTGTTTGGAAATTGGTTTCCCTTGAGCTCCTATAGCATAGGACACAAAGAGCTGTTCTGATTTTCTGAAAGGCTTTGTTCTGTCCAAATAACGCAGTTGTCTGTGGATGTCCAAGGAATGTAGTAATCTCTCCCCTTTGTTTTGAGGATTAGGATAAAAGGTAGGTAAGTGTATAGCCTGATTCAAAGCTACCCTGGATACCACTTTTGGCATAAAGGACGGGTTGGTTCGTAAGGAAACTCTGTCCTGATGGAAGATGATAAAAGGCTGCACAGCCATGAGGGCTTGTAGTTCCGATACCCTACGAGCTGAGGTAATAGCCAGAAGGAAAGCTGTTTTCCAGGACAAATATTGCAAATCTGTTGAGGCAGTTGGCTCAAAAGGAGGCAAGGTCAGTTTTTCTAGAATGAAATTGAGATCCCAAGCAGGTATTGGTTGTTTCCTTGGGGGTTTTATATTATTAGCCCCTCTGAGGAACTGTCTTAAGAGGGGGAGAGAGAATAAAGGTGGATCAGTGTTGTATTCTGCAGAAATGGCTGAGGCATGGATTTTGATGGAGGAGAATGAAAGTCCACTGCTTAGCAGCTCAGCTAGATACTGTAATATTTGAGGTAAATTCAGTTTTCCAGGATTCTGGCCCTTTTTCTCATTCCAGGCACAAAACCGTTTCTATTTTGCGGAGTAAGCTTTTCTAGTAGACGGCCTTCTGGCCTCCAAAATGACATCCTGCACCTCCTTGGAGAGTAGGGTCTGTTGTGATGTTAAGGAATCTTCCATGTGGCCAGACTGAGTGTTTTCAGCTGACTGTGAAGAGTTTTGAAGCTGTGCTGAGTCAGAAGAAGAGGCATTAGAGGCAGGGTCCATGGTGGGGAATGCGTCAGGCTCCTCAGGAGTGGGTACCAGTGTTGTCCTGGCCAGTCTGGAGCAATGAGAATCATCTTTGGTCTGTCTGCTCTGGTTTTTAATAGAACTTTGGGCAGCAGAGGAAGAGGTGGGAAGGCAAACTGTCATTGTTGTCCAACTGAAAGAGACAGCGTCCACTCTCCAGGCCTTTGGATGAAAAATCCTTGAGCAGAATTTTGTCAATTGGTGATTTTTGTGGGAGGCAAAGAGATCTATGTCTGGCCTTCCCCATGCTTGAATTATCTCTGTAAAAACTTGAGGATGCAACTTCCATTCGTGTGGATCTGTCATATTTCTGCTTGGGTTGTCTGCCAGCGTGTTTTCCTAGCCTGGCAAGTACTGTGATTGAAGTTAGATTTGTAAGTCCAGAGCCATGTTCCAAAGTGACATGGCCAGCCTGCATAGGGGGTATGAATGGGTTCCTCCCTGTTTGTTTATGTACCACATTACTGTGGTGTTGTCTGTCCTTATCAATAGTTGCCCTGGATGCAGAAGGTCTTTGAAAGCTATAATAGCATTTATTACTGCTAGCATTTCCTTTTGATTGATGTGAAGGTGCTTTTCTTTTTGGGACCATTTGCCCTGAATGCACCGATCTGTCATGTGCGCCCCCCAGGCGTAGTCCAAGGCGTCTGTTGTGATGACTTGATTTGCTTGAGGCTTGCTGAATGGGAGACCTGTGTGTGTTTGGCATGCTTGAGCCCACCACGGAAATTCCTTTTGAAGACATGGAATTAGTGGTATTATTGTTTCCAAACTGTGGCTGTGTTGAGACCATAGGTTTTTCAGGTACCATTGAAGTTTCCTCATATGCAGCTTTGCACATGGGATTAGTAGGATGCAAGATGCCATGAATCCCAGAGCCTGCAGGATTTTCCTTGCAGTCAGCCTGGTGAAATTTGCTAGTGTTCTGAAGTATTGAGTTAGTTGCCCCTGCTTCTCTGGCGTGAGGTAGGCCATCTGGGTGTTTGTGTCCAAGTTGGCACCCAGGAAAATTATTTTCAGAGAGGGTATTAGCCTTGATTTCTTTTTGTTGACTGTGTATCCCAGAGAATTCAACATTATTATTACATAAGCCAGATGTTTCAGAAGTATGTGCTTGCTGTCCGCTTGGATCAGGCAGTCGTCCAAATAGGGGTATATTTGTATCCCTTGAAGTCTGCAGTAGGCAATTACTGATGCCAGGCATTTCATGAATACTCTGGGCGCAGTAGATAAGCCAAAGGGAAATGCAGAAAATTGATAATGGGTTGAACCTGCAAGAAATCTGAGGTATCTTCTGCAATTTTGTCTGATTGGGACATGCAGGTATGCCTCGAGGTCCAGTGTTACCAGCCAAGACTCCTTGCCCAGCATGGGAAGAAGCTGCTGTAAAGTGAGCATCTTGAATTTTGGTACGAGTAAAAATGTGTTTAGGATGGATAGGTCCAAAATAGGTCTCCAATCTTTTCCCTTCCTTGGTACCAGGAATAGTCTGGAATAAAAACCTTGACCTTGTTCGTGAGTAGGTACCTCTTGAATAGCTTTCATGTCCATGAGATCTGAAATTTGTCTATGTGCCTCTGCCCTTTGATTGTGTGGCAGGTTTGGCATGCCTCTCATTTTTGGAAGGGTGTGAAAATGGAATCTGTAGCCTCTGTTTATAATGTCCAGGATCCATTTGTCTTTTGTGACAATATGCCAATTTTTTGAAAATAATGCCAGTTTTCCGCCTAAGGGTGCTGCCATTTGAGCCTTGCTTGGCATGCAAAGGGGAAAGTCATTGGGCTTGCTTTCTGAATGGCTGCGAACTATCCTCACCACCTCTTTGTGTAGGAGCTTGCCATTGTCTGCCTCTAAACGATCCTTGGGGTTGCCCTCTGCCCCTCGGGCGTCTGTATCTACCTCTTTGGGGTCTGTCCGTGGCTGGAAAGGACCAATTTTTGGAAGGCCAATTTCTACTGAAACGCAGGGGTTGTACCTGTAGAAAATCTTTCACTGTTTGCATTGATTTAGCCTTTTCCTCCATTTTCTTTAATACCTCCTCAGCATTAGCACCAAATAATACATCCTTTTGTAGAGGGGCATTTAGTAATTTAGCTTTGACATGATCTGGTAAGGTTTGTTCCTTAAGCCAGCATGTCTACGTATGACTGATCCTGTAACAGCAGCTCTACATGAGGCCTCTAGAGCATCAAAACCACATTGCAAGGTATGTTTTTACCCACTTGTTCTGCACTATGCATCAAATCCTGCAACTCCTTCAAGTCTGGTTGTTCAGGTTGTGACATTTTACTTCTCAATTGTGATAACAGAAACTGTTGGTACTTTAGCATATGGAACTGGCAGTTTAATGCCCTCATGGTTAAGGTGGCCGAGGTATATACCTTTTTCCCCACCTTTCTAAGGATCTGGAATCTCTCTCGGAAGGTAATGGATTTTTAGCAGTGGAGGCCTTTATTCCCTTGGGGCCCTGTGAGATAGTTTCTGGATCAGCCGCATGGCTTTTGTATAGAAATTGGTGTGAGTCAGGAACCCGGTAGTACCTGTCAGGCTTGACTGGGGCTGGAGGTAAAGAATCCGGGTTACGGCAGGCCTCCGAGTACACATCATCTAGTATGTCCAAGACAGGAGGTACAGCCAGAGGCCTGTGCTGAGGTAGCAAGAGAAAATCCCTAAGCCTTTTCTTGGAATCTGAGTACTCTTGGCCTTCCCAGTGGAAGTGTTCCCTTAAGGTATGTAAGGTTTCCCCAAATGAGTAATACTCTGGGGGGGATACAGAGGGAATGGACTCCTCTGCATCAGAATCTTCAAAAGGGGAGTAAGAAAGTTCCTGTTCATCAGAGTGCTCTGATATAATGGAGGCCTGATCAGAGGAGGGGGATTCATCCTCCACTCTGGGCCTTTTGTCCGGGGGGGGGGTTGAGAACCCCTGATAAGAGTAAATAAATCCTCAGCCATTTTAAGCATCTGTTTTTTAGGCATGGGGCCTGGAGATGGGCCCTGTGTAGCTTGTCTCTTAGAATGCATGGCTGCTTTAGACTTAGTGAAAGCCTTGATGGAAAAAGAAGAGGAAGGTCTGAAGACACTTTGAGAGGAGGCAGACCTGTCTACATTTTGAGATTCACCACCAAGAGTGGCTTCGGAATCTGTAGTCGGGGTGTGGGCTGAGGAGCCTGTGACCTCGGGCACAGAAGACACCGCCAATGAAGTGTCGTCGGTAGTCAGGGGCTGCGTAGGCGCCTCGCTGAGAACCGGACCACCTGTAGTCGGCTTTGGCGTGGTGTCGGTAGAGGCCGCAGACCTCGTGTGTCGGTCCTTATCTTTGCGCTTTTTAGACAAAACTGGAGTCGGAGTATCAGACGACATAATATAGTTAAATTTTTTGCCAAAATAATGCTGGGCAACCTCCACCCGACGCTTAATGGTGCGTTTGTTGAATGTAGCACAAAAACGACAGACCGAGACGTCGTGGTCTGGGCCTAAACAAGGAATACAGACGGAATGAAAATCCTTATGCGGTATTTGCTTCCCACATGAAATACAATTATTAACTTTGTCTGACATCGGTCTGAGGCAAGAAAAGTTTCCCCAACGGGGTACTTAGCTTTCAAGAAGACTTCGGTTGCAAAATTTTTGTAATTTCAGGAGCTGGCCGACCGGCACTTGCGAACTGCTTCTGCTTCGGGCACCGCGCGGCAAGAAAGACTGAAGAAAATGGCGTCGGCTGGTTCTTTTATACCAGTGTCGCACTGACGTCAGGGAAGAAGCGACGACAACCGACGCCGGACCTAGACTTTGGAATTCGGCCGACTGAGGACCCGCCTGATGGCAGGAGAACCCATCTGTTATGACTGCAGCTGTATGCACGATGAACATCTTCCTCCACCACTAACTGCTTGACAGACCACTAGTGAGGCATCAGAATGCACCTGCTTAATTTGTCCACTAGCACGCTGGTTTTCCCTGGAATGTGCATTGCAACTAGAAAGGTGTTGATGGAGATCATCCATTGCCACACTTTCACAGCATCTCAGAACAGAAGGTAATACCAGGTTCCCCTTTGTTTGTTAATATACCAGACTACAGACATGTTGGTCTGAATCGCAACAGTCCCTAGAAGAATAGCATCTTGGAATGATTGCAACTCTGATAGGACTGCTTTCATCTCCAGGACATTCATATGTGAACTTGTCTTTTAGGGGGACCACATGCCTTAAGCCATCCTTCTGAAGTAATGCATCCCACAATTGGGAGGTATTTGTAGTCACCATGGGCAATGGGGTGACAGAACAAAAGTAAGTTTGACCTAGATAAATGTCATCCGACTGGATCCACCAATGGATGCAGTGTTTGCAAATCGGTGTAAGCCTGACTGGAAAGGATAGGGTCGAAAATAGACCACTGAACAGCTAGACTCCACTGAAGAACACGCATATAGTATCATGCTAAAGGAGGTAGTACTACTGCTGCTATCATAGACCCCAGCTCTCAACAAATGAATCTGGATGGAAGGGAAAGAATCTGATGCAATGAGTTGGGTAAGGATGCATTTTGTGTAGTCCTGTTCAGATGTGCACCAATAAACTCCAGGTTCTGCACTGGTGTTAGATTTGATTTGTTGTAATTGGTTGTTATTCCCAGTGAGTGACAAATCTGGAACAAATAGTCATTGGACTGTTGAAGGAGATGCATGGAGGGGGTGGCGAGAAGCCAGTCGACTTAATATGGATACACCCAGAATTCTTTTGTGTTTCAAGTGAGCTGCCACCACTGCCATACATCTGAACACCCTGGGGGCTGTGTTAAGTCCAAAAGGCAGGGCTCTGAATTAACGACTGGTTCCAAGGCAAAAGTGTAAACATCTTTGGGAGCATCTGTTTATTTTGATGTGATAGTACATATTCTGAAAATCAAAGGAGTACATCCAATCGCCCCTGCGAAAAAATGGCAGGATTAACTTTGATTTTTCACAGAGACCGTCTCAGGTCTCCTGTCTTTTTGAGCACTAATAAGAAACGTGTAAGTTTTGAATCCTATTTGGTCCAGTGGGACCCTCTTGGACAACTATTTTGTCTAATAGCTTTTGAATTTCTTGTACTTTTTTCTTCTGACTGGGGGAAATGTTGGGAACCTTCTTTCTTTTGTAGTTTGGGGGTTGGAAAAATGGTACAGAGTAGCCTCTGGATATTATTTTTCCACCCAGGAGTCTTGTTATAGTAACCCAAGTGTCTGGGTGCAAGGACAATCGTACCCCAACTACCTCCAGAGGTAGGCAGTCAGGCAAGTTCCTTCAGGAGTGCTGAAAGGGGCTGTCCAGAAAGGAATCGCAGAAACCCTGATTCTGTAAGCCTCTTTTGCCTTTGGGGCGATGTCTACCATTAGAACTGCCCTGGAGTTGAACATAAAACAAATACTCAATTAGTCTTCAGATAGGTGGCTCAGAGACAACACACGCACACTCCTTATGGGCATCAGAGTTAGGGATTTTACTCTCACAAGAAGTCTATTTTTTTTAATCCTGCCAGCTTGTCGACCATGACAGGGGAATAGATATCAGACTTACAGTAAAAAAGGATCTACTAAAATGAAAAATAGAAAGACATTTTTTATTTAGAATGGAAGAAGATAAGAAAAAATTACCAGCAATGATAATAAAGAATTACCCTGATGACAGAGTATGAAAGAGAAATACCAACTAAGGTAATAAAAAGAAAATACTATAATAAAATAGTACGGAGTCTGATGCTGAGAATAAACCTTGAAGCTAGAACGGACGTATTAACTAAAAAGAAGAAAAATTTAATAAAAAATAAATTTACTTCTGAAACCATCACAATAATTGTTTGAGAGAAGGATCCTTCATCCGAGCATGATGGCACCAAATGACATCTGAGGTTGGACTAGAGCATTACTGGTAGAGAGAGGAGTTTGAAAGTTGGATATGAAGTCTAAAGTATGCAGCCAGGTCAGATCCCAGGATCGGATCTGTAAACCATTTGCTGAGGAAAAATGAAAAAAAAAAAAAAAGAAGTTATGTCCTTACCATAACGTTCCATGTGAGTTGTTCATCTTGCCTTTTTGTTCTTACACGCGGGTCGGAGCCGATCCCTCGGCTCCGAATCGGCCGCTTTTCAAGCTCAGACTCTCAGAGAAGCTCGAGACCTAGTGTATATCCCATGATGCTCTACTGTACATCCCCAGATCTAGTATGCTGCCACCAAGACAGCCTACCGACAGAATAAGACTATGGAGGTCTACCTGCTTAGATAACTATAAAAGTAGAAGGAAACAAAAAGAGTAGGAATGTATGAAACAGACTGACAACTGAACCAATCCTCCAAGGCAACCATCACACTCGACTGGAGGGGGAAGGTGGGCGGGAATGTAAGAACAAAAAGGCGAGATGAACAACTCACATGGAACGTTATGGTAAGGACATAACTTCTTTATGTGAAGTTGTTCTATCTCGCCATTTTGTTCTTATACGTGGGTAGCGTCCCAAGCACCCTAATCCTGGGTGGCTCACGGGAGAACATTCCTGAGCACAGTGGAACCAAACGTAGCCCTGTCCCTGGAGGTCCTATCCACTTTGTAATGAGTAATAAACGTGTGAGGTTTTGACCACGTGGCAGCTGCACAGATGGTATCTAAAGGCAAACGAGCTGCATGAGCCAATGACGTAGAAACAGTTCGTGTAGAATGGGCTTTGATGTTAGTTTCCAATGGTTGATTAGTGGAAGCATAAATGAATCTGATGCAGTCAGAGAGCCACTTGGACAGTGTGGTTTTTGACACTGCGAAAACTTTCTTATTCTCTGCATAAGAAACAAAGAGTTGATCCGATTGTCTGAAATCCTTTGTTCTATCTAGATAGAACCTCAGTTGTCTATGTAAATCAAGCTTGTGTAACATATATTCCAGTTTGATGGTATGGTGTTTGAAGAAGGTTGGGAGCTCAATGGACTGACTTAAGTTATTTTCTGAAGAGATCTTGGGAAGAAAGGTAGGATTAGTCCTGAGGGATAACCTATCAGTGTGAAAAATCAAGTATGGGAGTTTGGAGGACAAGGCCTGAAGTTCGGAGACCCTACGTGCAGATGTAATGGCTACCAGGAATAAAGTTTTCCAAGACAAAAACTTTAAATGGCAAGATGAAGCAGGTTCAAAGGGCGCGAGCATCAGTTGGGATAAAACCAGATTCAAATTCCAGGGGTAAACAGGATGCCTAATAGGTGGCCTGAGATGGTGGGTTCCTTTTAAGAAAGCTTTACATAGTCTACGTGACATGATGTTGGAGCCGTTAAAGCCTACATGGAAGTTTGAGATAGCAGCCAATTGAACTCTAATGGTGGCAGCTGCCATGCCATCATGGAACAAGGAAGACAAGAACTCTAAGATGGTATAGACGGGTGCTACATAAGGATCAGTGTCATGTTGAGAAGCCCAGTGAACAAATAGTTTCCATTTGCTATTATATAGTTTCCTGGTGGATAGTTTAGGAGAGGAAACTAATGTGTTGGACCGCAGCAGACCAATCTTGTGACCTGGCTAATGTGGGAATCAGAGCAGCCAAGCTGTCAGTTTTAGGGAAGTGAGGGAGAGATGGAGAACTCCAGACGAATGAGTCAGAAGATCCGGCACAGAGTCCAGGATCCATGGTTCTTCCAGTTGATACTTCCGCAGGAAGGGAAACCAAATCTGTCGAGGCCAAGACGGGGCTATCAAGATCACAGTCCTTCCTAGACTTTTGGCTTTCTGCATGAATTTGGGAATTAGAGGTATTGGCGGAAAGGCATATAGAAGGCCCGGGGGCCAATCGTGTACGAGCGCGTCCCTGGGTTCGTTCCCTGGTGGGGGGATAAAGGGCAAAGTAGCTGCTGAGTTTGGCATTCATCGGAGATGCAAATAGGTCGCAGCAAGGCTGGCCCCATCTGCGGAAAATGTTTTCCGCCACCTGTCTGAGAGACCACTCGTGGGGCAACAGCATGGCTCTGCTTAGTTTGTCTGCTATCACGCTGGATGACCCCGGGATGTGCGTTGCTATCAGAAAGCGTCTGGTGGATACAGCCCATTGCCAAATCCTTAGGGCCTCCCAGCATAAAGGGTACGATCTGGTTCCCCCTTGTTTGTTGATGTACCAGACAACCGACATGTTGTCCGTCTGGATAGCAATTGTGCCTGGAGGAAGAGAGTCGTGAAAATGTTGCAACGCTAGGAACACCGCTCTCAGCTCTAGGACATTTATATGTAAGTGTGTTTCCATGACTGACCAAGTGCCTTGGACCGTCTTTCCCTGAAATAGCCCCCCCCCCCCCCTGTCAGGGAAGCATCCATGGTCACTGTGGCTGTGGGTTGGGAAAGAATGAAGGGAAGTCCGATCATCACTTGGTCGCTGTTCAACCACCGAGTTCCTTCTTGCAAAGATTGGTTAACCGGATCTCGTGAGACATGGGCAGTTGTTGGTAAGACCATTGTGCGAAGAGTAACCACTGGAGTATTCGCATGTGCATGCAGCCTAATGGAACTGCTATCATTGTGGCTGCCATAGTTCCTAAGAGCTGTAGTATCTGGGTTGCTGGAGCTTTGTTGCGGGCTAAGAGACTGGATAAATGATTTTTTAGAGTTACGATTCTTGATTGGGGCAACCTGATTCTTGCGTTGACGGTGTCCAGTTCTGCCCCTATAAATGTAATATGCTGCGAGGGCGATAACGCAGATTTTTCGAAGTTTAGGGTTATGCCCAACTGGGAACAAAGGTCTATGGTGTAGTCTCTTGTTTGGATTAGTTGATGCCTGGAGGTGGCGGTGAGGAGCCAGTCGTCCAGATATGGAAACACTCGGAATCCCAACCGTCTCAGGTGAGCCGTGACCACTGCCATACATTTGGTGAACACCCTGGGGGCTGTGGTGAGGCCAAAGGGCAGGGCTCTGAATTGGTAATGACTGGCTCCCAGCCGGAAGCGCAAGTGATCTCTGGATGATCTGTCCCATTTTGATGTGGCAGTAAGCAAATCCTTGAGATCTATAGAGCACATCCAATCGCCCGTTGATAAGAACGGGAGAATCAACTGCAGCGTGACCATCCAGAACTTTTCCTTCTTGACGAAGGTGTTGAGTTTGCTGAGGTCTAGTATGGGCCTCCAGTCCCCTGTTTTCTTTGGAACTAAAAAGAACCTTGAGTAAGTTCCGGATCCTATTTGGTCTGCCGGGACTGGCTGGATGACTCTCTTGTCTTGCAGGTTTTGGATTTCTATAGCTGCTAGTTTTCTCAGACTGGGTGGAACATCTGGAATCCTTGTACATATGGGTGGGGGTTTTGTAAAGGGAATGTAATAACCTCTGGCAATCATCTTTTTACCCAAGAATCCGTTGTAATGTTTAGCCAGGAGTTTGGGTATAAAGCCAAGCAACCCCCGACTGCCTCCAGAGTAGGACAGCTGGGCTTCCATTCAGGAACGCTGATAGGGCTTACCAGAGAAATGATCCCTGTCGCCCTGGTTTTGCGGACTGCCTCTGCTGTTTGGACGGCGTCTTCCATTTTTGCCCCCTCCTCTGCCTCTAGAGGGGATATCAGTAGTTATGTTTTGGAAGGCTCCTTGAGGTTTTCGGAACCACATTTTCCCACTTCGCTGCCCTTTGGGGTACAGTCTAGTTGGAGTGGAGAAACGGACTCCTACAACAGACAGAGTCTTCCCTTCTTGTTCACACCTAGTTAAGTGTCTCCTTAACTTTGTGTTCGAACAAGGCGGACCCGTCAAATGGGGTGTTGACAAAGGTAGACTTAAAGGCTTCCACAAAGGAGCAAAGGCGCATTCAGGACTGTCTCCTAAGAGCTATCGCTGAGCCTGCCGCCCTACTCGATCCATCAGCAGCATACGAAATGAGTCGCATGGATGAGTTTACTATTGAATTAAGGGTGTTGAGTTGTGCAGTCACCTTTTCAGAGACTGCATCAGCTGTGTTACCCTGGAGAGCATCTCCCAGCTCCTTTAGGAGATCTCGTTGAAGGTGGGTAAAATGTGTCAGGTAGTTGAGCGACCTCATGGAAAATGCCGCAGAACTAAATATGTGTTTCCCACATCTGTCCATCGTCCTAGAATCCCTATTAGGAGGATGGACAGCAGATGATGTTTCAGACATCTCTTTCTTGGTGGCCGCTGCCACCACCATGGCATCAACTGGGACTCCCTTTGTAAGAAAGGCCTTGTCAGTGGGGGAAGTAATAAATTTGTTGGGCCTCCGAGGGCCCCGAGTCAGGGGACTCTCACGCCCTACGAGCAACCAGCTCCATCAGTTCATCGAAGGGCGGAGTAACCCAGGAGGTGGATGGTTGCGATCCAAAGGCCTTCAGGAAAACCGACTCGTCCTCAGAAGGGGCAAGGGACTGCCAATCACCCCTCTGCCTTAAGATTTCCAATACGTCTGCGAATGAGACATCCTCTGAGGGGGATTGTGGGGACCCTTCTGATTCCTCCAAGTCGGTATCCGATGTCAGGGATTCCTGTGGGGAATCCAAGTGCCTCCTCTTGCACAATCTCTTCCTAGGTACTTCGTCGGTGGGGGCGTCCCGTGAAGTCCCTAGAGAGGAGGGACCACCCAATGGGGATACCTGAGGCCCTGGATCTCGACGTTTTGTGGGGATCTGCGGGGAAGAAGTAGAATGAGGCCCTTTAGGGGGAGGGGAGGACAGATCCGAGGAGGTAGTGGTCTTGGCAGCCATGACCTTCCTCATGGCATCGAAGGCACCAGAATCCCGGTCCGAGAAGTCAGTCGGCTCCAAAGAGACCGGCGGCTCCTCCCAGACCAAGACCCTCCTCTCCAATCCAGAGGACGGAGCCGAGGCCACCTGCGCCGAAGCCCCAAGTGGAAGAGTCGGCACCGAAGTACCGGTTCGACTCTCCACCCTGGAGCCAGCGAGGGACTGTCGGCCCCGAGATTCCCTGGTCGGGACCAAGAAGATCAAGGTCGATGGAGCCTAGGGAGGCGGATCGAACCTCGGCTCCAAGGATTCTACCAATATCGGTTCCGTCTGCCCCGGCTCCGAACGCTCGATTGGCTTCGGAGGAGGAGGTGGAGAAGCAATGGAAGGGATTTCAGGCTTCGAAGCCGAATGGCTAGAAGCAGATAGCATTTTGGCTAGGGTCGGGTTCTCTAAGAACCTCTTAACCACTCGGTCCAGATCCACATCGGAAAGCCTCGACGAATGTGTCGAGGGATAGGCCGAAGATGGAACCGATTGAAGGATTGGAGACCGAGGAGCCTCCGATATTGGTTCCACAACTGGACCCCGAGGTAAGGACTTGACACACGGTTCCAAGGACTGTGCAGCTGATGCACGGACCATACCCGAGGAACTCGGAGCCGAAGACTTGGGCCCCGAGGATCCTTTGGAAGACTTTGACCCCTTCGAAGCCTTGGAAGAGGTATCAGCCCTATCTAAAGTAGCCTGAAAATCAGGCTTCAGGAGTCCTCTATCTACCAGTTTCCTTTGCCTTTCCAAAGGAATGGCAGATAGAGCACACCTCTTGTAGGTGTACAGAGCCCAAACAGTACATGCAGGTGGAGTGGTTGTCTGTAACAGACATTTTTTGACCACACTCACACCTTTTAAATCCTGATTTCTGCTTTTCTGACATCTTTAACTCTAACCCTATGTAACACAAGTTCTATATGTAAATATGTATATATCTAAACACAGTACTAAACCACACTGGATATATTTATAAAGTCTAAGTATCTAATAAACTACAGTAAACTGTTTACTAAATTAGCACACTCTCTCTCTCTCTCTCTATATATATATATATATATATATATATATATATATATACACACAAGAACAGAACACACACACACACACACAGCAGCTGACAGAGCCCTGTCACGCCCAAATAGGAAGGCCTAAGCCCTGAAAAAGAACTATTTAAAAGTCCTAGTAATTAAGCTAGACTAAAATCCTAACACTATCCCTAATATCACACAAGTATATATATAATTCTTAAAAATTATAGAGAAATACTAATAGAAGAAAAAATTTTAGTCACTGGCCCGAGCTAACTCCGACGAGCTGTTGATCCGTTGCAGCGGCAAACTAGATCTGGGGATGTACAGTAGAGCATCATGGGATATACACTAGGTCTCTAGCTTCTCTGAGAGTCTGGGCTTGAAAAGCGGCCAATTCGGAGCTGAGGGATCGGCTCCGACCCACATGTAAGAACAAAACGGCGAGATAGAACAACTTCACATCAACAGTCTTGTTGATCATTACAGTTCAAAATCTCATCCAACTTAGACTTGCAAAATCTTTCAAATGAAGATTGTTTAGGTTATGAGAAATTAGAACAGTCACCAAGGATAAATGTTGAGACTGCTGTCACACACAAGTAGAGAGAAATGCACCATACTGACAGAATTCAAAACTTCATAAACTGTACAAGAAAAAGATTACGGCTGTTATAAGAGGTAGCCTACAAGACTTAATGAGAGTATATTAAATAACTGCAGTAAAGAGTTAAAACTTTTAATTAAAACTAAAAAAAATATTAATGAAAATAACTTGGAAAATGAAAAAGTAATATGAAAATATTTTATAAATACTTAAATTTTTAGTAATACGGTTCTCCCTATAAATTTGACTCTGAAGGAGTAACTACCAACATCTAACAAATATTTTAACACTCATTCAAACCTCTGTGGAGGAAACAAACTAAGGTGAGATCATGTCCTTTGATCACTCTTTAAATCTTGATAATGTCACTTAAGATAAATAAATCTACTACTACAAGCTCTGATAATGTAACAGAGATTATGATAATTTGTTGGAGCCTTTAGTGTTTAACTTAATAAATGACAAAGGTATTGCTCCTCTTCTATGGCAACTACTGTTTGTTATACCTATATTTAGAGAAAGAATAGTTGCGTAAAATCTTACCATAACTATAGATTTCTTTCTCTTCTCTGTTGCAGTATGCGTAACATGAGAGGAACCGATGTCAGCAGGTACAGAAAAGACTTCACTACTGTAGGGTGCGCGGTACATTGCAAGTAGGCTGCGATCTGATGTCATCCATAAAAGTGAAATACGCAAGCACTATCCTCAAAACTGACTGCCCCAGGAGGAATGCCAGCCTACGGAAGTAGGGTAAGAATCATTCAAGAAGAATGAAGGCCTGGGGGAAGGAAGGAGGGATAGAAATACTGCAACAGAGGAGGACATCTATTGTTATGGTAAGATTTTACACAATTCTGTTCATCTGTTGCAGTATTCATAACACAAGGGAGAATACCAAAGCTCGTAAAGTAAGGGAGGAGGGAGTAGCTGAGGAGCTTTTCAGGAAGTCCTGCAATATGGCTCTGGCAAATCCTGCTCTAGATTTAGAAATTACATTTAATTTCTAGTGTTTGGTGAAAGTATGGACTGAGGTCCATGTAGCTGCTTCTAGAATTGAGTTAGTGTCAAATCCCTTGAAAAAGGTCCCAGATAAGGCAAAGTACAGTTGTGTACACTTACCATAAATGAAGATGTTCAAGTGTATTCACTGTTGCAGTCATCACACTTGGGGTTATTTGCCTGCAGGTAGCCCTCAGTCAGCCCTAATACCAGAGTCTTGGGATTTCTGCGTCGGATGCTGTCGCCTCACCCATGATGTCAGGGGTATGAAACATGCAGCCGATGCCATTACATCAGTTTTTCTTGCCCTAGATGTCAGGAGCCCCCAAAATAGGAAGCAATCAAATGGAGTGGAACACCTCCAGTAAAAAGTAAATACCACTTCCATAAGATATGGCCAAAAAAGAGGATAGGTAGAAAGTATAGAAAGACAGGGGGCTGGAGGGTGGGTAACCAGGACTGCAACTGTGAATACACACGAACATATACATTTATGGTAAGTGTACACAACTGTAATATGTTCTTCATGTTTCACTATTGCAGTCATCACACTTGGGTTGATTCCCAAAGCTGAGGAAGGGAGGAGGCAGTCAAGTAGTAGTAGGGCTGGCTAGCAGGCCTTGGTAAGACTGCTGTGGCAAATCCAGCTCAGGATTTGGAAAAGATAGGCAAGCGGTAATGCTTGGTGAAAGTGTATACGGAACTCCAGGTGGAGCTTCCAGGATGTCCCTGGTAGGGACTCCCCTGAGAAAAGCTAAAGAGGTTGAGGTAGCCCTAGTGGAATGAGGCCTGATCCCCTGAGGGGTAGGTTTTCCATGGTGTTTGTAGCAGAAATGGATGCAGTGTGCTATCCATTTAGAAATGGTTTATTTCAAACTGGCCTTGCCCTCCGTTCCTGTAGCAAAGCTGACCAGCAGCTGGTCAGATTTTCTGAAAGGTTTAGTCCTGTCAAAGAAGAACCTGAGCTGTCCAAGGAGTGCAGGATCCTTTCCGCTTTATTCTGAGGATTAGGAAAAAAGGTTGGCAAATGGATGGATTGGTTTAAAGCCACGGTGGATACCACCTTGGGCAGAAAAGATGGGTTAGTCCTGAGGGAAACCCTGTGTGCATGGAAGATAATGAAGGGTTCCACAGTCATAAGGGCCTGTAAATCAGACACTCTTTTTGCTGAAGTGATGGCTAGTGGTAAGGCTGTTTTCCAAGAGAGAAATTTTAACTCTGCTGTAGCAGCAGGCTCATAAGGGGGAAGCGTGAGCTTCTCTAGTACAAAGTTAAGGTTCCAGGCAGGAATGGGAGCCCTCCTTGGGGGACTTAAATTGTTAGCTCCTCTCAGGAATTGTTTGACCAGAGGGTGAGAGAAGAGGGGTGGCTCAGTATTGTAATGAGCTGAGATGGCAGAGGCATGAATCTTAACTGATGAGAAGGAGAGGCCTTTGTGGAGCAGCTCTTCTAGGTAATCTAGGATTTGAGGTAAGGAGGGCACGGCTGTGTCCTTCCCTTGAGACTGGCTCCAAGAACAGTATCTATTCCACTTTTCTGAAAGGATTTCCTAGTACTGGGCCTCCTGGCCTCAAGGAGAACATCCAGCATCGGTTTGCTGAGGGCTGCTGGTGATGTATTGAGGGAATAAGCCAGGGGTTCAGGGTTTCCAGCTGAGGATGCAAAATCTGTCCCTCCTACTGGGACAGCAGAGAGGGGGTCTGCTGTAGGTGCCATGCCAGGGTGGCACTGCTGTCGGACTGCATAGGAGTGGGTACGAATGCTGGCATGGCCATTCTGGTGCAATAAGGACTGTCCTTGGCCTGGCCTGTTTGATCTTGAGGAGTACCTTTGGAGGGGGGGGGGAGCAGAGGCAGAAAGGCATAGATGGAGAGGTTTTCCCATGTGAAGGATAGGGCATTCACTTTCCAAGCTTGGCTGTGGGGAATTCTGGTGCAAAACTTGTTTAGTTGATGGTTTTGGGAGGATGCAAAGAGGTCCACCTCTGGTGTCCCCCACCTGTGTATTTGAAGTCTGAATGAGTTTGTTTCCAGTTTCCACTCATGTGGATCCATTAGATTTCTGTTTAAGTCATCTGCCAGTGAATTTTGTTTGCCTGGCAGGAATTGAACTTGCAGGTGCACTTGGTTGCTTAAGGCTGTGTTCCACAGAGTCAAGGCTAACCTGCAGAGTGGGTAGGAGTGAGTTCCCCCTGCTTGTTCATGTACCACATAACTGTGGTGTTGTCTATCTTTATCAGGAGTTGTCCTGGCAGGATAAGGTATTTGAAGGCTGTCAGTGCATACTGTACAGCTAACATTTCTTTTTAATTGACATGCAGGTGAATTTGTCCTGGGCTCCATTTGCCTTGAATGCATTTGCCTGCCATGGGAGCCCCCCATGCATAGCCTGATGCGTCTAGCGTCTGTTGTCAGAGTTTGGACGGAGGCGGGGTTGTGAGAAATGGAGTCCCTTGTTGTGATTGCAAGCCTCCGCCCACCAAAGGAACTTTGTCCTTAGGCAAGGAATGATGGGAATCACTGCTTCCAGGTCCGGGGAATGTTGACACCAGAGACTTTTCAAGTACCATTGGAGTTTCCTCATATGCAGTCTTGCATATGGAATCAGTAGAATACATGAGGCCATGAACCCTAGGGCTTGCAGCATTTTTCTTGCAGATAGCTGGGTTTGGGTGGCTAGTAGTTTGAAATAAGTTGCCAAATAAACCTGCTTTTCTGGAGTGAGGAATGCCATCTGGGAAGTTGCGTTCAAGCTTGCTCCCAGGAATACAACCTTTTGGCTGGGTACCAGATGTGATTTCATTTTGTTGATGGTATACCCTAGAGAAGTTAAGAGTCTCTCTACAAACGTCAGGTGCTGAAGTAGCAATTCCTGACTGTCCGCCTGAATCAGGCTATTGTCCAAGTATGGGTAAATTTGAATATTTCTCTGCCTGCAGTAAGCAATGGCTGGAGCCAGACACTTTGTGAATAACCTGGGTGCAGTAGATAAGCCAAAGGGAAGTGCAGAGAAATGATAGTGCATAGAGCCTGCCCTAAAACGTAGATATTTCCTGCAAGATTCCCTTATGGGGATGTGCAGATAAGCTTCTTTGAAGTCTAGGGTGACAAGCCAGGAGTCCTTGGCCAGCATAGGAAGGAGCTGCTGGAGTGTAAGCATTTTGAATTTTGGTACCACCAGGAAGGTGTTTAGAGTTGACAGGTCCAGAATAGAGCACCAAGAGTTATCTTTCCTGGGCACCAGGAACAGCCTGGAGTAGAAACCCTGTCCCCTTTGTTCTGTTGGCACAGGTTGAATAGCCCTTATACTGAGAAGAGAAAGTACTTGCTTTTGGGCCTCTGTCCACTGGTTTGGAGGAAGGTCTGGCAATCGGTTTGGGGGTAGCAGAGTGGAAATAGAATCTGTATCCCTGGGACCCATCAGTCCTGGGTAATATACGCTCAGTTTTTTGCATGCAGGGCAAGTTTTCCTCCTAGGGGTGCAAGTACTTGGGTATGGCTGGGAAAGGTTAAGGACAAGTCATTGTGAACTTTTTCCATAGGGGGTGGCTTACCACTTCCAGTTTTTGAGGAGGGAGAACTCCATTGTTTAGATCTGTGCATACCCAGAGACTGTAGTCTTTGTGTCTGTTGCCCCTGGGTTTGAGTTGAGGTCTGGAAGGGACTGGAAAGGGCCAATTTTTTGAAGGCCAATGCCTACTGAATCTAGGTGGCTCTACCTGTAAGAAATCTTTAACGGTTTGCATGGATTTAGCTTTTTCTTCCATCTTTTTAAGAACTACTACTGCTTTAGAGCCAAACAAACATTCTTGGTTTAATGGAGCATCAAGTAATTTTTCCTTGACATGGTCTGGCAAGATTTCTTCCTTCAGCCAAGCATGCCTTCTCAGAACAGACCCAGTGACAGCAGTCCTGCAAGGTGCTTCTAAGGCATCAAAACCACACTGCAAAGTATGTTTACCAACTTGGTTTGCAGAATGCATTAAGTCTTGCAAGTCCTTATTTTCTGCACAATCAGGAATCAACGGCATTTTTTGATTAATTAGATCAATAATATGCTGCTGGTACTTCAACATGTGAAACTGGTAATTTAAAGCCCTGATGGCAAGAGTTGAAGAGGTATATACCTTCTTACCCCATCTGTCTAGAGCCCTAGAATCCCTGTCCAAAGGGGTAGGGTTTTTGGCTGTAGAAGCCTTAATACGTTTAGGTCCCTGGGAAATGGTCTTGGGATCCGCAGTGGGATTTTTAAAGACATATTTGTGAGAGTCAGGTACTCTGTAGTATGTCAGGATTTCTAGGAGCAGGTGGTAAAGTATCAGGGGGAAGGCTGGATTCCATGAAGACATCATCTACAATATCCAGGGACAGGGGGAATAGCTAGCTAGAGGCCTATGCTGAGGCAAGTCTAAAAATTCCGAGTATCTTTCTGGACTGCGGGTAGTCCTGGCATTGCCAGCAGAAATGCTCTCTTTGGGTACGCAAAGTTTCACCGAAAGAAAGGTCCTCTGGGGGGGGGGGGGTAGGCTGAGGGAATTGGCTCCTATACATTTGAGCCCTCATAGGTAGATGAGGGTATGTCCCGGTAATCACAGGGGTCAGAGTCATCAGACACATGGTCTTAAGAATCAGAAGGAAAATCAATTCTTTAGGCTGGCTTCCCCTAATTAAAGTAATAAGGTCTTCAGCCATTCTAAGCATTTGTTTCTGTGGCATGGGAGCTTGAGAATGCGCTTTGGTCGTTGGTTTCCTAGGTGTAGTGCGAACTCTGGGCCTAAGAAATTCAGTAGATTTAGTCATTAATGAAGTAGCTGGTTTAATACAAACATCGAAAGGTCTGAATACACTCTCAGAAGCCACTGCCTGCACAGTGGCTCCGGACCCATCCAAGGTAGAGACATCCGCAGGTTCCATAGTCGAAGAAGCATCTCGCAGCATACCGGACGCCGAATGGGTCTCAGTAGAGGCCTGCGAATCTGTAGAAGCAGGTAACAGGGGCTGTGAAAGCGCCCGAGTACCAGTGGACTGGCGACTACCTTAACGGAAGCATCGTCAGCAGTTTTGGACCTATGCGGTCTGTCTTTATCTTTGCGTTTTTTTCGGAAGGTCGGTAGTCGGATGGCTTACCGATGCCATTTCGGAATACGGAGAATAAGAGAGAAAGAAATTAGAGACAAAAACAGCCCAACGATGAATAGTTCGGGCATTAAAAAAGGCACAAAACCGACAGCGAGGGACGTCGTGGTCTGGGCCTAAACAGGTGATACAGTAAGAATGAAAATCTCTGTGAGATATTTGCTTTCCACAGGCAAGACAATTGTTAACTTTTTCTGACATCGGTTAGAGCAAGAAAAAAGGATGCCCAACGGGGTACTTAGCTTTAGAAGACTTCAGGTTTGAAACTCGAAAAACGAAAATTTCAGGTAGCTGCCGACCGGCACTTGCCAACTGCTTCTGCTTCGGGCTCCCACGCGTCAAGAAAAGCTGATGTAATGGCGTCGGCTGCATGTTTTATACCCCTGACGTCATGGATGACAGCATCCGATGCAGAAATCCCAAGACTCTGGTATTAGGGCCAACTGAGGGCTACCTGCAGGCAGATAACCCCAAGTGTGATGACTCCAATAGTGAAACATGAAGAACATCAGCCTTCGTAGAATGAGCCCTAACAGGGGAATGGAGAGTCTTACGGTGAGTGTAGCACAAGGAAATAGTCTTGGAAATCCAGGAGGAAATAATTTGCTTGGACACAGCCCACCCCAGAGGCCTGGGGAGATAAGAAACAAAAAGCTGATCTGACTTTCTAACAGCCATGGTTCTGTCCAGATAAAACCCAAGCTGGCTATACACATCTAATGTATGGAGAACCCTCGCACTAGAGTTCTGGAAAGAAGGGAAAAAGGTAGGTAAGTGTTTGGACTGATTTAGAGAGAGGTCCCTGATCACCTTGGGCATAAATGAGGGGTTTGTGCAAAGGAAGACCCCTGTCTTTGTGGAAGACCAGAAAAGGGGGAGGTACCATAAGGGCCTGTAGCTCAGATACCTGTCTGGCTGAAGTTAAGGCTAGGAGTAAAACAGTTTTCCAGGAACAGTGCTGAAGAGAAGCTGAGGAAGCTGGCTCAAAGGGTGGAACAGTTTCTAAAATAAAGTTAAAGTCCCAGGGAGGTAGAACATGTTTCCTGGGAGGCCTAATGTGTAGGACACCTTTAAGAAATGGTTTTGCCTCAAATCTGCTAGCTAAGGGGGGAGGATACAGGCAGAGAGCCAGATACGGCTGACATATGAGCATTTACTAAAAAGTAAGCCAAAACAGTGTTGAGCAATTCACACAAAAAAGTCAAAACCAGGGGGATTTCCACTGTTAATGGGCCCTGTTCTGCTCTGGGTTGTGTGTGATGGGGAATGTCTATGCACAAATACAGGATTTGCAGGGTAACTTCTTTGGGACTTGGGCACTGGGAAAACAAAAATATGTTTCAATTCGTGCATCTCCTTACCCTTCTCCTGCAGTAATTTGAACAGGTTAGCAGATGCAGGTCCAAACAAGGTACAACTGCCCAGAGGAGCATCCATTAGTTTGGCTTTTATGTCATCAGGTAAGGGCTGAAGTCTTAGCCAAGAAAATCCTTGGATCATTGATACAGAGGCAGCTGCTCTGGTGGAAGCCTCTGCAGCATCACAGCTGCATTTTATGGACCGACTTGCTACCTGAGAAGAAGCACCAGGCAAAGTAGCAGCTAAGGGTTTATTTTTCTGAGTCAGGTAAGCCTGAAATGACCTGTGAAGGTTGGGACACAAGTTCTAAAGCGAATTTGGTCATATGTGTTTGGCAATTTATGGCCCTGAATGCTAGAGTGGCAGAAGTGCATAATTTTTTTGCCTAGTCTAGCCAAGATCCTGCTATACTATCCTTGTCAGATGGGAAGAGGGTAGTAGAGGGCAGCAATTCTAATGGCTTGTCATAGGCCACAGAAATTACAGAAGGGTCAGCAGAAGGACACCTGAAAAGAAACTGGGACCTTGTAGAAGCAGTCTGTTTTTTGGGGGGGCAGGTGGCTGTAAATCTGGTGCCCGTGAAGCTGAGGCAAAGGCATTGAGAAAGGCAGGCAAGACAGGAGGGATAGCTGATGGGATAGGCGATTCCATCTTTAATAGGTCATAGTATCTTTTCTGAACTTCAGATACTTGAGTGCTATCCCATTTAAAGTTGTCTCTCATCTTAACTAGGGTCTCTCCAAAGGACAGATCTTCCATAGGTGAGTCTGTACCATTTCATTCCTCTTCAGGGAGACATAATTCGGGGGGGAAGGGATTTGAGAAGAGTAAGCCAGGTATTCATCCCCTGAAGATGCCCCTTCCTCAGAAGTATCCTCTTCCCTAGTTCATTTAAGTGGAGAGAGTGTACTGGGTGGGGGTGGGGGGGTGGGGGGGCCTAAGTGACATAAGGTCATAGATGTCAATCACTAGCAGGTTCTTTTGGTTGAGACAAACCCCCCCCCCCTCCATGAAGGTCTGTTTTATGTAGAGTAGGAGGGCCCGACGTAGGCCTACATTTGATCAGGTCTGAATCTACCTTTTCCCAAACAAGGATCTGTGGAATCCCCTTACGGCCTTCAGTAATTACGACCCCTCAAACATCCGACACGGATGCCTGCTTGGTCTCTGCAGATATTCTAATGCTTAGGATCCAAGGCGGCCTGGACATCAGGATAAGCCTGCAGATCTGAACTGTGAACCAGGCATGTCTCTAGGCTGTCCTCCACCTCAAGAAAGACACTGGTATCCAGAGACTCAGCAGAAGGTTCAGGCCTTTGCTTCAAAGCTGACTTTACTTCAGACCCTAGGCATCCCTCCAGAGCACTTTTTGCTAGAAAGTGGATAGCTAGGGAGGATAATCTAATCCTTAAAGTTTTTGGGACAAATGCCTAACAAATACAACGGCTTTTGTGGTCACGGTTTGGGCCTATGCAGAACAGGGTGTGTGAAATTTGTCATCCACCTTAGTACTTGCCCCTCTTGGATGACATGAACCCTAACTAAAGACAGCAGAGAAAGTCAAATTCCCAATGGGGCACTTATCTGAATTTTGAGGAAATGTAAATGACTCCGAGTCAGACCATATGTTGGAATCTGGTGTTTGGATCTGGTGGTACAGAAGTTCTGAGGATGGTGCACGCATATGTCCCTTATGGCCAACGTTCTATCGCAGCCTATGTGCGACGTACCACACACCCTACAGTAGTGAAGTCTTTTGTATACTGGCTGTTGGGTTGCCTACTGCAGGGAACTCTCTTCATGTTATGAATACTGCAACAGATGAACAGAAGGACATCAAATTATAAAACTTACCACACTGTTAGTTTTATGGATTCAGTCATAGGCGTTCAATACTGAACAAAAGTTATGTACTTACAATAAAGACAGATCTATGTTGTCTGTTTCAGACCTTCATCAACTGACGAGATGAACTTGGATCAGACTTTGGTCACTTTTTCCAGACTTGGGATCTGTAGCTCATGCTCTTCACCTTGCCCTTAATCCCCTCATGTCCCTAATATTACCTTAGATCAAATTTGCCCTCAAATCAGAGAAAAGCCATTACCATTATAAATATGATTTACCATAAAAAGGTACCAGTAGGCTGTATGCGTGCAAAAGAAAATCTGCACTGGAGCTGCAACAGTATGTAATGCTATACCACTGCCTACCCAATACAGTCATACCAGAAGCCAAAGGACGAAAAACTTTCCATGACATGGAAAAGGGAGGCGGGAGGGAGATGAAGAAGGGCAGAAACAGGCAACGCAGATCTATCATTATGGTAAGAACTTTCATATATGACATTGTCTTTTCCATCCATTCCTCAACTGATGGGACAGTGTGTCCCCAGCTACTTAACTCAATGGCTGGTCTCAGGGAAGGATGTGCCCCATCTCTGGAAAGTAGATCCAATTTGTAATGGGAAATGAAGATGTAAACATTAGACCAGGTGGCAGCAGCACAAATGTCATCAACTGACACCCTAGAAAAGGAGGCTAAAGTGGAAACAGCTCTTGTAGAGTGCTTTTGGTGGTCTAGGCAAAGCCAAACTTTTTTGCTTATATATGTGGAAGATGCAGCAATTCAACCATTTAGCCAAGATAACTTTTGACAAACCTTAATACATCTTGGCTTTAGAACATGAAATAAAAATTTATCTGACTTCCTGAAAAGTTTAATTCAATGAAGGTAGAAATGTAATTGCCAAACCACGATGAAAAAAAGTAATGACACCAAACTACCAAGCCAGCAAAAGAATACCACGAGTCTTGTATTAGACAAATTTAATAAAATTCACTCTCTAGCGCCTCGGCATAAATCAGCCTTCAAGGAGTTACAAAATAATCATCACATACACACACACATTTTATATATATAAAACACACACACAAATACAATTACATAATGACATAATTAATCAATTATTTTTTTTTTAAATTTTTATTAAAGAAACACCCTCAGCAGTTGCAGTCATTATTCAAACCCACTGGAGAAAGTGCATTAAACTTTAAAATATACAAAGTTTCCTTACACAGCAGCTTCTTTTTTACAATCCCCCCATCAGTCCCTAAAATTTGTTCCAAAATACACGCTCTCAACAATGAAAAATCACTACTATGGCAAGAATTAAAATGTGAAGCTATAGGACTTGTAACATTATTTTTTTACATCTCCAACATGCTTCTGGAGCCGTAACTTAAATACTCTTGTTTTCCCTATGTAAAACAACTTACAGGGGCAAGATAATGCATATATTACTGATTTAGTAGTGCGTGTATATACTGATGAAGAACAAAATCTAGCACCATTAATTCTTTCAAAACGCTTAATAATGTTAGGACAGACTGAACACCTTCCACATAAGGGAAAGTGCCACACACAGCAGGATGTACATTTAACTCCTCACCTGGTTATATAAATGTACTGTGCACCAACATATCTTTGATGCTCCTACTTCTTTTAAACGAAATACACGGAACTCTATATAAATGTTTTACACCATCCATGTTAATCAAATAGGGCCAATAATATTTAATATCAATGATTTTGTGACTCAAATATTATAAATAGTAACAAAATAAACCTTTCTTCCACCTTGTAATACATTAGCCTCCCTGTTAATTTTCCTTTTAACCAGGGGATCATTACAGGCTGAGAAGAAATCTTCTAATTTCTGTAGGGAATTCAAAATAACCCTTTCATCACACCCTCTCTGTCTAAAATTGACACGAGTATTTAAAATCTCTCCCTCTCTACATCAACTTCATCACTGCATAATCTACTAACCCTTAGGAGTTCATTGTAGGGTAGGGCTTCCATAGTATGTGAAGGATGACAGCTTTTACTATCCAGAATATTACAGTCCCCAGTGCATTTTCTATATATACTGGTTATTATAATGTCATCCCTAATATCCAATCTAATATCTAAATAATTAACTGATTTTCTCATCTGTAAACCATCAAATTTTATCTGAAACCGATTTGCATTTAAATTATTAATAAATAGGGGGGCTATATCTGCACCACCCTTACATAAAAAAATAAAAACAGGCCAGACCAGGTGGCAGCAGCAGCACAAATGTCATCAACTGACACCCTAGAAAAGGAGGCTAAAGTGGAAACAGCTCTTGTAAAGTGCGTTTGGTGGTCTAGGTAAGGCCAAACTTTTTTGCTTATATATGTGGAAGATACAGCCATTCAACCATCTAGCCAAGGTAACCTTTGACACACCTTAATACATCTTGGCTTTAGAACATGAAATAAAAATTTATCTGACTTCCTGAAAAGTTTGGTTCAGTGAAGGTAGAAATGTAACTGCCTGTGCACAGCCAATAAATGCAGCATGTATTCTCCTTTACTCAAACAAATTTCAAATAAAAACTGGGAGATTAAAACTTTGAGTGAAGTGTATGAAGCTATTTTAGGCAAAAGAAGGTATTAGTGTGTAAAGAAACCCTGCCCTTGTGAAAGATATTGTGTGGTGAATGGCAAGACAGGGTTTGGACACTTCTAGCTAAATAAGGAGTCTTCAATGATGAAGATGTGGAAAGTAGCCTAGAAGTTCTCTGTAAGGATCTGTTCTGTAAAGAGTGACCTCAGCCTAGGAGAGACTGGATCCAGGGAAAACCTCTGCATTGGTGATGGAGGAGTCTTGGACTGAACTGGAATCAGGTCACAGATGACAGTAGGATCTGAAGGAGTGGAAATTTTTGCTGGAGACAAAGAAAAATAAATGTGATCAGGGATCAACATTCCTTGTCTCCTTGCCCTTTTCCTTGGGTCTACCACTCTTGATCCCCTTGTGTTTATCAGAGTACTTTTTCCTGAATGGAGAAGCTCCAGATGACAATTCTGAAGAATCCGAAAGAATAAGACCCTTGAGCATGAGCTTGTTTTGATGTTCAATCATGGCCTGATGACCAAATGCTGTGCAAATAAAGCAATCCTCTTCTACATGACCTGCCCCCAAACAATATACACTCTTCAAATGAGAATCAAATTTGGCATCTAATAGGTTCACAGGTGTATACTACGCTAACTACCACCAGGGCCCATGTGAACTCCTCCTGCTGTGAGGCGACAACGCTACCGCTGCACCACTGCGCTGTAGGTGGTTATTTACTGACTGCCTCTGTCTATCAGAAACATAGCAGCCAGACCAGGGGGTGAATTTCCTATTACCCATTCACTGGTCCAAGTCGTGCTTAAATAGAGATAAGGAGGAACTCTGCTTCACATGGATGGGGAGTCTGTTACAGAGAATGAGAATTCTCTGAGAAACGTATGTCACATATCACATTTTTGTTGCAAGCAAAATTTAGGTCTTGCAATCTAATAGTTCTGATACTGTTTGTTTTAGGGATGTGCAAAAGGTTCAGCAAAACAGGGTCCATGGACACCCTGTATGCCAAGCAAAGATAACCTCTCAGAATTATGTATGATACACAGTAGAGAGAGTAGGCTTTGAGGCAATCAGTACAGGACATTGTTTTTACTCCCTGTATTTTTTTTTTTTTTGGCTATGGAACTTTTGTGGATGTTCCAGTTACTGCTTGTGTCAGTTACACACTGAATGGGGCATTACACTCGAGTGTAATAAGAGCAGAGTACAGTGGTATAATGATCTCTCTGGACCTAGATGCCATGCCCTTGCCTGTAAGTTGAGCAACATAGGATTTTCTTGCTATCTTGGACATACTGTATGTAACCAGTCAGCAAGGGCTCGTAGTGAAAAAGCAACTAACAAATATAGTACTGTTGAGGTCAACCTGAGAGGTGGTGTTTAGGAGCAACTTATCAAACACAGAGAATTGCTCTGACAATTGAGACTAAGAGCTGATGCAGCTCCAGGGATTAATGAATAAGTAGTTATATACTCACCATAACGTTCCATCTGAGTAGGAAACTTCATTTGTCTGCAGCCTTTGGGCATCGGATCCGAGCCGGCAACTTGTTTCACAGCTATCAGATCCGAGCTTCTAGCTCCTCCCCTTACCCATAATCCCCTGCCAACCCTGACTGACCTCAGATCAAGTTTGCCCTCATACAAGCAGCTAAAAAGGTTAAATACATCCCATAGGGGACTAGAAGAAGGACATCCAGGGACAAACTTCTGAAGGTCAGGGGGAAGGAGGGGGGGATAGTTGCAGACAAATGAAGTTTCCTACTCAGATGGAACGTTATGGTGAGTACATAACTTCTTAATCTGAAATAGGTACTTCATTTGTCAGCAACCTTTGGGACAGAGTCCCCAGCTACCTGGATCTTGGGCGGTCATCATGGAAGGATATTCTGGAGCACTGCGGAGCCAAAAGATGCTCTCCCTCTGGAGATAACGTCCAGCTTATAATGGTTGATAAAGGTATGAGATGAGGCCCAAGTGGCTGCGGAGCAAATATCATCTAAAGACACTCTAGACCTAAAGGCAGCGGAGGTAGATATAGAGCGAGTAGAGTGCGCACTAACTCCCTGAGGTGCGGGCCTCCCAGAACTTTCATAGGCCGATAGAATACACTGAGATCCATCGTGATAAAGTGACCTTAGAGACAGGTTTACCCAAGTTAAATTTGGCAAAGGAGATGAACAACTGGTTGGACTGTCCACTGCCCAGCAGTCCTGTGAATGTAAAAATGCAGTTGTCTATGCACATCTAACGAATGCAGTTTGTATTCTCCTTTGTTCTGATACTTAGGAAAGAAGACTGGCAGGTTAATGAATTGATTGATATTGGCCTCTGAAGCCACCTTGGGAAGAAACGAGGGGTTGGTCCTGAGGTACACTCTATCCTGGTGAAAAAACAAGTACAGGGGTTTTACACAAAGAGCCTGAAGCTCAGAAACTCTTTTCGCTGAAGTAATAGCGACAAAGAACGCCGTTTTCCAAGATAGGTACTTAAGATCAACCAAAGCAGCAGGTTCAAAAGGGGGAGCTGTCAATGCCTGTAGGACTAGTGATAAATCCCAAGGGGGTATAACTTCCTTGACAGGAGGTCTGAGCAGGAAGTTATCCTTTAGAAAGTTTTTACACGATTTAGCCGTAATCAAGGGACTTGACTTATGTCCCACATGATGAGAGATAGCTGCCAGTTGAACCTTGACCATAGAGCAGCTAGCCCCCTGATGAAACAGGCCTGTAAGGAAATCCAACACAGTCGGTAACGGCGCTGTGAAGGGATCTCAGTTATGATTTTCTGCCCAGATGGAGAAACGCTTCCACTTACTGCGACAGATCTTCCTAGTGGAAGGTTTATGTGCTGCTACAAGGATGGCTTTAACTGGGGAAGAGATTCCGGGAGTCCTGATTAGGAGTGGAACTGGAGCAGCCAAGCTGTCAACTTGAGGTTGTCCAGATTCGGGATTGGGAGATTCAGGGGATGAGATATTAGATCCGGTAGGGGATCCAGAATCCAAGGAGGATTTACCAGGTGAGACCACAGGTAAGGGAACCACGCTTGACGAGTCCAGAATGGGCAATGAGGATCATTCTGCTCCCCAACTGACTGGCTTTCTGTATGAGTTTCAGCATCAGAGGTAGAGGTGGGCAAGCATAAAGTAGACCGGGAGGCCAAGCATGCACCAGAGCGTCTCTCAGGGATTCCCCGAAGGGGGGAATTAGAGCGAAGTAACTGTTGCATTTCATATTTGAGGGAGAAGCAAAGAGATCGCAACAGGGTTGCCCCCATTTGGCAAAAATCCGCTTCGCTACCTGGGGATTGAGACACCACTCGTAAGGGGAAAGGATGGTGCGGCTCAGCCTGTCCGCCAGAATGTCGGTCCGTCCCGGAATGTGCATCACAATAAGAAAGCGGTTGGTGGAGGTCGCCCATTCCCACACACTCATGGCCTCTCGACAGAGAGGATAGGACCTGGTTCCCCCCAGTTTGTTGATGTACCAGACAACTGACATGTTGTCTGTCTGGATCGCAATAGTTCCTACAGGAAGAAGGTTCTGAAGTGCTTGCAACGCTAATAGCACCGCCTTCATCTCCAGGACATTGATATGCAAAGAGGTCTCTGTGTTGTTCCACGTGCCTTGGACTGTCCTGCCTGAGCAATGCCCCCCCCCACCAGAGGCGAGAGGCGTCCGTGGTCACCGTGGCGAGGGGAGGAGGCGTGGAGAAGGGACGTCCCGTATGGAGGTCCGGAGATTGGAGCCGCCATAAGAGAGCCCTCCTGCAAGCCCTGCTGAGTGGAATAGGATGGCTTATGGGGTAATGTAGAAAGAATCACTGTACTTGAAGGGTCCATTGCAGGACCCTCATATTTAGATGAGCCAATGGCAAAAGAGTGATTGCCGCCACCATGGAGCCTAGAGCCCTCAGGACCAACTCCGCCGATGGGGCTTCTAATAGGAGGATGGCCCGCACATGAAGCCTCAGGTTTTGTAGTCGTTCCGCAGTCAGGAATGCTAGAAGGTTTCTTGTATCCAACTTGGCCCCTATAAACTATCACCTGAGTCGGAGCAAGAGAAGATTTGTCCCTGTTGATGGTGATGCCCAGCTGGGGAGCAAGCCGGAGGAAGTAGTCCCTGGCTGAGCAAATTAGATGCCTTGTCGGGGCGGTCAGGAGCCAGTTGTCCAGGTATGGAAAAAGCTGCATTCCCTGGAGTCTCAGGTGGGCCGCTATCACTGCTAATACATTGGTAAACACCCTGGGGGCTGTAGTGAGGCCAAAGGGAAGGACCCTGAACTGGTAGTGACTGGCTCCCAGCCGGAAGCAGAGGAACCTCCTGGATCGTCTGTCCATCAGAATGTGGTAGTACGCATCCTTGAGGTCTATTGAGCACATCCAGTCGTTCTCCCGCAATAGGGGGGGATGGATTGAAGAGTGACCATCCAGAATTTTTGTTTGGTTACTGACAGGTTCAAAAGGGAGAGGTCGAGAATTGGCCTTAAGTCCCCTGTCTTTTTTGGCATCAGAAAGAACCTGGAGTAAAAACCTAATCCGTGCTGGTCTGGGGGGACGGGTTGGATGGCTCTTTTTTCTAGGAGCTGCTGAATTTCTGCAACTGCTACCTCCCTCTGATCGGGTGGTACATCGGGGAGGTTTCTGAGTTTGGGGATATGACACAGGGGAATTTGGTAACCTCTGGATAGGATACGAAGCACCCAGCAATCTGATGTGATGGACTCCCAAGCTGCCAGGTGCCTCGAGAAACGCCCTCCCGACTGCCTCCAGAGTGGAGCAGTCGGGCAACCCCTCAGGGTTGCTGCGTGGGCCGATCAGAGAAGGTTTCTCTGGACCCAAAATTCTTCAGGCCCCCTCTGCCTCTAGGGCGGCGTCCTCCCTGTCCTCCTCTGCCACGGAAGGACTGGTTGTCCAGAGCAGGCTGGGAATGTTGCGATTTCCAGAACCACATCTTCTTCTGTCCCTTTTGGTTCTTACAGAAGGACCTCTGGGGAGCAGAGAAGTGGACTCTGACGGCAGACAACGTCTTCCCGTCCTTTTCGCTCTGGACTAAAGTCTTGCGAACTGTCTTGCCAAATAAGGCAGAACCATCGAAAGGAGCATTCGCAAATGATGCCTTGAAGGGTTCCGCGAAGTCACAATGTCGGAGCCAGGCCTGGCGTCTCATGACTAGGCCTGCTCCGCTGGCTCTAGCGGCTCCCTCTGTGGCATGGGACAAAAGCCGCATAGAGGAATTCGATATAGATCTTAGCATGGCCATGCGAGTGGAGTACAATTGCTTGTCCTCCGCCGACATGGACTCCGGGGGGGAAGCAGCGTACTCTTTGATAAGGTCTCGCTGCATCCTAATAATGTGTGCCATGTAGTTCAGGGACCTTACTGAGAAGGTCGCTGAACTAAAGACCCGCTTCCCTAGGCAATCCATCGAGCGGGACTCTCTGCTCAGTGGATGGACCGAGGGGCTCTCCTGAGCTAACTCCCTCTTAGTGGCTGCCGCCAACAACATGGCATCTACGGGGGGACCCTTGCTTCAGTGGGACCTCTCTGAAGGGGGGCTCAGAATCCTATCGGGGCGTTTGGGAACTGGCTCCACAGTGTCCGGCTCCTTCCACGCCCTGGTGGTAATAAGGTCCACCAGGGGGTCGGGCAGAGGGGACACCCAAGAGGTAGATGGGCCTGCTTCGAATGCCTCCAGGAACACAGACTTGTCGGAGGAAGCCTTGGGGGCAGACCACCCCCCCTAATCCTGAGCATTTCCATGATGTCTCCAAAGGAGACATCCTCGGGGGGTGACCTTGGGGAGCCTTCCCCTTCATCCAAGTCCGTGTCTTCTGTTAAGGACTCAGGGGAGTCCACGTGCCTCCTCTTACACTTCTGCTTATGAGGAACATCCTCGGGGGGGGGGGGGGCTGGCCGAGTTAGTCTCACCTGAGACATCGAAGCAGGCTGTCCCTGTGGCCGGGCGATGGAAGCCAGACCCAGCTGAGAGGGAGTGCAGGATGGAGCCGAGGCAAGGGCCGGGGGTCCGGATGCACTCAACAGAGCCCTCTCCACCGCATCGAAGGCAGAGGGAGAGTCGCTCTCTCTCGGATCAGAGAGCCGACTCCCACTCGGATCCGATGGGGGGATCGGAACCGGAGCTGAGACCATCAGATCCGAAGGACCCGTGTGCTCCGACCTGGACGGAGCCGAAGGCACACTGAATCCCTCGGATCCGAAGCTCAGCCCACGGGCTGCAAGAGCTCGGATCTGACAAGGACAGACCCGACAAACTCGAGGGAAAGGTCTGAGCCGAAGTACCAAGCACTGTCGGCGCCGACCCACCCCTGGCTCCAACGCTACCCGGCTCCGGGCGCTCCAAACCCGGAAAGCGGGTCGGAGAAGGAGCTACTGGGGCAAAAAAAGGCGTTGAGCTCCCCCCTGAAGGGGGGGGTAGGAGCACTCCCATCTGCAGCTGGGCCTGGATGAACCTTCGCATCATCCGGTCCAAGTCTGCATCTGACAGGCTATTAAGTGGATCTCGATGAGGCCACCAAGGCGGGCCGGGAGTGCCACCTCGATGACCTCGACGGAGATCGGGTCTCCTCCTCCTCGGGTCCAAGTGAGAAGCATGGGGATCGGAGCCGAGGAGGAGGAGACTTGGAAGCCATGGAGGGAGAAGCCAGCTTAGCCGGGGGGGGGGGGGGCTGAAGCGGAGGCCTCGGCCCGCCACTTGTGGTGCTTCTCCCACTTTTTCTCCCTCCTGGCCTCCCTCTCCTCCGGCGCCATAGCGGGAGTCCCGACCGGGGGGAGAGAGGCAGGAGTGGCCGCCACCGAGGACTGGGGTGAGGCCACGGGAGCACCGGAGGCCGAAGCCGAATCCAGGGGCAAAAGTCCCGCCAGGATCAGCTTCGACCTCCGCTCTTTCAGTGCCCTGGGGTTGAACCCTGCGCAGATAGCACACCCAGAGGACAGGTGTTCAACCCCAAGGCACCGAACACACCAAGTGTGGCCATCCACCAGTGAAAGCTTATGGCCACACTCTGTGCATTTAGAGATCATCGGTTTTGGGGCCTCTGACATTATACTAAAAAAAAGCAAACTCACTCACACAAGGCCCCAAATGCACACTGACCCACACAAACACTACTCACCAGCGAGGGGAGGGGAGGAATTTACACTAACAAAAAATACAAGATTCTAAGGCTAAAATAAAAGGGAACCTAACACACTCAACCTTTTACTAAAAATTTACAATAACAAGTACAATAAGTTGAAAAACTTATCTGCGATACTAGGAGCTCTGAATCTAGCCGCTTTCACTAAGCACGGCAAACTAGATCTGGGGTCAGTCAGGGTTGACAGGGGATTATGGGTAAGGGGAGGAGCTAGGAGCTCGGATCTGATAGCTGTGAAACAAGTTGCTGGCTCGGATCCGAGATCGGATCCAATACCCAAAGGTTGCTGACAAATAAAGTACCTACTTCAGATAGTATATTATTACAGTCAGCATGCAAGTTCAGAGGGGTCAAGCTGTGAAAGGTTATCACTTCGATTAAATCTACTTCTGGTTACAAAGAATTATATGTTGTTCTACTATTAAATTAACTACTAAATTGATTTTTAGGTTTTATAAGTTTATATTGTATTTTATTGTGTATGATATTTAATATTGCATTTTTACTACATGCATTTTAAGCATTTCATAGGGATGTTAAACTTAGTTCAGTTTTGAGCGTTACACACTCCTTATATAATCATCTAGTCATGTTAAAAACTACCCATATATATATAAACCTAAACATATGAACAAACAAATACTGTACACAGAAAAAGAGAAGAAAAGGCAGTTCATTAGTATTGCACACAAGGAATTATTGCAATTGCACTTTTAAGAGAAAGATATTGCACTTCAGTAAGAATATATCAACTTTAGTGAATTAAATAATGCATCACTTTCAGTAAAATATTACTAGTGAAATCACGTTTGGAGGTAGGAGACGTCAAGTTGATGTGTCAGTTTAGGATCCTTACTGCTGTTGGACAGAAGCTGCTCAACAGCCTGGAGTTCCTACAGCAGATGCTGCGGTATCACTTGACAGACAGAGGTCTAGCAAACCAGCCAAATGCTGGATGTGATGAGTCTCTAAGTACTTTGTATGCCCCCTTTATGCTTCTTGTTGTAAAATGTTCTTGCATGGTTGGAAGATCTGTGCCCATATCTTCTCTGCAATCCTCACCACTCTGAAGCTTCTTCCTCTCTGTCGTAGTACTGTTTCTGTACCACACGGTAAAGCTGTAGGTGAGAATACTTTCAACAGAAAGTTGATAGATTATTCAGAGGAAGCTTTGCCCTTTTGCGCCTTCTCAGGAAGTGCAAGCGTTGGTGAGCTTTTTTTTTTTTTTTTTTTTTAAACTATCTGGCCTGTGTTCACAGACCAAGAGAGGTCTTCTGAGATGTGCACTCCCAGAACTTTGTAGACTGAACTCTACCACCTCACCGTTGAGCTCAAGCGTAGAGGGAATGGCTGGTCGTTTTCTGAAGTCAGTGATAATTTCTTTAGTTTTGCTGACATTGGATCGGCTTTTTTGGGAAGCGGTATTATATTAGTTACCTTGAAGTATGCTGGCACTCTTTCAAGAGCCAGAGAGGTATTGAAAATATCCGTTAAGGCTTAGATACAGTTGGTCTGTGAATTCTCTTAACACTTTGCCCAGAATGTTACCAGGGCCTGCAGCCTTCCTGGGGTTCACTTTCTTAAGTTGGATTCTCACTTCTCCAAGGTTAAGTTTGAGTACTCTCTCATTCTGACCAGTGGGTAGCTTTGCAGCCTCCAGGTCATTCTCCTCAAATCTGTCACAGATTGAGTTCAGCCTGTCCAGAAATTCCATGCTGTCATCTCATTGAAATGACTTGGTCTTGTACTTAGTTAGCTGCTGAATGCCTTGCCAGAGGCTCCTGCTGTCACTCAAAGCAATGCTGTACCTTTCTTCCATACTCCCTCTTGGCTTCTTTTATGCCCCTTTTTAGGTTAGCCCTTGCCTCACTTAGACCCACCTTGTCCTTGGCCCTGAAAGCCTCATTCCTTGCCTCCAGAAGTGCTCTCACACTGCTGGTTAACAAAGGTTTTTGACTGGCACTGACTAATCTTCTTGGTTGTAGATACATCATCCACACATTTTTAAATATATGCTATTGTAGTGTCTGCGTATTTGTCTATGTTTACATGCTGATTTAAAGTAGCTGCTTCTCTGAAGTCATCCCAACAGGTATTATCAAAACAGACCCTGACACTTGTTGCCCCCATCGTTCCAGACCCTGATCAGTTTTTCAGTTTTTTTTTCTCTGATCAGCACAAAAGTTTATAAGCCGGTATTAATCTTACTGAAATATGATCACTGATCTGTATGCTCCCTTTATGTTAGTGTAAACCTTGTCAAGGGTATTTGCTCCCCTTGTGGAACAGTCCACATATTGATGGCAGTGGGGTAGCACCTCTCTGAGATCTGCTTTATTGAAGTCCCCAGCTATCACATATGCACAGTCAGGATTTTTACTTTGCAGCTCACATAAGGAATTGTGCAGTATGCCAAGTGCCTCGGAAGTATTAGCACTAGGTGGTTTATATACAACTGTTACATAGATTCCATTAAACTCTCTGGGTACATAGAAAGGTCTGCATTTCACTGTCAAGAATTCTACATTTTCAGAGCATTGTACTTGTATAACTTCACATTTCATACACCAGTTTTCATTTACAAATGCACAACCGACCTCCCTTAGCTTTTCTGCATACAGCAATAAGTTATTTTATTTATTTATTTGCAGTTGGTTTACCAGGATGGTCCAATTGGGCCAAAAGAACCCATTTTCAATGGAATCCTGGGGAGAAAAGCTCCATAAAGACAATATTCATGAACAAACTGACAAAACATATAGCAGGACAGTAATACAGTTAAAACAAGGCATTTAAAGATATAATAAATGAAAATCCACACTAAAACATAAGAATCCATTAAGAGATTTACAAATATATTTGTTCCAGTGGGGGGAGAAAGGTAAGAACTAAGGGTATTATGTGGGATATCAACAGCAGCATTCCCAGCAAGATTTTAGGTGTGAGTGAAGTAATTTTTTAAAGTTAGTGTGACTTGTGGTGGTACGGATAAGTGGGGGTAGTGAGTTCCAAGAGCAGGCTAAGATGAAGGACAAAAGGTTTTTGCCTGGAGGGTGCAATGGTTTATGCAATTCAATCAGGTTCTGATTGTTGGATCTTAACAGTCTTTCTGGAAGGTACATTTTAAAGGTGGAGGAAAGGGAAGGAGTGAAAATGAGTTTATTAGCTTGAATGAGTTGAATATAGGTGAGATAAGTTTGGCAGCTCTAACCCAATGAAGTTTGTGAAGAGCAATACAGTGATGAGTAGAAGATTTGTATCCTGAGGCGAATTTGGCAATTTTATTGCAACAGCAAGAGGATTTTGTCTTAAGAGTGGATTGCAGATTAGTAAGGAGTGGGGTACCGTATAGTAGAGAAGGGATGAGGTATGTGGTAGAGAGGATGAATTTGGTAGAGGGAGTGAGACAGCAATTATGGCAGTATAGCATGCACAGTTTCTGGTGGTTTTTTTTAAATTTTTTTTTAGATGGGTGTTGAACTTAAATTGGTCATCTACAAGGACTCCTAGGAGTTTAGCTTCACAAACTAATTTGAGAGATGTGTTGCTCTGGCTAGTGATGGAGAAGTTTGTTTTGTCTATGGCGGTTGATTTAGAAGGGGTGAATATCAAGGTTTGTTTTGGAAATGTTTAGTGACAGGTGGCTGTCTAACATCCACTGTTCTGTGATGTTAAAGGCATCTTGGGTTAGTTTTATAAGGGTGGGGATGGAAGTGGCAGAACAGATGATGGCTTAATCGTCTGCCTATTGGATGAGTTTTGCATTAGGAATGGAATGGTGCAAATCATTTATGAAAATATTGAAAAGAAGGGTAACCTAGCACGGAGCTCTGTGGTACACCTGTCTGGGTATTAAGGAATGGAGAGGTGGCTTTTTTCCATTTTACTGCTTGTTGTCTGTTGGAAAGGTAACTAGTAAACCAACTGAGAGAGAAGGGGGATGGGTTTAGGTTAGAGAGCTTAGTTAATAGGAGGTTGTGGGAAATTATGTTTGAAAGCCCTTGAAATGTCTAGGAGTAGGGTAGAAATGATACAGCCAGAGTCACGGGCTTTAATCGATAGTTTCACAGAAGGAGAGGACAGCAGTGGTAGTGCTATGGACAGGTCTGAATCCATGTTGTGTCAACAAGACAGTCCCAGAAAAAAGGTGAACAATTAGTGAAGTGGAGAAATACAAACCAAAAACAGCTTCAAGCAAGAAAAAGTAGTATTCCACACCATCAAAAAACTTTAACAAAACGACAAAGCTTTCGGATATGAACTATCTTTCTTCAGTGTCTTACATACAATGACCGTACGAACAGCATTTATAAATACAATCTAATCACAACACATGACACAGCAAACCTATTAGCAACATCAATTAAAAATAGTAATCCAACTTTTTTTTTTTTTTTTAAAGATAGTCAACCACATAAAATTGGTAAACCTACACGTATCAAAAAATATACATATGTCAAGTTTACATAGTTAATATAGAATTACTTTTTCCTGATTCTTTGTTGTTTAAACTTCGGAACTGGTTTTAATGTAACCTGTTTATTAAGACATGGATACTTATCTGCTTCTAATCGAATAATTCATTCATATTCCTTCACATCTATATTATTAATTAAGTCCCCACGTCTAGCATTTGGATATACCACATGTATAACTCTAAAATTAAAATAATGTGCATCAGTTTACTGATATGAAGGGCTAAAGAATTAGTAAGTACTTTCCTACGAATCTCAGACTTGTGCTCTATTACCCTGTCTTTTAACCTTCTTCCTGACTTTCCAACATAGAAACCTGAACATTTATTATATGTAGCAAGGTATATAACAGATGGTGTTTTACATGTTGCAGAGCAATGGAAGGTAAACTTCGTATCATTTACAGGATGTACAAATTCAACAGACTGACTTATATTTGAGCAACATGAACAATTATGACAAGGGAAAGTTCCCTTATTAAAGGTAGGGACAGATTAAAGTCCTTATAACACAGCAGCTTCTTTAAATTACTACAATTACAATAAGAAAACAAAGGTCTTGCAAAACATATTATTAGAAATAACTGGGATATTCTAAAGGCCATACCTGGCCATGAAAAATGATTCCCAGATAGACCTTTGTTTACTTATTGTAATTGTAGTAATTTAAAGCTCCTTCTGTGTTATAAGGACTTTTCTTTAAATAGTAAATCTGTCCCTGCCTTTAATAAGAAGGGAACTTTCCCTTGTCACAATTGTTCGTGTTGCTCAAATATAAATATCCGTTGAATATGTACATCCCGTAAATGGTATGAAGTTTACCTTCCATTGCTCTGCAACATGTAAAACACCATCTGTTACATACCTTGCTACATGTAATAAATGTTCAGGTTTCTATGCTGGAAAGGCAGTGAGAAGGTTAAAAAATAGGATAATAGAGCACAAGTCTGAGATTCGTAGGAAAGTACTTATTAATTCTTTAGCCCTTCATATCAGTAAACGGATGCACATTATTTTAATTTTAGAGTTATACATGTGGTATATCCACAAATGCTAGACATGGGGACTTAATACAGATATGAAGGAATATGAATGGATTATTCGATTAGAAGCAGATAAGTATCCAGGTCTTAATAAACAGGTTACATTAAAACCAGTTTTGAAGTTTAAACAATAAAGAGTCAGGAAAAAGTAGTTTTATGTTAACTATGTAAACTTGACATATGTATATTTTCTGATACATATAGGTTTACCAATTTTATGTGGTTTACTGTCTTTTTTTAAAAAAAAAGAAGATTGATTATTTTTTAATTGATGTTGCTGATAGGTTTGCATCATGTGATGTGATTAGATTGTATTTATAAATGCTGCTCTTATGGTCATTGTATGCAAGGCACTGAAGGATAGTTCATATCAGAGAGCTCTGTCATTTTATCAAAGTTTTTTGATGGTGTGGAGTACTACTTTTTCTTGCTTGTCAAAGTTGTAGATGAATACATTTTTCGAGAAGTTTAGAGATGGGTGATAGGACAGCGATAGGTCGAAAATTTGAAATATTGTTATTACCACCTTTTTTGGAGGGGAATAATAAAGGCCTTTTTCCAAAGCTGGGGGACATGGCCTTCTTGAACTGACCTGTTTATTAGAGTGCAGATGGGAAAGGCGATGGCTTCTGCAGCTATCTTTAGGAAGTAGGAGGGGAATGTTATTGGGAGCGCTGGAACATGGTTTCAGGTTCCAAAGAAGTTTTTTTTATAGTAGATATGGGGATGGGCTTATAGAGAAGGGAGCAGATTGGGGGGTGAGGGTTTTTGAGGATGAAAGGGAAGGGGATGGTAGAGGAGAGGTTGTATAGGGATATTAGTGAAGGAAGATGTTAGTTTGGCAATAGTTTCAATGAAGAAAGAGTTACATTGGGTGGCTAAATCTGTGTCTGAAGCATTTGGATCAGGGCAGGGGTTTTCTTTCTGCTGGGATTGAGGAGGGAGCCGATACCATTCCAAAATTTTTTAGGATTTGTTTTGTGGTTAGTTTGGAGTATGGAGAAGTAAGCTTTACGGTCATCTATGATCAGCCTTTTGACTTTGTTCCAAAGTGTTTTATATTCATTAAGGGTGGTAAGAGTTTTATTTTCCTGGTATCTTTTCCAAGCTTTATCTTGAAGGCGCATGGTGGCTAGTGTATTTTTAGTTAACCAGGGGGCAAAGCTATCTACAAGTGCTAGGAATATTGTGTTGAAGTAGGAAATGGCATTTTCAAAGGGCAGTGTTTTTAGTGGGCTCCAGTTTGTTGCTTTTAGTGAGTTTGAGAAGGCATTGGGATTGAAATTTTTCAGGGAACGCATGGATATATATGCGTGTGATAGTTGTAAAGGGGAGGGAAGACGATGGGTGAAGGCTGGGAGGTGATCACTAAGTGGATAGGGAAGAGTACCAGTATCGGAGATATAATGAGGGGGAGACACTAAGATCCAGTCTAAAGTGCTACCTGAGGAGACCTCTTTGGAGGGTCTTAGTTGTGGAATTGATTAGCAGAGTGAAATTATAGGGGTTTATATTTAGGGAATTTGTTGGGGTTTGAATGGCTGTCCAGTTAATGTTCACATTTCCCAGAATTATGGTTTCATTACTGATTTTCGTGGAGAACCAAGAGAGAATGTCTTCGAGTACTGGGATATCATCTCCAGGAGGAATGTAGAGGGAGCCTATACATATATTGTGTGTTTCTGTTTATTTGAAATAGAGCTAAAATTAATTCAGAGTTGGCAAATTGGGAAATAGGTTTAGTATATGGAGTAACTGAGAGGGAGGAAGAGAAGGGCCACACCCCCACCTTTTTTGTGGGTTCTGTCTTTTCTAAAACAATAATTGGGGGGGGGGGTATTTCAGTATCCTTTATGGGTGGTTTTAACCAGGTTTCTGAGATGGATAAGACATCTGGTTGATTAGAGAGAAGCCAAGCATGGAGAGTGGGGATTTTATTAGCTATGTTTTGGGCATTTAGTGAAGTAAATAGAAAGTACAGTTGTGTACACTTACCATAAATGTAGATGTTAGAGTATATTCACTGTTGCAGTCATTACATTTGGGTTATCCGCTTGCAGTAGCCCTCAGTCGTCCTGACTAACCAAGTCTTGGGTCTTACGTCAGTTGCTGTCTCTTCTTCCGTGACGTCAGGTCGTCAGGGGTATAAAACATGCAGCAGACGTCATTACATCAGCTTTTCTTGCCCCAGATGTCAGGTGCCCCCCTAACGGGAAGCAATTAAATCTATAAATATACAAGGTTATACCTCCAACAAAAAAGCAAATACACCAAAAAGCTTTTAACCATTGAAAAGGAGAGAAGAGGTATAGCCAAATGAAGTCAGGGGGCTGGAGGGAGGGTAACCAGGACTGCAACAGTGAATACACTCTAACATCTACATTTATGGTAAGTGTACACAACTGTACTATGTTCTTCATGTTTCACTGTTGCAGTCATTACATTTGGGTAGATTCCCAAAGCTAAGGATGGGAGGAGGAATTAGGACCAGCTATAAGGCCCTGCAAAATTGCAGTGGCAAAGCCAAATCTGGAGATAGAGAAAACTGGCAAATGGTAATGCTTGGTGAAAGTATGTACAGAACTCCGGGTAGCAGCTTCTAGGATATCCCTGGTAGGTACGCCTCTGAGAAAGGCTGTAGAGATAGATGCAGCCCTGGTTGAGTGGGGTTTGATCCCCTGTGGGATAGGTTTTCCATGGTGCTTATAGCAGAAATTAATGCAATGGCTTATCCATTTGGAGATGGTTTGCTTTGAAATAGCCTTCCCCTCTGTCCCTGCAGCAAATGCCACCAGCAGTTCAGATTTCCTTTGAGGTTTAGTCCTGTCCAAATAGAATCTAAGTTGTCTGTGCACATCTAAAGAGTGCAGTATCCATTCCCCTTTGTTCTGTGGATTAGGAAAGAAGTCTGGCAAATGAATGGACTGATTAAAGGCCACACTGGATACCACCTTTGGCATGAAAGAGGGACTGGTCCTGAGGGACACCCTGTCTACATAAAAAATGATGAAAGGCTCCACTGCCATAAGGGCCTGTAATTCAGATACCCTTCTTGCTGAAGTGATGGCCAAAAGGAAAGCTGTTTTCCAAGAAAGGAATTTTAAATCTGCAGTAGCAGCTGGCTCGAAAGGAGGAAGGGTGAGTTTCTCCAATACAAAGTTAAGGTCCCAGGCCAGAGTTGGAGCTCTCCAGGGTGGTCTTAACTTTTCTGGCCCCTCTGAAGAACTGTTTGAGCAGTGGATGACAGAAGAGGGGAGGTTCTGTGTTATGAGCTGAAATGGCTGAGGCGTGAATTTTTATTGAGGAAAAAGACAAGCCCTTGTGAAGCATCTCAGTTAAGTATTGTAAAATCTGAGGTAAATTGGGCACTGCTGTGCTCATCTCATGAGACCGATTCCAGGTACAGAATCTTTTCCATTTTTTAGCACAAGATTTTCTAGTACTAGGCCTCCTTGCATGTAAAATGACATCCATCACTGGTTTACTGAGGGATGGTAAAGAAGAGCTTAGATAATTAGCCAGGCTGCTAGGTTCAGTGTTTGAAACTGAGGGTGCAGAATCTGGTTCTCCTGCCGAGACAGAAAGGTAGGAGTCTGAGGAAGGTGCCATGGGGCCAACAGTGACACACTGTGCAGGAAGGGGGTACCAGTGTTGGCGTGGCCAGTCTGGTGCAATCAAAATCATCCTTGGTTTGCCTTGTTTGATCTTTAGTAGTACTTTGGAGAGCAGAGGCAGAGGAGAAAGGCATAAACTGATAGGTTTTTCCAGCTGAAGGACAGAGCAACCACTTTCCAAGCTTGTCTGTGGGGAGTCTTTGCACAAAATTTGTCCAGTTTATGGTTCTGGGGGGAGGCAAACAGGTCTATATCTAGGCTCCCCCATTTGCTTGTCAACATGTTGAAAATCCTTGGTTCCAGTTTCCACTTGTGTGGGTCCAAGAGGTTTCTGCTTAGTCCATCTGCCAGCGTATTTAGTTTTCCTGGCAGGAATTGAGCTTGTAGATGCACATGGCAGCTCAAGGTTGTGTTCCACAATGCCATGGCTAGTCTGCAGAGGGGGGTAAGAATGTGGACCCCCTGCTTGTTTATGTACCACATGACAGTGGTGTTGTCCGTCTTTACCATTAGTTGTCCTGGAAGAATGTGGTCCTTGAAGGCTGTCCGAGCATTCTGTACAGCTAACATTTCCTTTTAATTTATATGCAGGTGCATTTGACTTGGGTTCCATTTGACCTGAATGCACTTCCCTGCCAGGTGAGCCCCCCATGCATAGTCTGATGTGTCTGTTGTTAAGGTTTGGGCAGCAGGGGGTAATGTGAATGGTAGTCCCCTGTTTTGGTGGCAGGCCTCTGCCCACCAAAGGAACTCTAGGCGTAGGCAAGGTATGATAGGAATCCTTACTTCTAGATCCTGTGAATGTTGACAACATAGGCTTCTAAAATACCATTGTAGTTTCCTCATATGCAGCCTTGCATATTTTATTAGAAGAATGCAGGAGGCCATGAACCCCAAGGCTTGTAGTATTTGCCTTGCAGATAAGCTGGGTTTTTGTGGCCACCTGTTTGAAGTAAGTTGTCAAATGAATCCGTTTCTCTGGCGTGAGGAAAGCCATCTGGGAAGTTGTAGTCAAGCTTGCTCCCAGGAATATAATTTGTTGACAGGGCACCAGGTGGGATTTCTTTTCATTTATGGTGAACCCCAGACAAGTCAGTACCCTTTGAACAAAGGCCAGATTATTCAAAAGAATGTTCTTGCTTTCTGCCTGAATTAGACAATCGTCCAGGTATGGGTGTATTTGAAAATTTCTTTGCTTGCAAAATGCAAATACTGGAGCTAGGCACTTGTGAATACCCTGGGCGCAGTGGATAAGCCAAAGGGCAGTGCAAAGAACTGACAGTGCATGTAGCCTGCTTTGAAGCGTAGGTATCTTCTGCAAGACTCCCTGATAGGGATGTGCAGGTATGCTTCTTTTAAGACTAGTGCTGCCAACCATGCATCCTTGCCCAACATAGGAAGCAGCTGGTGAAGAGTCAGCATTTTGAATTTTGGAATCACCAGAAAGGTGTTTAGAATAGAAAGGTCCAGGATAGGACGCCATGTATTGCCTTTTCTGGGTACCAAAAAAATTCTCTAATAGAAACCTTGTCCTTTTTCCTCTTCTGGTACCAACTGAATAGCCCCCATGTTTAAGAGAGAGAACACTTGATTTTGGGTCTCTTGCCCACTGATTTGGGGGTAGATCTGGCCACCCGTTTGGTGTTGGTAACATGTGGAAATGAAATCTGTATCCTTGGGACACTATTTAAAACCCATTTGTCCTGGGTAATGAGTTCCCAGTTTTTGGCCTGCAGACCAATCTTTCCACCTAAAGGAGCATTCAGTTGGGAAGTGCTTGATAGTTTTAAAAGCAAGTCATTGAGACAGTTTTCCATAGGGGGTGTCTTACTACTCCCAGGTTTGGGTGTGGAAACCCCCCACTGCCTAGTCTTGTGTGTCCCTTGGGACTGAAACCTGGGGTTTTTGCTGTGTCTGGGTTTGGCTTGAGAAGACCTGGAAGGGGCTGGAAAGGACCATTTTTTAGAGGGCCAGCGCCTACTAAATCTAGGGGGCTGAACTTGTAAAAAATCTTTAACAGTTTGCATAGATTTAGCTTCATCTTCCACCTTTTTAAGAACTTCCTCAGCCTTGTTGCCAAACAGGCGGTCCTGATTTAAGGGAGCATCCAACAATTTAGCTTTAACATGATCGGGCAAACCTTGCTCCTTAAGCCAAGCATGCCTTCTGAGCACAGGCCCAGTAACAGCAGCCCTGCAAGAGGCCTCTAATGAATCAAATCCACATTGCAAAGTAGGTTTTCCAACCTGTTCAGCAGAATGTATTAAATCCTGCAATTCTTTATTTTCAGCACAGTCAGCAAGTAACAATTTTCTGTTCAAGCAATCCAATAACATGTTGTTGATACTTTAACATATGAAACTGGCAGTTTAAAGCCCTAATGGCCAAGGTTGCAGAAGTGCAAACTTTCTTACCCCATCTATCCAGCGCCCTGGAGTCTCTATCAGAAGGAGTGGGATTTTTAGCAGTAGAAGCCTTAATGCCCTTGGGTCCCTGTGAAATAGTCTCTGGATCCGCAATAGGATTTTTAAAAAGGAACTTATGAGAATCAGGAACCCTGTAATATCAGTCAGGTTTTCTGGGAGCAGGAGGCAAAGAATCAGGAGCCAAACTAGATTCTGAAAAGGCATCATCAACGTCTAGTACAGGAGGTATAGCTAAACACCTATGCTGAGGCAGGAGTAAGAAATCCCTAAGCCTCTTTTTGAATCAGAAAAGTCCTGGCTTTCCCAGTGGAAATGCTAAGGTCTCACCAAAAGAAAAATCCTCTGGAGGGGAAGCAGAGGGAATACAGTCCTCTGCATCAGAATCCTCATAAGTAGATAAGGGCAAATCCAGATCACCAGAAGAATCAGAATCCTGTTCAGAAGATTCATAAACAACTTCAGTCCTAGGTCTTTTAGAAGGGGGAGGTTGGCTTCCCCGGATTAGAGTTATAAGATCTTCAGCAATTCTTTTCATTTGTTTTTTAGGCATAAAGGCCTGAGCATGCGGCCTGGGCGTCGGTTTCTTAGGCATGGTTCGAGATTTTGGCCTAAATGAAGGAGGAGGCGTCGGTTTAATATGCAAGTCCGTAGGCCTGAATACACCCTCAGAAGCCGGTGCCTGGACAGCGGCTCTGAACCCATTCAAGGTAGAGACATCCACAGGTTTCACAGTTGAAGCATCTCTCGTCATACTGGACTCCGAATGGGTCTCATTAGAGGCCTGCGAGTCAGAAGTTTTGGGTAATCAGGGGCTGCGAAAGCGCCTCACTGAGTACCGGCGAACTGGTGACTGGCTTAGGAGAAGCATTGTCGGCAGCAGCTTTGGACCTCGGCGGCCTCTGTCTGTCTTTATCTAAGTTTTTTCGGAATCCCGGTAGTCAGATGGCTAACCGATGACATTTCTGGATAATTAAACAGAGAACCAAAATATTTAGAAGCTAAAATAAACCAACGACGGATAGTGTGTTGATTAAATAAAGCACAAAACCAACAGCAAGGTATGTCGTGGTCAGGGCCTAGACAAGGAATACAGTACAAATGCAAATCTTTGTGAGGTATTTGCTTTCCACAAGTAATGCAATTATTAACTTTTACTGACATCGGTAAGGAGCAAGAAAAGTTTCAACGGGTACTTAGCTTTAGTTGAAGACTTTGGTTCTGAAACTCGAAAATGAAAATTTCAGGAGTCGGCCGACCGGCACTTGCGAACTGCTTCAGCTTCAGGCACCACACGACAAGAAAGGCTGATGTAATGGCGTCGGATGCATGTTTTACACCCCTGACGTTATGGAAGAAGGGACAGCAACTGACGTAGAACTCAAGACTTTGTTAATCAGGCCGACTGAGGGCTACTGCAAGCAGATAACCCTAATGTACTGACTACAACAGTGAAACACGAAGAACATCTATAAAACACTTTACTGAACAGAAGCCTGAGCCAACAAATCACTTCTGACCTGAGTGGCAAATGAGATCTGAGATAATGTTGGGGACAGAAGGAGAGTAGCCTGATCTACGGATCCAAAGTCCGGAAAAAGCATCAGAGGTCAAATCTGAAATCCATCAACTGAGCAATTGTCGGAAAAAACATCAGAGCCAATTTAATTTTTCTTTTTTTTTTTTTTTTTTAATGATGAAATTACTAAGGCAAAGTGCAGATGTTATATTGTTAGATTTAAATAAGGCTTTTGACTTATTACCACACACTGTGATTTTTAAAGTAATGCAAAATTTCAAAATTTACATTCGGATCTCCAACTGGTTAACTGCTCGGAAACAGTGGCGTATCCACACATGGTACCATATCGGACTATGCTGACACTCCGTGTGGAGTACTTCGGTCCTGTAATTAGTTATTTAGTATAATTTCATTGGACACATACTTGTTGGATTTCCAGCTATGCAGAGAATTGTAAAATTGGATTTTCCTCTAACAGTAAGTGCTATTTTAAAGCTATTCTTATATGGTTAAAACTAGAATATGGTCCAAGGATACCGGCTTTCAGTTTAGTCAAAATTATTTTTATGTATTTTATTTTACATTTGTTGACCGGGCTAGTCTAACTGGATATATGTCCATTTTCATTAGAGGCCCGGGGAGATAACATCCAATAGAACAGATATCAAGAACAAACAGCTAATATACACACAAAATTCATAAACATTATTAATAGGTAAAAGAACTTTAAAGGAATAGATTCAGAGATTATCATATAAGCTAGACAGTCAATTTATAGTAGAGAGTAATGTAGTTAAAATTATAGACAACAGGTTGTTACAAATACAAGGAGAGAGGCATGAAAAACAATAGTTACTATAGTAAATGTAGTCTCTACGATGCTAAGCTTTAAGAAGATGGAAATAAGGGTGTATAGTAGGACTAGGAAATGTTGTATTCAAGGAGAGTAGGACTTGAATAGAGAGAATAAGAGGGTAGGCAGAGGCAAGATAGAAGAGCTAATTGTTTAGTCAGACTTTGTACAGGGGCACAACCAGTGTGATTTGAGGAAGAGTTTGAGTTTACTTTTGAAAAGTGATATACAGGGGGGAGAGGTAAGTTCACGGGGAAGTAGGTTCCAGGATTTTACAACAGCAGTAGAGAAGAGAGTCCCCAGCTCTGTTGTTGGATTTTGTAATATTTACAAGCAGTTTGTGTGATGATCGTAGGGTCTTTAGATTGGTTTAGGGGGTGACTAGGGTAGAAAGTATGGGAGTATTTGTTGGTTGGTAAAGGGTCTTATGGGCCATGGCCAGTTGGCGGAAATTGAGCTGATTTTGCAGTTCAAGCCAATCAAGTTGATTTAGATTATGACGGTGGGTTCTTAAAGGGTTTCTTGTTGCAAATCTGGCTATGTTATTGTAGGAAAGTTCCATTTTACTGAGGTTGTTTTTAGATAGATTTGTAAATATGGGTGAGGCATAGAGGAGATTAGATGAGTGTGAGCAATGGTTATTCTAGCTGAAGGAGAAAGGAAGGGTTTGACCCTATAGAGAGAGCCAAGTTTATTGTTAACAGTTTTTAGAGTATTATTGACATGGGTGTCAAAGTTGAGTTTGTCATCTATGGTGATGCCTAGAAGTTTTGTTGTAGGCTCTGGGGATACGAGAGTGCCATTTGTTGGATGTTACAGTGAAATTTATAGGGGAAGATATATGCGTAGGAGTAAAAAGGAGGAGTTTAGTTTTCTTGGGGTTCAGGAGGAGACAGCGTTGTGAAAACCATTTTTCAACTGTGTTAAACACTGTTTGGGTAAGGGAGTGAAGTTCAGATGTGGTTGAGTATGAGCATACAAGAGTGGAGTAAGTCTGCATATTGGATGCATGTTGCTTGGGGAATTGCTAGGTGAAGGTCATTGATAAATAAAGTGAACAGTAGGGGTCCTAAGATGGACCTCTGAGGGACACCAAGGTTAACTGGCAGGTGGGTAGATAGAGAATTATGCCAAAGAATAGCCTGTTTTTTAAGTAGGATTTGAACCATTTTATAGTAGGTTTATCCAGTGACAGGGATGTAAGGATGTGTAAAAGTATCTGGTGATTCACGATATCAAAAGCTTTAGACAGATCGATGAACAAAGCAGAGGTAAGAATATTTTGGTTACAGTTTTTGTTGATATGATCTGTAAAGGAGAGGAGGGCAGTAGTAGTGCTATGGGAAGGTCTGAAACCATGTTGACAGCTGGATAGCAACTTATTATGGATAAGGTGGTCTAGCATTTGCTTATGGATACATTTCTCCATGATCTTTGCCAAAGGAGAAAGTAGGGCTATGGGACGGTAGTTGGAAAAGTCAGTAGAGCTTCTGCCTTTATGTAGGGGGATAATATGGGAGACTTTCCAGACACTTGGGATGTGTCCTTCAGTGATGGTTCTGTTAATCAGGACTGAAATGGGATATGCAATGGATTTAGCTGCCTTTTGTAGATATTCAGCAGGTAGCTGGTCTGCTGAGGGAGAGGATGGTTTCAGATTTTGGATAAGGGTGAGAATATATGTTGTTGGGACTGGTTGGAAGTGAAATGGAGGGGGTTGGGTGGAGTCTAAGTTAGATATAGGACAGTCTTGAGGTGATAACTGACTGGCAAGTGTTTGAATGGCTTCAGTGAAATAGATATTAAAGGCATTAACAGTATGCTTGGGATTTTCCTGGTCTGCGCCTTGTGGGTTTGGCATGATGGATTGCCCTGGGTGTAATAGTTTGTTAATACACACCCAGAACTTTTGTGGTTTATTATAGTAGGATTGCTGGAATTGTAGGTAGTAATTTCTTTTGTCAGAGAGTATAGATTTTTTAGTGTCGTTTCTCAGCTGTCTGAAATATTGTTGGTCAAGTGGGTTTTTGTCATTCGCCATTTATTCCAGTATTTGTTTCTAAGATGGATGTTTTGCTTGGTTTCTTTTGAAAGCCATGGGGCGGATTTAGTTTTGATTCTGATAGAGCGGGTAGGAGCATGGTGTTCAAGAATAGATAGGAAGTTGGAGTTAAAGTATTTAACAGCATCTTCCAATAGGAGGTATTTTAAAGGAGACCAGTTACATGCTTTGAGTTCATTTTGGAAGTGCTCTGGGTTAAAGTTCTTTTTAGTTCTTATTGTCCTGCAAATGATTGGAATGGGAAGATTGGTCTTATGCCTGATGATATAGGTGAGTGAGTGATCACTCACATCATCAGGGAGAGTGTTCCAGCTTCATAGGTTTGGGGAGGATTATTTATGAGGATCCAATCTAATGCACTTTATTATTGGGTTTGTTTATCCTAGTAGGGGAGGTAATGGTTTGAGAGAAACTGAATAAATTGATGTGGGTGGTAGGGTGATCACTGCTGCAACATTTCCAGTCAGTGTTAAAATCACCTAGGATAATGGTTTCTTGGGGGTACGTTTTGAGATAAACGGCAAAGAGTATCCTCTATGGTGGCACAGTTATTGGCAGGTGGTAGATAGATGCAGACAATATAAATAGATTTGAAAGTATTGATATGGACTTTGGAAATAAGAATTTCAGCGTTAGAGGTGGTTTATACAAGGTAGAAATTTGCAGGCTAGATTTAAATAAGATGGCAATTCCACCACCATTTTTAGGTACACGGTCAAGTCGCAAGATGTTATAGCGTGGTGGGATGACTTCGTTGTCTTTAGTAACTGGTTTTAACCAGGTTTCTATTAAACACAGAATGTCAAAGGAGTAGGCTTCTAGGAGAGAGTGGAGCTGTGTAATTTTGTTATTAATGCTATACATTTAGGTGAGCAATTAAGAGCGAGTTAGGTGGTCTAGGGAGGGGATGGACACTAGTGGGTTTGGGGCTGAGGGGTTGAGTGGAAGTAGCAGTTGTTGGGCCAGGGTTTGGGTGGATATCTCCATCTTTAACAGAGAGGAGTTGTTTCAGACATCTAGAGTCAGGGGATTTACAGTAATGGTTTAGGGATCTCCTGGGGTTTAGAGTGTAGTATCTAATGTGGGCTATTCTATGATATTTAGGAAGAAGGTAGCAGGGTGTAGATGTTATATTACCATGATTGGAGAGCATAGGCATTGAAGGAGAGGTGATTGGGTTATTGGGGTACTGAAAACTTGGATGTAATGGGTGCTCATAGGAGGTAAGCAGGTAGGCTAAAGCTAAGGGAGGTAGTAGTATGGGTGTGAATAACAGCAGTAAGTGGATTGTAGTGTGTAGTTTGCACTTCTGGATGGGGTAGGTATAAGGTATTGCTATAAGAAAGGAAGTAAAGAGGTGTAGATAGGGAGATGAGAGGGGTGTGGTGGGAAAGGTAGGGAGTGGCAGGTGAGAGAGGAATAACGAGGTTGACGGGAAATGTTTGGTGGTTGTGGTGATTGGCGGGAAAGGGTGAGGGGTGTGGCTAAGTAGTATAAGAGTAGGACCTCTGGGGGTGGATGGGAATTGGGGTAGGGTAGAGGAGCGGAGTGAGCCCGCTGGGCGAACGGAGCAGGTGGAGACAGGTAATGGAGCAGCTAGATGAGAATCAATCAGCGGTACTGGTAACAGATGGTAATAAAGGTAAGTCAGAGTGGTAAAGAGCTGAGGTAAGGAGGAGTCATTAAGAAAATAGGAGGATGTATATAGTTAAAGTAATGGGTAAAGTGTGAAGTTACAGAGCAAGTCTAGGACAGAGGAAATATAGAGTAAATAAAGGAAAAATAGATGGGTAATCTGGAGAATATAGGAAGGGATAGGGGTGTCTCCTTACTGGACAAAACTAGTATTGCAGGCACTTCTGTTTGGGAGCTAGCTGGTATCAGACTGGAGAAGAGTATAAAGCTACTAAGGGGTGATTCTATGAGGTGGTGGAGGAATTTAGATACTGTGTAGATAGAAGGGGGGGTTACTGGCTGCTGGCTGTCGAGGCTCAGAGTGTACTTAAGAACGCCTGAGGCAATAGTGGATGGTTACAGGCTTTTACAGGCAGGACAGAGATAACATACTTTCTTTCTTCCTTGAGAGAGGGTGCAGGGAATATAGGCTGAGAGATGAGACCACAGGTGTTTGGAAGGGGTCCTTTGTCACCAGGTAGGTAGATTTGCAGAGTTGTAACTTCTGGACCAGCGCTATGGAGATCAGGGTACTTATGAGAGAGAGACAAAAGTGAGGGTAAGTAGTAAAAAGGAAGCACACAGAAGGCAGTCATGGCAGTATGGCAATAAGCATTTCATTAGACAAGCTATAAAAATAAACAGTAAGCAGATTTGCAGTCCTTAATTATTGGTAAAAGCTACCAGTATCACATGTATGCAAGCAGGCAGGTTAGAAGCTAGTATTGTTCAAAACTTACAGCACCCTATGTAGTAGAAATAAGCTCGGCAATGAACAGCTCTGTAGAAATAATCATTAATTTGCATGAATAGCTACACAGACGTTTAATCAAATATTCAGTTAGTTTAGGCTAGCATTCCTCAGGTAACATTCAAATATTAGGCTTATTGAACAGTTGTAAAGGTAAAAGTGAATACTTTAAGTAACAAGCAGCAGAGCACACATTAGATGTTATTAGTAACCACAGCATTCAACATCTATAAGGTCCACGAGTCTCTTATCGAATTGCTGTAGTTTAGAGAGACATATCTCTGTTGCAGATAGTGTGAGGGCTTTTCAGAATAGGCTTATAATAAGGTTCTACAGAGGAGGGAGTGAGTAGATTAGTTCACTTCAGTTAGCAGAGGTATATATGGCCGTTATAAATGCACTCCCCGGGATACATAGAAAGTACAGTTTTGTATCTACCATAAATGTAGATGTTCCAGTTTACCCTGCTGCAGTCATCACACTTGGGTTATCCTGTCGTCAGGCGGTCCCCGCAGTCGGCCGGATTTCCAAAGTCTTGGTCCAACGTCAGTTGCTGTCGCCTCATCCCTGACGTCAGTGCACCAAGGGTACATATATTGAAACAGACGCCATTTTCTTCAGTTTTTCTTGTCCCAGATGTCAGGTGCCCCCAAAAAGGAGATCAAATCAGTACCAAAAAGTGAGAACACTGTACAGACACAAAAACCCTTCAGCATAAGCAAATACATCAGTAAGGCATAGCAGAGGTTTAGCCAGTAAATCAGAGGGGTTGGAGGGAGGGTAACCTGGACTGCAGCAGGGTGAACACTCAAACATCTACATTTATGGTAGGTACAAAACTGTACTATGTTCATCGTGTTACCCTGCTGCAGTCATCACACTTGGGTTGAGTCCCAAAGCTAAGGTAGGGTGGAGGCATTATAGAAGGTTAGAGGAGGCAATGAGCCCCTGCAGAACTGCAGTGGCGAAGCCTGCCCTGGACTTAGAATAAAGAGGTAAGTGATAGTGTTTGGTGAAGGTGTGTACAGAACTCCAAGTTGCAGCTTCTAAAATTTCCTTGGTAGGATCCCCCCTGAGAAAGGCTGTAGAGGTAGCTGTTGCCCTGGTAGAGTGGGATCTAATGGTAGGAGGAACTGGTTTCCCATGATGGGTATAGCAGAATCGTATGCAATGGCCTATCCATTTAGAAATGGTTTGCTTGGAAATGGCCCTCCCTTGAGAAGCTGTAGCATAGGAAACAAAGAGCTGGTCAGTTTTTCTGAAAGCCTTAGTTTTATCCAAGTAATATCGAAGCTGCCTGTGAATATCCAAGTAATGTAGGAGTCTCTCACGTTTGTTCTGTGGATTGGGGAAGAAAGTGGGTAGATGGATGGTTTGATTTAAAGCTATGCTGGAAACCACCTTAGGCATGAAGGAAGGATTAGTTCGTAGAGAAACTCTGTCTTGATGAAAAATGAGGAAAGGTTCCACTGCCATAAGTGCCTGTAATTTTGAAACTTTCCTAGCAGAAGTTACTGCCAGGAGCAGGGCAGTCTTCCAAGATAGGAACTGAAGGTCTGCAGAAAAAGCTGGTTCAAAGGGAGGTAATGTTAGTTTTTCCAGAACAAAGTTGAGGTCCCATGTAGGTGTAGGTGGTCTAATGTTTTTTGCCCCTCTGAGGAACTGCCTTAGGAGTGGATTTGAAAATAAAGGCGGATTTGTGTCGTAGTGAGCTGAAATAGCTGAAGCATGGATTTTAATTGAGGAGAAGGAAAGTCCATTATGCAACATCTCAGCTAAATACTGCAGAATGTGAGGCATATGAAGCTGAGTTGTATCTAGGCCTTTAGCTTGGTTCCAAGCAGAAAACCTTTTCCATTTGTCCGAGTAAGCCTTCCTGGTGCTTGGCCTCCTGGCTTCTAGAATAACATCCAGTACTGCTTGCGAAAGAGGGGCTGGCTGGCTGCTTAATTGATTTGCCATGCAGCCAGGTTTAAGGTTTTGATCTGGCTGTGTAGAATCAGCTTGTCTTGCTGTGTGAGTAAATGAGGTATTTGAGGCAAGATCCATGGTGGGCTGTGAGCCATATTCTTCAATAGTGGGTACCAGTGCTGGCGTGGCCAGTCTGGGGCTATGAGAATCATTCGAGGCTTCTCCTTTTTGACCTTCAAAAGAACCTTTGTGAGAAGAGGTAATGGAGGAAAGGCATATGCTGTCAGGTTTTTCCAACTGAAGGAGAGAGCATCCACTTTCCATGCTTCTTGGTGGAATGTCCATGTACAAAATTTTGTCAGCTGGTAGTTTTGAGGACTGGCAAACAGGTCTATATTTGATAGGCCCCATCTTTGTGTTATTGCAAATATTTGTGGGTCTAGCTTCCACTCGTGGGGATCTTTGATGTTTCTGCTTAGGTCGTCTGCCAATGTGTTTTTCTGTCCTAGCAGGAAGTGAGCTTGTAACTGGACTTGGTAGGTCAGAGCTGTGTTCCATAAGATTATTGCTTGCCTGCAAAGAGGGTAGGAATGTGTGCCCCCTTGTTTATGTACCACATTACTGTGGTGTTGTCTGTCTTTATTGCCAGTTGTCCAGGCTGTAGTAGATCCTTGAAGGCTGTCAGAGCTTTCTGTATAGCTAGCATCTCTTTTTGGTTTATGTGCAGTTTTCTTTGTTCTGCAGTCTATAGGCCTTGAATGCATTTCCCTGCCATGTGAGCCCCCTAGGCGTAGTCTGAAGCATCTGTTGTGATAGTTTGCCTGGGAGGGGGCAAGGTGAAAGGCTGACCCTTGTTGAGGTGACATGCCTGTGCCCACCAGAGAAATTCCTGTTGAAGGCAGGGAATGAGAGATATCACTGTGTCCAAGCTGTGGCTGTGTTGAGACCATACGCTTTTTAGGTACCATTGTAATTTCCTCATATGCAGTTTTGCAAATGGTATTATCAGAATGCAAGATGCCATGAAACCCAAAGCCTGCAGAATTTTTCTTGCAGTTAATTGGGTCTTTGTTGCCATTGTCTTGGAAATATTGAGTCAGTTGTAATTGCTTGTCTGGTGTAACATAAGCCTTCTGGGCCATTGTGTCCAAGCTGGCACCCAGGAATGTCATTTTTTGTGAGGGTACTAGTTTTGACTTCTTTTCGTTTACTGTGTACCCCAGACAATTTAGTAGATGCTTCATAAAAGCCAGATGTTGTATGAGAATGTCTTTTCTTTCTGCTTGGATGAGGCAGTCGTCCAGGTATGGATATATTTGAATTCCTCTGTCTGCAGTATGCAATTACTGATGCCAGGCATTTTGTGAATACTCTGGGCGCAGTAGATAAGCCAAAGGGCAGTGCAGAGAACTGATAATGGGTTGAACCTGCAATGAAACTGAGGTATCTTCTGCAACTTTGTCTGATAGGGACATGCAGGTATGCCTCCTTGAGGTCCAACGTTACCAGCCATGCTTCCTTGCCCAGCATGGGAAGTAGCTGCTGTAGTGTTAGCATCTTGAATCTGGGAACTTGTAAGTGTTTAGAATTGAAAGGTCCAGAATTGGTCTCCAAGTATTTTCTTTCCTGGGTACCAGGAAGAGCCTTGAGTAAAATCCTTGGCCTTGCTCTTGAGTTGATACCCTTTGAATGGCTCTCATGGCCATGAGAGTTGTAATTTGTTTTTGAGCCTCTGCCCTTTGATTTTGTGGCAGGTTTGGCATTCCTCTTTTTATTGGCAAGGTGTGAAAGTGGAATCTGTATCCTCGTAAAATTATGTCTAGGACCCATTTGTCCTTTGGGACCATGTGCCAGTTGTCTACAAATAATGCTAGTTTTCCCCCCAGGGGGGCTGACAAAAGAGCCTTGTTTGGCCAGTTGAGGTGCAAGTCATTGAGTTTGCCTTCTGGTGGCTTGAGACCTGTCTTCTCCTCCCTTCTGGGTTGGAGTGGTCCATTGGCGAGGTTTATACTGAGCTTGTGGTTGTCCTCTGCCCCTTGGGCGCCTGTACTTACCCCTCTGAGGCCTGTCAGTGGCTGGAAAGGACCAATTTTTGGTTGGCCAGTTTCTGCTGAAGCGAGGGGGTTGTACTTGTAGGAAATCTTTGACTGTCTGCATTGATATTGCCTTATCTTCCATTTTCTTTAAAACTTCTTCTGCTTTAACACCAAATAGAATATCCTGCTGCAAGGGAGCATCTAGTAGTTTTGCTTTAACATGTTCAGGCAGACTTTGCTCCTTTAACCAGGCATGCCTACGTATAACTGATCCAGTGACTGCTGCTCTGCAAGAGGCCTCCAAGGAATCAAAACCACATTGTAAGGTATGTTTGCCTACCTGCTCGGTGGCGTGCAACAAATCCTGTACTACTTTCAATTCAGATTGTTGAGGAAGGGTTGTTATCTTTTGTTTTAACTGAGGGATCAGAAATTGCTGATACTTAAGCATATGAAACTGACAGTTTAGAGCTCTCATAGCTAAAGTGGCTGAAGTGTAAACCTTTTTCCCCCCATCTGTCTAGTGCTCTTGAATCCCTTTCAGAAGGTACTGGATTTTTAGCCAATGGAAGCCTTAGCCCCCTTGGGACCCTGGGAGATAGTCTCTGGGTCAGCTACTGGGCTTTTGTAAAGGAATTTATGGGAATCGGGTACTCTGTAATATCTGTCAGGCTTGGCCGGGGCAGGAGGCAGAGAGTCAGGGTTGAAACTGGATTCTAAATAAACATCATCCACAATGTCCAAAACAGGAGGGATGGCTAGAGGTCTGTGTTGGGGGAGTAAAAGAAACTCTCTGAGCCTTTTCTTGGAATCAGAGTAATCCTGACCTTCCCAGTGAAAATGCTCCCTCATAGTGTGTAATGTTTCCCCAAAAGAGTAATCTTCTGGAGGGGAAGCTGAGGGAATAGAGTCCTCAGCATCAGAATTTTCATAAGGAGAGAAGGAATAGTCTTGGTCTTCAGAGGAATACGAAGAAATAGACAGTAGTTCAGAGGAAGCAGATTCTTCCTCTTGTCTAGGCCTTTTGTCAGGAGGAGGCTGGGAACCCCTGATCAGAGAAATCAGATCTTCAGCCATCTTGAGCATCTGTTTCTTAGGCATAGGGCCTTGAACAGACGACTGAAGTGAAGCTTTTTTCGATTTGGAAGTCATCTTCGATTTTGAAAACGTTTTGACTTAAGAGTCGTCGGTCTGAAAACGCCTTCAGAAAGCGAAGGTGTTTCTGAAAAACCGGCATCCTTGGGAGGAAAGTCGTTGGTAGGGCCTGAAGTAAAAGGCTGCGTCGGCCTAGTACAATCCGTCAAAATATCCGTAGCGGTCTCGGGTTCTTCAACTGCGGTAGTCAGAGGCTGCGTCGGAGCCTCACTGATAACCGCAGAACCGGAAACCGGATCAACTGAGGCCTCGGAATTGGGCTTAGGCCTGGGCTGTCTATCCTTATCCCTGCGCTTTTTGTGCACGCCGGTAGTCGATAGCTCCGACGGCATGTTATAATAAAATTTTCTGCCAAAAAAGTGACGTGCGAAATCAAATCTTCTTTTAATAGTGCGTTTATTAAATCTAGCACAAAAACGACAAGAAGTGACGTCGTGATCAGGGCCTAGGCAGGGTATACAATAAGAATGAAAATCCTTATGAGGTATTTGCTTCCCACAAGAAATACAATTGTTAACTTTTTCTGACATCGGTCTGAGGCAAGAAAAGTTTCAACGGGTACTTAGCTTTATAGAAGACTTCGGTCTGAAACTCGAATACGAAAATCTCAGGAGTCGGCCGACCGGCACTTGCGAACTGCTTCTGCTTCGGGCACCGCGCGGCAAGAAAGACTGAAGAAAATGGCGTTGGTTGCAATATATGTACCCCTGGTGCACTGACATCAGGGATGAGGCGACAGCAACCGACGTCAGACCAAGACTTTGGAAATCCGGCCGACTGCGGGACCGCCTGACGACAGGATAACCCAAGTGTGATGACTGCAGCAGGGTAACACGAACATCTGCTTAGTAAGTTTAATCACATCAAAAGTGCCTCAGTCCTCTGGATCTAATTTAAAACAGCAAGAAAAGCAATTAGACCAAGCTCGCATAGAGTACGCACCACGTGGGTGGCGTATTTCCAAATAGCCGATAGGCTAAGACATATGAACAAGCGAGCTTCGGCTCAAATATAGTAGCTCCACATGGGTGGGATACTAATTAAAAGGACATTAGAGGGGTTGGAAGAAGGACTAGCATGCAACAGTCAGCAAAAGGCATTACAGGTTAGACCCCAGTACACAATACCATTGTTACCAGTAACAGCTAGGCATCTTCCGCTTACACACAGAAGCTTCCTAGTGGTAGGCAGAGTAGTAAATGGCTGTAACTAGCTTTTAGGTAAGAAATAAAGACAGCCTACTCTCCAGAATGTAGTGTAGCCGCTGAAGAAGCGGCAGTTTGGTACGCAAGTGAGCCAGAGCACGCACCTGGTAGCTTCCCCTAGCACTGCGAGTTGATGAATGGCCTTTAAAGTGTTATTACAGTGCTGAAATGGCTCCTGATTACAGGATAGCTGATACCGGCTAAGAACCAGTACTGTAGGTAACACAGACGGCAGCTGGTAAACCTCGGATTACAAAAAAAAATAAATAAAATGGTTCCCACTCTCAAATTAGCCGTTTAAGGCTGAAACCCGTGCCCTATTTAAATCCAAAGCAGTCGCTTGGTCTGCTGAGTTAGTTGGTCTCTAATCTGAAGTAGAACCGATGCAGGCTATAAGTTGGTCGAGTCAAGATGCCCTCGGTAGACAAACAGTGGCCGTTTAAGCCGCTGAAATAAAGTTACCCAGTGTGCAAATTAAACCGTCTGCAGGAAGGTAAGTAGGTCCTAAGCAACACAACAGCATTCGTTGAAACAGCAGATAAAAATCTATGGCAAATGAGCTGTTTACAGCTACACTAGAACTTGCAGTAAAACAATTCAGAATAGCATTTAGAGTAGTCCAAGCTACAGCTCTTAAGCAATTACAGCAGAAGAAATATAACAATTCAACTTAACATTTAAAGTAGACAAAGCAATAGCTGCTAAGCAGCCGTTACAAGCGCCAGAACCTCGGCAGTGGAGTTGTATGCTCCACGTGTGTGGCCAGACACAGAATTGCCGTAACTCAGTGGTTTGGAACAAACAAGCAGCAAGATGTGTAGGATTCACCAGGGTGGGATACTTAACATAAATAGCATAAAAGAAACTAGGTACAGTTTAACAAGTTCACATTAGGCAAGTTAAAAACAGTCAACCGAGCACTAATTTACCTGAGGGAAAAGACGTCAGGGCAAGACCGGACAGCAGCCAGGGGCAATGCTAGGTGAATAAAGACGGCGTCACACAGAACCATGGAAATGTATAGGTTTCTATGGGATAAAGGGCAGAGAGGAGAGGGGAGAAAGTTAACAACAGGTACAGTCAGGAGGGGGAGGAGACAGTGTACCTTGGTTGTGTTGGCGGTTAAGACTAAGGTGTAGGAGGCTGGAGGAGACTGAAAAGGAATGGAGTAAGGTAAGGACAGGTAAGAACCTTGGGATAAGGAGAGATTAAAAGCAGAGGAGTGAAAGGAAGGACGCAAGTTCCACAGTCCGAGACAGGTAATGGAGCAGCTAGATGAGCATCAATCAGCGGTACTGGTAACAGATGGTAATAAAGGTAAGTCAAATTGGTAGAGAGCTGAGGTAAGGAGGAGTCAGTAAGAAAATAGGAGGGTGTATATAGTTAAAGTAATGGGTAAAGTGTGAGGTTACAGAGCAAGTCTAGGACAGAGGAAAATAGAAGTTATGTCCTTACCATAACGTTCCATGTGGAGTGTTCATCTCGCCTTTTGTTCTTACACATGGGTTCGGAGCCGATCCTCGGCTCCGTGTCGGCCGCTTGCAAGCTCTGCACCGAGAAGAAGCTCGAGACAATCTAATACCCACAATCCCCCTCTGCCTTTACCTCAGATCTAGTTTGCAAGCAAACCAGAAGTCAGAGAGAGCACACTCATGCTTACATCACATATGCACAGAACTAAGAGTCTATATATAAAGATATATACACATATACAGATATATATACATGTGAACTATATACACAACAACTGCAATGCAGAAGCAGAATGCCCCAGGCCAGGCACCAAAACTGAACTTTCTTCCTAAGGGCAGGCGGGTGGGAATGTAAGAACAAAAGGCGAGATGAACACTCCACATGGAACGTTATGGTAAGGACATAACTTCTATATGTGATAGTGTTCAATCTCGCCGTTTGTTCTTACACATGGGTAGCGTCCCTAGCTCCTTGGTTCCTGAGGAACTCACGGAAGGACGTTCTTGAGCACAGTGGAACCAAAGATTGCTCTGTCCCTAGAAACCTTGTCTACCTTATAAATGAGAAATGAATGTATGTGGCTTAGACCAAGTAGCAGCCGCACAAATAGCGTCTAGTGGTAGGCGAGCTGCATGAGCCAGGGATGTAGACACTGACCTTGTTGAATGTCCTTTGGGTTTGTGCAAAAGAGTTTGATTTGAAGAATCATAGACATAGATGATACAATCCGTTAACCACTTAGAAAGAGTTCTTTTGGTAACCGCTACTCCTTTTCTGTTATCAGCAAAGGCTACAAAAAGTTGATCAGTTTTTCTGTGATCTTTTGTTCTATCCAAGTAAAACCTTAGCTGTCTGTGAACATCTAATTTGTGCAACATATACTCCATTTTGTTGGAGTGATTCTTGAAAAAAGTGGGTAATTCAATGGACTGATTAATATTATTAATAGAACAAACTTTAGGAAGGAAGGATGAATTAGTGCGAAGAGAAACTCTGTCAGAGTGAAAGATCAAGTAAGGTTGCTTAATGGAGAGAGCTTGAAGTTCAGACACTCGCCTAGCGGATGTAATGGCTACCAAAAAGAGAGTCTTCCATGACAAAAATTTCAATGGGCAAGAGGAAGCTGGTTCAAAGGGGGGCAACATTAACTTAGATAACAATAAGTTTAGACTCCAAGGAGACGTAGGAGATCTAATTGGTGGTCTAATATGAAAAGCCCCTTTTAAAAAGGCTTTACAAAGTCTGTGGGCCATAACAGGAGCACCACATTCTTCCACATGGAAATTAGAAATGGCAGCCAATTGAACTCTTAATGTGGCAGGAGAAGCACCCTGATGGAACAAGTCTGTTAAAAACTCTAATATTTTATTCAAAGGAGCTATAACAGGATCCACCTGCTGTGTATTCGCCCAGAATACAAATCGCTTCCATTTACTAGTATATGTTTTAGTAGTGGAAACTTTATGAGAAGCCACTAATATATTCTGAACTGCAGGCGAAAGAAGATCAGACCTGGCTAAGTTGGGAATTGGAGCAGCCAAGCTGCTAGATGGAGGGACAAAAGCGCGGGGTGAGGAGCCCCTGACGAGTGAGTCAATAGATCTGGCTCTGGGTCCAGGATCCCCGAATGCAGTGTGTCATCAGAAAGGGGAACCAAATTTGATGAGGCCAGAATGGGGCAATGAGGATTATTGTCCTGTGTAGGTTTCTGGCTTTCTGGAGAAACTTTGATATCAGAGGGAAGGGAGGAAATGCGTACAGGAGTCCCGGGGGCCAATCGTGAATCAGTGCGTCCCTGGGGACTTCCCCTGGAGGGGGTAATAGGGCAAAGTAGCTCCTGCATTTGGCGTTCATTGGAGATGCAAACAGATCACAGGACGGCTGGCCCCACGTGCGAAAAATCTTTTTCGCAACTGACTGTTTCAGGGACCACTCGTGCGGTAACAGAATTGCTCTGCTCAGCCTGTCGGCTATGACGTTGGATGACCCCGGGATGTGCGTTGCTATCAGAAAGCGACCCGTGGACTCCGCCCATTGCCAGATTCTCATGGCCTCTCTGCATAGCTGATAGGACTTGGTTCCCCCTTGCTTGTTTATGTACCAGACTACCGACATGTTGTCCGTCTGAACTGCAATAGTTCCCAGAGGAAGAAGGGGAGCAAAGTGTTGCAACGCTAGAAACACTGCCCTCAACTCCAGAACATTGATGTGCAGATTGTACTCTAAATTGGTCCATTCGCCTTGGACTGTCTGTCCCTGAAAGATGCCCCCCCACCCTATCAGGGAAGCGTCCGTGGTCACCATAACTGTAGGCGTGGGTAGCACAAATGGTCTCCCCTTGGAAAGGTTGCACGTTTGGAGCCACCAGCTTAGGTGTGTTTTGCATGTGTTCGTTATGAGAATCTCGTGTGTTAGAGGTAGTTGTTGGAACGACCATTGTGCAAACAGTAGCCATTGTAGGACTCTCATGTGCAGTCTTCCCAAGGGTATTGCAATAAGAGAAGCTGACATGAGTCCCAAAACCTTCAGTACCAGTTTTGCTGGGGATTTCCTGGACAAGAGGAGAAGACGTATGTGAGTCTGAAGTGCAAGTATCCTTTCTGAAGGAAGTCTTAGAATTAACTGATGTGTATTTAATTCCGCTCCTATGAATAAGATATTTTGTGATGGCTGTAGTAAGGATTTTCCGAAGTTTACGGAAATTCCTAGGTGAATACACAGTTGAAGAGTATAGTCTCTGGCCTGTACTAGTTGACGCTGGGTGGTGGCAGAGAGGAGCCAGTCGTCCAGATACGGAAACACCTGGAATCCTTGGCGTCTCAAGTGAGACGCTACCACTGCCATGCATTTGGTGAAGACCCTGGGGGCTGAGGTCAGACCAAAGGGCAGGGCTCGAAATTGAAAGTGACTGGCACCCAGCCGTAAGCGCAAATGATCTCTGGATGCCCTGGCCATTTTGATGTGGTAGTATGCATCCTTCAGATCTATTGAGCACATCCAGTCGCCTTCTGTAAGAATGGAAGGATCGATTGAAGCTTGACCATTCGAACTTTTCTTTCTTGGAAGGTATTGAGGTCGCTTAGGTCCAGAATGGGCCTCCAGTCCCCTGTTTTCTTTGGAACTAAAAGAACCTTGAGTAAGTCCCGAATCCTTTCTGGTCCGCTGGGACTGGTTGGATGACTCTTTTTCTAGCAGCTTTGAAATTTCTATAGCTGCTGGCTCGCAGATGGGGCGGTACATCTGGGAGTCTTTTCTTTGGAATGGGATGGGATAGAAAAGGTATATTGTAACCTCTGGTAACCACGCTTTTTACCCACTTGTCTGTAGTTATATTTTGCCAGGCCTGAGGGTATAAAGCTAAGCGACCCCCGACTGCCTCCAGAGCAGGACAGTCGGGCCTCCTCTCAGGAGTGCTGGAAAGGTTTACCAGGGAGTGTATCCGTCACCTTGATTCTGCGGACCCCCTCTGCCACCAGGGCGGCGTCTTCCACCTCTGCCCCCTCCTCTGCCTCTAGAAGGGGCATCACCCTGTGTGTCTGGGAAAGATCTTTGGGGTTTTCGAAACCACATTTTTCCACCACGTTGCCCTTTGGGGTACGGTCTGGTTGGGGTGGAAAAATGGACTCCGACAGCAGACAGAGTCTTTCCCTCCTGCTCACACCGGGTAAGGGTCCCTTTACTTTGGGGCCAAAGAGTGTGGCACCGTCAAATGGGGCGTTAGTAAAGGAAGACTTGAAGGCTTCCGCAAATGAACATAAGCGCATCCAGGATTGTCTGCGAAGAGCAATCGCTGAAGCTGCTGCCCTACTCGAACCCTCGGCTGCGTAAGAGATCAGCCTCATGGACGAGTTCACAATGGATGTAAGGGTATTAAGTTGTGCTGTCACTTTCTCTGAGACAGCAGCATCCGTAGTACCCTGGAGGGTATCTCCCAACTCTTTGACTAGATCCCTCTGTAGTCGTGTAAAGTGGGTCAAATAGTTCAGGGATTGCATGGAAAAAGCCGCTGAACTAAAAATGCGCTTCCCATACCTGTCCATAGTCCTAGAATCTTTATTAGGGGGATGGACAGATGAGGAAGATTCCGACATCTCCTTTTTCGTGGCCGCTGCCACCACCATAGCGTCCACTGGAACTCCTTTTGTTAAGTAAGTCTTGTCCTGGGGTGCAGTGATATACTTATTGGGTTTCCTTGGGACTGGTTCCACTGTGTCAGGAGCCTCCGCCCTTGAGCAATAAGTTCCATTAATTCATCAAGGCGGAGTGACCCAGGAGGAAGAAGGGCGAGCACCGAATGCCTTCAGCAAGACTGACTCATCCTCAGAAGGGGGGAGGGCCTGCCAGTCACCTCTCTGTTTCAGGATCTCCAATATGTCAGAAAAGAGACATCTTCTGAAGGTGACTTAGGGACCCTTCTGACTCATCTAAGTCAGTATCGGATGTCAAGGATTCTTGTGGAGAATCCAAGTGTCTCCTCTTACACAATCTTTTCCTAGGGACTTCTTCATGGGGAGCATCCAAGAAGCCTCCGAGGAAGAGGGCACCCTCCAGGGGTGGCTGAGACACCGGTGCTCGACGCTTGGATGTGGCCGTGGGTGCAGAGGAGGATAACGGCCCTTTATGGGGAGGAGAGGTTGCTTCTACTGATGTGGTTGTCTGGGTAGACAACACCTTCCTCATCAGATCGAAGCACCGGGCCCGAGTCGAAGAATCTCCGGTTCGAAGAAATGGGAAGAATCCCGAAACAGGCACGAAGGCATCGATCCCGAGGACGGAGCCGAATCGATCCGCACCGAGGCCCGAGGGAAGAGTCGGAACCGAACGTCGGTTCGACTCTTGGCCCCGGAACCAAGGACAGATCGTCGGCTCCGAGACTCCGGTACGGTCCGGAGTCGAGGTGAGAGGAACAGACCGAGAGAAGGACGGTTCTGGACCCGAGGGCTCCACAATCAGAAGATCAACCTCTTCCGGCTCCAAAGACTCGACCGGTCTCGGAGGAGGAATGGATGGAGACAATGGGAGGCCTTCAAGTTTCGACACCAACTGGGTGGAAACTGAAATAAGTTTGGATACGGCCGAATGCTCCAATAACTTCTGCACCACACGATCCACATCGACATCTGAGAGCTTAGAAGAAGAACGGGTCGAAGGAACCGAAGACGGAGCCGACCTCAATAAAGTCGAGGGAGGGAGCTCCATCACCGGTTCCAAGACTCGAGGCTCAGGAACCGACACCAGTTGAACACTCGGCCCAAGTCTGTGGAACCGGTGATCTAACTTTACTCGAAGAGCTCGGAGCCGATGACTTGGGCTCCGACGTCTTCGATTCTTTCGAGGATTTGGATGCCTGGTCTGAAGCATCCAGAGCCTCCTGAAAGGAAGGTTTTAATAACCCTCTGTCCATGAGTTTCCTGCGTCTATCTGTCATGACCCTCCCACTAAAAGAGTGACAAATTGAACAGTCCTCTTGTAAGTGGAGAGGGCCAAGGCAGTAGACACAGGAACTATGGTTGTCAGTAACTGACATTTTTTGGCCACACTGACAACGCTTAAAGCCTGATTTAATTTTCTCAGACATTTTCCAGGAAAGAGAAAAGTCAAGTCCAGTATAAGAGTCAAGTCCAATAGAAAAAGGTCAAATCCGATGTATATGTCAGTCCGGTTGTCAAATTTAAGTAGGGGTGGTAGGCCCCGAAAAACTCTAACCAGTTAAATAAACTTAACGGTACCGAGAAATTCTACCTACACACACACATACACTAAGTATACCAAAAGGTACTATTAGAATAAACTTTTCCTAAAATATAACAACAATAAAGTTATATCTTATCTCAAGATGCTCGAGCTAGCTCCCAGCGATGCGAACGCAGCAGCGGCAAACTAGATCTGAGGTAAAGGCAGAGGGGGATTGTGGGTATTAGATTGTCTCGAGCTTCTTCTCGATGCAGAACTTGCAAGTGGCCGACACGGAGCCGAGGATCGGCTCCGAACCCATGTGTAAGAACAAACGGCGAGATTGAACACTATCACATTATAGAGTAAATAAAGGAAAAATAATAGATGGGTAATCTGGAGAACATAGGAAGGGATAGGGGTGTCCCCTTACTGGACAGAACTAGTATTGCAGGCACTTCTGTATGGGAGCTAGCTGGTAACCAACTGGAGGAGAGTATAAAGCTAGTAAGGGGTGATTTCTATGAGGTGGTGGAGGAATTTAGATACTGTGTAGATAGAAGGGGGGGGGGTACTGGCTGCTGGCGGTCAAGGCTCAGAGTGTACTTAAGAACCCCTGAGGCAATAGTGGATGGTTACAGGCTTTTACAGGCAGGACATAGATAAAGTACAGTTTTGTACCTACCATAAATGTAGATGTTCGAGTGCTCATACAGCTGCAGTCATTACAGATAGGTTATTCTGCCGTCAGGCGGGTCCTCGGTCGGCCGAATTCCAAAGTCTAGGTCCGGCGTCGGTTGTCGTCACTTCTTCCCTGACGTCAGTGCGGCAGGGGTATAAAAGAGGCAGCCGACGTCATCTTCTTCAGTTTTTCTTGCCCCAGATGTCAGGTGCCCCCAGAAGGAAGGCAAAACATAAATTTATGCAATCATGCAATATAGAATAATCAAAAAAGAGTAGTTGCAAGCAAATACGCCATAAAAGAATACCCCAAATAGGTTGTATGAGAAGGTGTTTGACATAAGGCCTGTCCTAAGAGGGGACGGAGGGGGGGTAAACCTGGACTGCAGCTGTATGAGCACTCGAACATCTACATTTATGGTAGGTACAAAACCGTACTATGTTCATCGTGCATACAGCTGCAGTCATTACAGATGGGAAGAATCCCAAAGCTAAGCAGGGGTGGCAGGCACTAAGTGGAACTAGGAGGAGCAAGGATGCCCTGCAAGACTGCTGTGGCAAATCCCGCTCTAGATTTAGAGTATAGTGGAAGGTGATAGTGCTTGGAGAAAGTGTGCACTGAACTCCAAGTGGCTGCTTCCAAAATGTCCTTGCTAGGAACCCTCCTGAGGAAAGCTGCAGAGGTAGCTGTGGCCCTGGTGGAGTGGGATCTGATGCTTGTAGGCACAGTTTTTCCATGAAACGAGTAACAAAAGCGTATGCAGTGGGCTATCCATTTTGAGATTGTCTGTTTGGATATAGCCTTTCCTTGAGCACCTGTAGCATAGGACACAAAGAGTTGCTCGGATTTCCTGAATGGCTTTGTCCTGTCCAAATAATAACGAAGTTGTCTGTGAATGTCCAAGGAATGTAGTAGTCTTTCCCCTTTGTTTTGTGGATTAGGATAAAAGGTAGGTAAGTGGATAGTCTGATTCAAAGCTACACTGGATACTACCTTTGGCATGAAGATAGGGTTGGTTCGTAAGGAAACTCTGTCCTGATGGAAAATGATGAAAGGTTGCACAGCCATGAGGGCCTGTAGCTCCGAAACCCTGCGTGCTGAGGTGATAGCCAAAAGGAAGGCTGTTTTCCATGACAAGTATTGTAGTTCTGTTGAAGAAGCTGGCTCGAAGGGAGGAAGGGTCAGCTTTTCCAATACGAAGTTGAGGTCCCAAGCAGGGACTGGTGGTTTCCTTGGGGGTTTTATATTCTTTGCCCCTCTGAGGAACTGTCTTAAGAGAGGATGAGAGAATAAAGGAGGATCTGTGTTGTATTGTGCAGAAATGGCTGAAGCGTGGATTTTGATGGAGGAGAAGGAAAGTCCACTGTTTAACATCTCAGCTAGGTACTGTAAAATTTGAGGTAAATTTATTACCCAAAGATTCTGGCCATTTTCTTGATTCCAGGCACAAAATCGTTTCCATTTGGCGGAGTAGGCTTTTCTAGTAGAAGGTCTTCTGGCCTCCAAGATGACATCATGCACCTCCTTGGAGAGGAGGGTCTGTTGGGAAATCAAGGAATTCTCCATGCAGCTAGATTTAGGGTTTTGAGCTGGCTGTGAAGAGTCTTGTAGTTGTGCTGGGACAACAGAAGAGGGACTAGAGGTAGGATCCATGGTGGGGAATGTGTCAGGCTCTTCAGGAGCGGATACCAGTGTTGTCTTGGCCAGTCTGGAGCAACGAGAATCATTTTCGGCCTCTCTGCTATGGCTTTTCATAGAATTTTGGGCAGCAGAGGAAGAGGCGGAAAGGCATAGACTGTCAACGTTGTCCAATTGAAAGAAAGTGCGTCCACTTTCCAGGCCTGTGGATGATACGTCCTTGAACAAAATTTTTTCAACTGGTAATTTCTGTGGGTAGCAAAGAGATCTATGTCTGGCTGTCCCCATGCCTGAGTTATCTTTGTGAAAACTTGAGGATGCAACTTCCATTCGTGTGGATCTGTCATATTTCTGCTTAGGCTGTCTTGCCAGTGTGTTTTCCTTCCCTGGCAGGAATTGTGCCTGTAGTTGAATTTGTAATTCCAGTGCTGTGTTCCATAGGGTCATGGCTTGCCTGCACAGGGGGTATGAATGAGTTCCCCCCTGTTTGTTTATGTACCACATCACTGTGGTGTTGTCTGTCCTTATCAATAGCTGGCCTGGATGCAGTAGGTCTTTGAAGGTCATAATAGCATTTTGCACAGCTAGCATTTCCTTTTGGTTGATGTGAAGGTGCTTCTCTTTTTGGGACCATTTTCCCTGAATGCACTGATCTGTCATTTGTGCCCCCCAGGCGTAGTCTGAGGCGTCTGTTGTGATGATTTGAGTTGCTTAAGGTACACAGAAAGGGAGACCTATGTTTCTTTGGCATGCTTGAGCCCACCACAGAAATTCCTTTTGAAGGCATGGAATGAGTGGTATAATTGTTTCCAAGCTGTGGCTGTGTTGAGACCATAAGTGTTTTAGGTACCACTGAAGTTTCCTCATATGCAGCTTTGCACATGGGATTAGTAGGATGCAAGATGCCATGAATCCCAGAGCCTGCAGGACTTTCCTTGCAGTCAGCCTGGTGAAGGTTGCCATTTTTCTGAAGTATTGAGACAGTTGCCCTTGTTTTTCTGGCGTGAGGTAGGCCATCTGGGTGGTTGTATTCAAGCTGGCACCCAGGAAAATTATTTGTTGAGAGGGTATTAGTTTTGATTTCTGTTTGTTGACTGTGTATCCCAGAAAGTTCAACAGTTTTATTACAAACGCCAGGTGTTTCAGAAGTATGTCCTTGCTGTCCGCTTGGATCAGGCAGTCGTCCAGATATAGGTAGATTTGTATTCCTTGTAGTATGCAGAAGGCGATTACTGATGCCAGGCATTTCGTAAACACTCTGGGCGCAGTAGATAAGCCAAAGGGCAATGCAGAGAATTGATAATGGGTTGAACCTGCAAGAAATCTGAGGTATCTTCTGCAATCTTGTCCGATAGGGACATGCAGGTATGCCTCCTTGAGGTCCAATGTTACCAGCGAAGACTCCTTGCCCAGCATGGGAAGAAGCTGCTGTAATGTGAGCATCTTGAATTTTGGTACCTGTAAATATGTGTTTAGGATGGATAAGTCTCCAATCTTTGTCTTTCCTTGGTACCAGGAATAGTCTGGAATAAAACCCTTGACCTTGTTCTTTTGCAGGTACCTCTTGAATCGCTTTCATGTCCATGAGAGCTGAAATTTGTTTTTGTGCCTCTTCCCTTTGATTTTGTGGCAGGTTTGGCATGCCTCTCATTTTTGGAAGGGTGTGAAAGTGGAACCTGTAGCCTCTGTCTATAATGTCCAGAATCCATTTGTCTTTTGTAACAATATGCCAATTTTTTGAGAATAATGCCAGTTTTCCGCCCAAAGGTGCTGCCATTAAAGCTTTGCTTGGCAGGTAAAGGGGGAAGTCATTGTGTCTGTTTTCTAAATGACTGTGATCTGTCTTCTCCACCTCTTGGGGTTGGTGCTTGCCACTGTCTGGCTCTGAAAGATCCTTGAGGTTGCCCTCTACCCCTTGGGCGTCTGTATCTGCCCCTTTGAGGTCTGTCCGTGGCTGGAAAGGACCAATTTTTTGAAGGCCAGTTTCTGCTGAAACGTGGAGGTTGTACCTGCAGGAAATCTTTCACTGTTTGCATTGATTTCGCTTTTTCCTCCATTTTCTTTAGTACCTCCTCATCTTTAACACCAAACAATACATCTTTTTGAAGAGGTGCATCTAATAATTTAGCTTTGACATGATCTGGTAAGGCTTGCTCTTTGAGCCAAGCATGCCTACAAGTATAACAGACCCCATAACAGCAGCTCTACATGAGGCCTCTAAAGCATCAAAACCACATGCAAGGTATGTTTACCCACTTGCTCTGCACCATGCAACAAATCCTGCAACTCTTAAATCTGGTTGTTCTGGTTGTGTCATTTTGCTTTTCAACTGAGATAACAAAAGCTGTTGATACTTTAACATATGGAACTGACAGTTTAATGCCCTCATGGTTAAAGTGGCCGAGGTGTACACCTTTTTCCCCCACCTTTCTAAAGCTCTGGAATCTCTCTCTGAAGGTAATGGGTTTTTAGCAGTAGAGGCCTTAATTCCCTTGGGACCCTGTGAAATAGTTTCTGGGTCAGCAGTATGGCTTTTGTATAGGAACTGGTGCGAATCAGGAACCCGGTAATACCGGTCTGGTTTTACAGGAGCTGGAGGAAAAGAATCTGGATTAAGGCTGGCTTCTGTGTACACATCATCCAATTTATCTAAAACAGGAGGGATAGCCAGGTGCCTATGCTGAGGGAGCAAAAGAAAATCCCTGAGCCTTTTCTTGGAATCTGAGTAATCTTGACCTTCCCAGTGAAAGTGTTCCCTCAATGTATGTAGGGTTTCCCCAAAACAGTAGTCCTCTGGGGGGGGGGGGGACCGAGGGAATAGACTCCTCTGCATCAGAGTCTTCGAAAGGAGAAAAGGCATAATCCTGGTCCTCAGAATGTTCAGAGGTAATAGAGGCTTGATCTGAGGAAGGGTAGTCTTCCTCTAATCTGGGCCTTTTGTCAGAGGGGGGTTGAGAACCCCTGATAAGAGTAATCAAATCCTCAGCCATTTTGAGCATCTGTTTTTTAGGCATGGGGCCTTGAGAGGGGGTCTGAGGTCCCTGTTTTTTGGTTTTCATGGCTGCTTTAGATTTAGTGAAAGCTTTAATAGAGAAGGAGGAAGGCCTGAAGACACCTTGAGAAATGGCAGGCCTGTCTAAACTCTGAGTTTCCCCGCCAAGAGTGGCGTCGGTATCTGTAGTAGGAATGGGGACCGAGGAGCCTGCGACCTCGGGTACTGAAGACGCCGGTAATGTTGTGTCATCGGTACTCAGGGGCTGCGTAGGCGCCTCGCTGAGAACCGGTAGTCGGCCTTAGCATGGTGTCAGTAGTCGGTGCGGACCTTGTATGTCGGTCCTTATCTTTGCGTCTTTTACTCAAAACTGGAGTCGGAGTATCAGACGACATAGTATAATTAAATTTTTTACCAAAATAGTGAAGGGCGAACTCCGCCCGGCGCTTAATAGTGCGCTTGTTGAATCTAGCACAAAAACGGCAGGCCGAGACATCGTGGTCTGGGCCTACGCAAGGTATACAGAAAGAGTGGAAATCCTTATGCGGTATTTGCTTCCCACATGAAATGCAATTATTAACTTTGTCTGACATCGGTCTGAGGCAAGAAAAGTTTCAACGGGTACTTAGCTTTCAAGAAGACTTCGGCTGAAATATTTTCGTAAATCTCAGGAGCTGGCCGACCGGCACTTGCGAACTGCTTCTGCTTTGGGCACCGTGCGGCAAGAAAGACTGAGGAAGATGGCGTCGGCTGCCTCTTTTATACCCCTGCCGCACTGACGTCAGGGAAGAAGCGACGACAACCGACGCCGGACCTAGACTTTGGAATTCGGCCAACCGAGGACCCGCCTGATGGCAGGATAACCCATCTGTAATGACTGCAGCTGTATGCACGATGAACATCATACTTACTTTCTTCTTTGAGAGAGGGTGCAGGGAATATAGGCTGAGAGATGAGACCACAGGTGTTTGGAAGGGGTCTTTTGTCACCAGGTAGGTATATTAAGAAGTTATGTTCTTATCATAATGTTCTGTGTTGTCGATCTTCATTTATCCTTGACCTTTGGGACTCTGTTCTGATCCTCAGAATGAGCTTGGCCATTAACAACTCTCACAAGCCAAACACTCTTGAGCCAAGTCTCTACCCACAATTCCCCTCTCCAGATTACCTCAGATCATGTTTGCAGCTACACAGGAAGACAGAAGAATATGTATATGGAATTGAGGCTATGCCCAAGGTCCAAGTTACTAGGACAAGCGTCCCATCCTCCAAAAAGTCTGCAGGAGGGGAAAGGAGGGTGGGGTGCCAAGGATAAATAAAGATCGACAACACAGATGGAACGTTATGGTAAGAACATAACTTCTTAATCTGACGTTATCCATCTTCATTTATCCCTGACCTCTGGGACAGAGTTCCCAGCTACTTTAGATTTTGGGTGGCCTTATGGAAGGATATTCCTGAGAACCACAGAGCCAAAGGATGCGCTTCTCCTGGAGACCAAATCCAATTTGTAATGCGTGATAAAGGTATGTGGAGCAGTCCATGTTGCTGCTGCATATAATTCATCCATGGAAGCCTTGGAATATAAAACAGCGGACATGGCTATTGCCCTAGTAGAATGGGTGCTCACTGGTAATTGGATATTCTTTTTATTGTAGATTAAAGTAATACAGTCTCAACCACCTTGAAAAAGTGACTTCTGAAATGGATTTCTCCAGAGATGGACCGGAGAAAGACAAATAACTGGTAAGATTTTCTAAATTCTTTAGTTCTGCTGAGATAGTAACTGCCTGTGAACATATATATATATATGCAAGCAATATTCAGATTTGTTGGAAAAATTTGGAAAGAAAACAGGCAAGTCAATGGTTTGATTAATATTAGTTTCTGAGACCACCTTAGGAAGAAAAGATGGCTTGGCTCTTAGTGAAACCCTGTCCTTATGAAAAATCAAATACAGGGGTTTTGAAGATGGTGCTTGTATTTTGGAAATCCTTCTGGCGAAGGTAATGGCTATCAGAAAAATAGTCTTCCATGAAAGAAACTAAGTGATAAGTGGCCGTTGGTTCAAAGGGGAAAAGGACCATAGTCAGATCCCAAGGAGCTAGACGGTCTTTATACAGTGGGTTCAACAGTAAGGTTTCTTTTATGAACACTTCACACAATCTCTGGGAAATTAGCGAATGGTCTTCAAAGCCACTGTGGAAATTGGAAACAGCAGCTAGTTGGACCTTAGTACAAGCAGTGGCTCCTTGCTCAAAAAGTGCAGCTAAAAACTCCAATACCTTTTCAACTGTTATGAAGGGGTTAAGACCATAATTTGCACCAAATAGAAAATCTTTTCCACTTGATGTGGTAGTTTTCTGATAGAAGGTCTATGGGAAGCTAATTAAATGTTTTGGACTGGAGAAGATAATTTTTTCTACCTAGTGACTAATGCAATTGGAAGAGCCAAGCTGTAAGCTTGAGGTTCTGAAGACTGGGGTGCACCAATCCCTGTGGATGAGAAAGAAGATCAGAAACTGGGTCCAGAATCCATCGAGAGTGAATAAGATGAGGCCACAAAAAGGGGAACCAGATTTATCGAGGCCAAAACGATGCAATCAGGATCACCTTGCTTCTCAACCGGATGGCTTTCTTTAAGAAGAGAGGAATCAGTGGGAAGTGGGGAAAGGCATAAACTAGACGGAAAGGCCAATCACGAAGAAGAGCATCTCTTGGGGACTCCCCCTGCAGGGCAATTAGCGTGAAGTAGCTGCTGTACTTGTTCAGGGGAGATGCAAACAAGTAGCAGCAAGGCTGTCCACAGTGATGGAAAACCTCCTCTACCACTTTAGGATTGGGATATCACTCATGAAACAGGAAAATGCACCTGCTCAACTTGTCCATCATCACATCTGAGCTCCCTGGAATGTGCATTGCTATCAGAAGAGTTGGAAGAAATCACTCATTGCCACACAAAGAGCTTCTCAACACAGAGGGTATGACTTTGTTTCGCCTTTTTTGTTGATCTATCAGACTACTGACATTGTTTGACTGGATCACAATTGTTCCCAGGGAAGGGCATTTTGGAAGGCTTGCAATGCTAAGAGCACGGCCTCAATTCCAGAACACTGACATGCAAAAGTGGCCTCTGTCAGGGACCAAATGCCTTGGACTGTTCTGTCCAGATAATGCCCCCCCCAACTTCATCTGGGAGGTGTCTGTGGTCACTGTAGCCTTGAGCTGACGTGGAACAAAGGCACTGCCTCAGAGGATCTCCTTGGATTCCATCCACCAGGGTAAGTCATTCTTGCAATGACTGGTGATTAAAACTGGATGGGTCAGGATGGACCACTGGGATACCAAAAACCACTGTAGCAGCCTCATGTGAAATCTTGCTAGCACAACTATGGTAATTGTCTGCTGCAATAGACCCTAAAGCTTGAAGCACTAAAAGTGCAGGTACCTTGTCATTGGAGAGAATAGCTTGTACTCAGGATCTCATCTTCTGTAGCCTGTGTAGAGGAAGGGAAGCTGTACAAGTGATGGTACTTAGATGGGCTCCTATGAACTCTATATGTTGAGATGGATTTAGTTGAGATTTTGATTGAGTCATTGTAATGCCCAGATGAGCAAACAGGAGAACAAAATCTGTTTGAACCAGTAGATGCCTGGTGGGAACGGTGGATGAGCCAGTCGTCTAGAGAAGGAACCACCCGGAATCCATGCAGTCTCAAGGGAACTGTCACTGCTGCCAAACACTTGAACACCCTGGTGGCTGTGGTGAGGCCAAAGAGCAGCACTCTGAACTGAAAATGACCAGCTCGTAGCTGAAAGCAGAGGAACCTTTTGGAGCATTTGTCCATTTTTATGTGGTAATACGTGCCCTGAAGATTTACAGAGCACATCCAACTGTCTTCCTCTTAGGAGGACAGGATAGACTGAACTGTGACCATCCAGACTTTTGATTGAACAAATTTGTTCAGAAAGCTGAGATAGAAAATTGGTCTCGAGTCACCTGTCTTTTTTGGCACCAAAAAAGAACCTTGAGTAAAATCCAGATCTGATCTGGTCTGGTGGGACTTCTTGAATGACTATTTTAGCAGTATTTGAATTTCCAGAGCTGCTTGATCCCTCCATTTGGGTGGAACATCGGGGAGTCGTCGTCTTGATCTTGGAATGAGAGTAAAAGGAATGTAGTAACCTCTGGCAATGATCCTTTGCACCCAAGTATCTAAAGTTATTTGCCACCAGGCTCTTGAGTGCAAAGAGAATCTCCCCCCGACTGCTTCCAGAGGTAAGCAATCGGGTCCCCTTTCAGGAGTGCTGGTAGGGTTTTCCCAGAGAATCAATCTCTGGAACCCTGATTTTGTGGGCCACCTCTGCCACAAGGTCGGCATCTTCCATTGGAGCTCCCCCCTCTGCCCAGATGGGAGCTACTGCCAAGTATGTCCTGAAAAGGCCCTTGGGATTTTTTGAACCACATCTTCCCGCTCCTTTGGTTCCTAGAATAGGAACATTGGGAGCAGAAAAATGTGTGCCCACTACAGATAGGGTCTTCCTATATTTCTTGCACCTGGCTAATGTTTTTCTGACTTTGGGGCCAAATAAGGAAGATCCGTTAAAAGGAGCACTGAAGAAAGAAAACAAATGGCTCCACAAACTGAAACAAGCGCATCCAGATGGGTCGCCTTATGGCAAACACTGGAACCCACTGCCCTAGTCCCTCTGGCTGCATGCACGATGAGCCTCATGAATGCACTGGAAATAGACTCCAAGAGTAGCCAGCTGGGAGGCTACTATCTTGGACTTCCTCAGATATAGCTCCTGCAAGGGTATCTGACAACTCCTTGATCAGATCCCTCTGGAGCCTAGTAAAAAGTGTGCCATAAAATTCAAGGACATTAGAAGCGAAGGTCGATGATGCATACACTCACTTGCCAAATCTGTCCATTGCCCTGGACTCTCTTTTATAGGTTCATAGGTTCATACTAGGCTATCTGCCCAAGGGCATTTATAAGCCTAGCCCATAATTATTTGGCTTTCGCCACCCCTTTAGTTTGAATAAAACTATGCCCATTATTTTGCTGTGCCTCTGTCAAGCAGTGACACTGAAGTAATCCCTGGGGTATATCTGCGATCCCCCATCCATTGGTCAAGATTCCTCTTGAACAAGGCCAGCGAGGTGCTCTGCCTCACATGTACCGGGATTTTGTTCCACAGCATAGGGAGTCTCTGGGTGATGAATCTGTCCCTCCAGCACGTTCTATTAATAACCGTGTCAAGGTTTAAGTCTCCCGCCCTTGTGGTTCTGAGGGATCTAGATTTTTTGAGGTGAAGCATATTCATCAAATCAGGGTTTGACATGGCCTTATATGTCAGGCACAGGTCACCTCTGAGCAAGCGGTATGAGACCGAATAGAGCTGGAGTTCTTTCAGTCGGGCAACATAAGACATTTTTGAGACCCTTTATCCTTTTGGTGAGGAACTTTTGGGGCCTTTCCAGCTGCTACAGGTGTCGGGTCAGATACATTCCGAATGGGGCATTGTACTCAATCATAGGTCTTATGAGTGATGAGTACAGGGGGACGATGACCTCCCTTGATCTAGATGTGAATCCCTTCATGATCAGGTGGGCAATGTAGAAGGTTTTCCTAACTACTTTAGCAACATGAGTGTCAAACGAAAGGCTACTGTCAACCTGGGTCCCCAGATCCCTGATGACTTCTTCTGTGCTCAGTGGATTGCCACCTATATGGTAGCTAGGGGTAACCTTGTTTTTCCGAAGGGTATGACTATGCATTTCTTGGCATTTAACTTTAGGCCATGGCTCTGGCACCAGTTATCCGCTTCTGTGAGGCCCTTCTGAAGGATATCTGTGTCAGATGTGTTTCGACTATGGCCCAGTTTGCAGTCATCTGCAAGCTTTGTCAGCCATAACCCTCCTGTGTTTGCTTGTACTTCAGAAAAGTAGATGCCGAACAAGAGTGGACCCAGGACCGAGCCCTGTGGGACACCACTTGTGACAGGCTTTGAGTCTGACATGGCTCCAGCAACACTGACCCTGTGGGTTCTGTCACTTAGCCAGTTTGCAACCCATCTTGTGATGTATGGGTTTACATTCAAGCTGATGAGTTTTTCGATGATACCTGAGTGGGGTATTGTGTCGAAGGCCTTTGCCAGGTCAAGGTAGGCTGTATGGACTGCCTTTCCCTCATCAGTGGCCTTGGTGACTGTTTCGAAAAAGTCAACCAAGTTTAAAAGGCATGATCTGCCTTTGACAAAGCCAAACTGGGTTGGATCCAAAGTCTGCAAGTTCCCTATGTCTTTATTTATGAGTTCCATTATGATCCTCTCCATGGCTTTGCAGATAAGGCTTGTCAAGCTAATGGGACGGTAATTTCCAGGGTCGGTGGAGGCACCGCCCTTGTGAAGTGGGACCACAGTCGCCGTGCGCCACTCCTTGGGTACGTATCCTGAGGTGAGGCTAAGATTAAACAGCTGTCCTAACTGCGGGTTTAATTCCTTATTGAGTTTGTGGAGCACACAGCCGAGGACACCATCCGGTCCCATGGATGCTGTGTTTTTTGCTTTGGAGAGAGCAGTTCTCACCTGGGCGTTTGAGATGTTTGGGGGGGCTACAATCCTCTGGTATAGATATCTCTCCTTTTGGAGAAGTTTGCACTGAACCTGTCAGCCAGTATGTTGGCAATGTGTGTAGGTTCAGTAATCTTCACATCATTTTGAACTAATTCTGAGCATATCTGGGAGTTTCCTCCTAGGTTTCTAACATAGCTAAAGAAGGCCTTAGGGGGATGAACAGTGGAAATCTTCTACCAGTTCCTTTTTGGGGGCCACCGCAACCACCATGGCATCTACTGCAAAACCCCTTAGCCCAATACTTGCGGTCTTCTGGAGTTGAAAGAATTTTGTCCAATCTCCTGGGGATTGGCTCTACGGAGTTAGGGGCATTCCATACCCACTGCACAATCAATTTAATAAGACTGTCAAGCAGAAGGGGGTCACCCAAGAAGTAGATGGGTGAGCACCAAAGCTTGCAGGCACACAGACTCCTCAGACGTCGGGTCTTTGGGCTTCCAGTCACACCTCTGTTTCAGTATTCCTAGAATGTCTCCAAAGGAGGCATCTTCTGGGGGGTGACTGAGGGGGAACCCTCCTCATCATCGAAGTCCATATCTTCTGTGACAGATTCTTCAGGGGGATCCAAGTGTTTCCTCTTACATGTTTTTTTCTGGGGCGTCTCCTTAGTGCGAATCTCTGAGGATGACACTGAAGAAAAGAGGCCCTGCGCAGGGGCATCCTGCAGCTTCAGTGCTCATTGTCCAGGCATGGAGGTTGGTGGCAGCTCTAGGTGAGAGGGAGTCCTGGGATAATACTCTGATACGGGAGGGGCCAGCTGACAACCTGAAAAGGCCAATGCCCTCTCCGTAATCTGGAAGTCCGGTCCCCCTGAAGAGGGATGGGAGCCCAGAACAGAGTGACAACCTCAGAACTATCGTCCCACCCCACTCTGAGAAACCTACCCCTGAAGCAGGAGCTGAGTAAGAGCAAATGTCAGCTGAAGCTCTGAGAGTCAAGGATGACCCGGAATAAAAAAATGGAACCAATCCAAGACCCTTGGCTCTGGCAGTGGAGCTACAGCCCCGGGAGTCTGTTGGTTCCTATGGAACTAAGGAACTCAAGGCAGACCCGGGAACCAGACAGGTAAAGGCTATTGGCACTGGAGCAGCTGGAACCAGAGGAATCAAGAGTCATAAGCTCTAAGCCCTCAGAGGAGGAAAGTTTGGAGTCCTGAGAGAGAAAACCTCATGTCCAGAAGGAAATGGGGCCTGGGAAGAGACAAAAAAGAAGTAAAGTACAACAAACTGACCAGCACCAAGGTTAACTGTTCTTGAAGAACCGCTCTTTGGAAAACCAAAAACACAGCAAAGAAAGAAACTTCAAGCTACAGACACGCTGAGTGTATAAACAATTTATTAAATCCACAAAACTTTCCGAAACTACCCTTCTTCAGTATGCACATATAACAAACAAAATCCATGCTACTTATATAGTCATTAAAAACCATGCGACACAGCCAATAAAATAATAAAACAATAAAGCAATTAGCTTATAAGTAGTAAAAGCCTTCAATAAAATATGAAAGTTGCTCCACTAAACGTTAATTTATAAAACATAAAATTATACACACAATTCATTTACTGTCAGTGAGAATGTATCAGACTTGGACAGAGCCTCCTCAAAAGAAGACTTAATTAGACCTTTTAAAACCAATTTGTTTTTCCTTTCTACGAGGGCCCAGTGACCAAACACTTGGCAAATTGTACAGTCTTACTGGAGATGCACTGGGCCCAAGCAGCACACACAAAAAGAATGCCCATCACAGTTTGGTATCTTCCTACCGCAACCTTGGCATTGTTTAAACCCAGTTGTCCCTTTGGATTCATCTGCCATGTTTACTATGGAAAGCAACTGTCAAAAGACAGCACTCAAAACACACCAAAAAGGAAGCTCGCACACACACACACACACACACACACACACACACACACACACACACACACACACACACCAACAAATAGCTACCAATACCAACAATGGTAGGCCAGAACTACCAAAAAAAAAGGTAGGTTCATAGGTAGATACTAGGCTATCTGCCCTAGGGCATTTATAAGCCCAGCCAGAGTGTATTTGGCTTCCACCTCCCTATTAGATTAACCTACTGTGCCTCTGTAAAGTAGGTCACAGAAGGTACCCTTTTAAGATTAGTTTACTGTGCCTCTGTCTAGCAGGGACACAGGAGAGATCCCAGGGGTGAATTTGCGATTTCCCATCCACGCGTCCAAATTTCGCTTGAAGAGGGTCAGCCAGGGGCTATGTCTAACATGAATTGGGATTCTATTCCAGAGTGAGGGGAGCCTCTGGGAAATGAATCTGTCCCCTCCAGCATGTCCTATTTATTTTTGTGCTGAGGTTTAGGTCCCTGGAGCGTGTAGCTCTAAGGGACTTGGATTTTTTGAGGTGGAGCATGTCCATTAATTTTAGGTTTGACATGGTTTTGTACGTCAGGCATAGATTGCCTCTGAGTAGGCGGTAAGCAACTGAGTAGAGCTGGACTTTCTTTAGTCGAGCTGCATAGGACATCTGTTTGTAGCCCATGATCTTCTTGGTGAGGTACTTTTGGGGTCTCTCCAGTTGCTGCAGGTGTCGGGTAAGGTACATCCCAAAAGGGGCATTGTATTCAATTATGGGCCTGATGAGTGACGAGTAGGGGGGCACAATGACCTCTCTTGATCTAGATGCGAACCCTTTCGGGATAAGGTGGGCTACACAGAAGGTCTTTCTAACCACTTTGGCAACGTGATTATCAAAGGAGAGATTACTATCTACGTTGGTCCCCAAATCTCTAATTACTTCTTCCGTACTTAATGGATTACCACCTATGTGGTAATTTGTGGGCACCTTGCTTTTCCCAAAGGGGATGACTATGCACATTTTAGCATTTAGCTTGAGGCCGTGGTTCTGGCACCAAGCATCCGTCTCTGTGAGACCCTTTTGGAGGATGCTTGTGTCAGCTGGAGATTCGATTATGGCCCCCAGTTTGCAGTCATCTGCGAACTTTGTCAGCCATAATCCCCCCGTGTTAGCCTGAACCTCGGAGAAGTATATACCGAACAAGAGAGGTCCCAGAACTGAGCCGTGTGGGACGCCACTTGTAACTGGTTTGGATTCGAACATGGCACCTGCGATTCTGACCATGTGGGTTCCATCTCTGAGCCAGTTTGCAACCCATCTTGTGATATATGGGTTGATATTTAAGCTGGTAAGCTTATTTATGATGCCCGAGTGAGGTATTGTGTCGAAGGCTTTTGCGAGGTCCAGGTAGGCTGTGTGGACTACCGTGCCCTCATCCATGGCTTTGGTAACTGTTTCAAAGAAATCAACTAGGTTTAAGAGGCAAGATCTGCCCTTAAAGCCGAATTGGGCAGAGTCCAGTGTCTGGAGGCTCCCAATGTCTGTTTATGAGTTCCATGACAATACGCTCCATAGCTTTACAGACCAGACTAGTCAGGCTTATGGGGCGATAGTTTCCGGGGTCCGTTGTGGCACCACCTTTGTGGAGTGGGACCACTGTAGCTGTATGCCATTCTTTGGGTACATATCCTGTAGTAAGGCTAAGTTTGAACAGTGACTTAATGTGAGGGTTCAGTTCTTCTTGGAGCTTGTGTAAGACGCAGCCTGGGACACCGTCCGGTCCCATAGATGCTGTTTTTTTGCTTTGGAGAGGGCAGCTTTCACCTGTGCATCTGTGATGTCAGGGAGGTTACATTCAGTTGGGATAGGCGTTTGGTCCTTTGGGGGGGAAGGGGGGGAGAAGTTTGCGCTGAATCTGTCTGCCAGGACGTTGGCTATGTCTGTAGGTTCGGTATATTTTGTACCGTTATGCAACAATTCAGAGCATATCTGGGAGTTTCCGTCCATGTTTCTGACATAACTAAAGAAGGCCTTGTGATTATCTTTAGTGTCTAGGGCAATTTTTCTTTCGAAACTGGCCTTTGATGAATTTATGAGGGATCGAAGTTTCTTGCTAATACTGATCAGAGATGCCTTCCCTTTTTGGGATTTTGCTCTATCATGTAGTAGCTTCCTCCTTCTGTTGTATAGCTTATTTATGGCCGGGGTCTACCAGACCGGTCTCCTGTTTTTGGAGGAGTGAGTCTTGGTTTTATTTGGGATAGCACGATCCATGCATTCCTGCAGGTGCTCATAGAATGCATCTGTAAAGGATTCTGCGGATTGGGCTGTATTATCCTCTGGCCCAGGGGCTTTGAAGGATTCCATCTCAGTCTTGAGAAGTGCAAAGTTGGCTTTGGAGAAATTCTTTACAGTGATTTCCTTGGCTGGGGGTGGGGACGGGATATGGATGTCCACGGAAATTTGTTTATGGTCTGATCTTACCAATGAGGGGTTTACCTCTGGTGTGGAACATAGTCCCCATGTTGGTGATGACCAGGTCCAATGTGCTGTTCCCTCTTGTGGGAGTGGTGACCAGTTGTTCCATTGCGTTAGAGTTTATAAATTCAAGGAACTGTTGGGTGAGAGTGTTTGGGCTTGAGCAGTTTTCCCAGTCAATGTTTGGGTAGTTGAAGTCACCCAATAACATAGTGTTTGGGGAGACCTTCATATTCTCCAGTGTTCTCAGGAATGCCAAGTGGGGTTCCTGTAATAGGGAGGGTGTTCTGTAGCAGGCTACAAACTGAAAGGCAGTTTTGCCCGCTGTTAGTTGCACATGGATGTTTTCCGATGCTTCGTGCAGTGCCACTAACCTGGAGGTGTAGGTATCTTTGATGAATATAGATACTCCCCCTCCTTTTGTGCTTTGGTCCGAGTATTGGGGCCGAAACGCATGGTATGAGTTATAACCTGGTAGTGCTGGGGTGCTCTCAGGAGCTTTGAACCAGGTTTCTGTTACTGCACAGACATCGATTTTCTCCATACTGAGGAGAGTCCCGAGTGCGTGCATCTTTAGGTTTAGAATTCTGGCATTGAGTAGCATTACCTTTAGTTTTTTTATCTTTGGGTTTTCTATGGAGGTGGGTTTGTCCTTTGAGCCTTGCCTAAAAAAGGCACTATGGGGGTGGCAAGAGCCTTGGCCAGTATACGAAAGCCTAAGGGTGACAGGTGCAAGCCATCCCTAGCGAAGCAACGTGGCTTGTCGAGCATGTCATCCCAGGCTGACAGACACTGGATCCCCTTTGAATGACACCAATACTTTAGCCAATTGTTGAAACTGATCATTTTGTCTTTATACTGTGGCATCATTCTTGGCGAGGGCAAGATGCTACTCGAGGTCAGGGACATACCAGCCTGGGCTACATGGTCAGAGAACTCCTCTATGTCTCTTTTCATGTAGTCCAGGGAGGTACATCTCAGGTCATTCACATCAGCATGGACAATGACAGAGTCATACTTGTACTTGCTTTGGAGTGACCTGAGTGCTTGCGTTATGTGGCGGATCCTGGCACCCGACAGGCAGCTTACAGTGACCTTCTCCTTGTTCAGTCTGGTGAGTGGGACGTCAGTGTGCCGGACAATAGAGTCCCCTATAACAAGTGTATTTGGTGTGTTGTTTGGCCTTATGGGCTGTGACTGTGAGGCACACTGATTTTGTGAGATATGTGATTTGTGGGTATTGTTGAGGGGTGGCTGTTGCTTGGATATCTGCTTAGGAGGTCTTTGCTGTTTAGGCAGATTTTTATTTAGAGCCTCCGAGTATGTTTGTTTGTGTTTATGTGTTGGGTATGCAGATGCAATAGGTCTGTGTGAGACTGGATTTGTGGTGTGGGTGGTTACCTTTTCCTCCTGACTGACTGTGCCAGTCTTGGGTTGAGAGAGCTCTGCCTCCAGTTTGGCTGTGTAACTGCATCTCTCACATGGGAAATTGCTACCAACAATAGTAGACAAAGGATACAGCAAGTTAAAAACACCACCGTCGCTCGTTGAAAGAAAAGTGAGGTAAAAACTAGCAAAGGACAAGGGAAGAACTACCAGCGATGGTAGAAAAGAACACTGAAGTGTAAGGGAGAGGGATAAAGAAGCAAGGCAAGTGTGTAGAACAAAATTCTACTACAGGAATATATAAATATCTAAGTAATAGCACAGCAGAAAAAGTAGAGAAGAAACTATGAAAATTTTACTTAACTGATTAGAGGGGTACTATGGATAGAGACTTGACTCAAAAGAGTTTTTGGCTTGTGAGAAATGTACAACAGCCGAGCCGGTTCCAAAGGTCAAGGATAAATGAAGATTGACAACATCAGATGTGATGGTATGCATTTTGAGAAACATAGAATTATCTTTACAAATATCAACTTCTGATAAAGCAATTAAAGATTTATTTTGGGAAGGAGATAATCATTTTTTCTAAATTTTCATTCATAACATGCTGAAAATTAAAAACTAAACTATGAATAAATTAGCCTTTATTCTAAAAAAAATTATTACAAAGCGTGATAAGAACTGCATAATGTCTTTATTCAAATCTTATGCTCGTCCAACAGAATTTAATGGAGTGTTTTGCTCATATAGTGCAACTCGGGTTAAATGTACTGAGAATGTACAGTGAAAGTGAACTAGAATTTGTCATAAGGAAATTAATTACATGAACAGATGTCAATCTCAAATTTTCTATTCATTAGACATACGTGGCAAACTATTTGCAAATTAAAGTTTTTACTGACTTTGATAAATATCATTATTAAAAACTGCATGTAACTCAATCTGATAAAACATACAATTAAGATTTTGTATACTTTTTTCCAAAAAAACTCAGGCATTCGTATATTAGACTTGGGTTATGGAATAAGATTCTTGATTTTAAGAAAGTAGAAAATGTTAACTCTGTTTCAAAAGACTTTTAGATTCATGGAAGAGTACAAGAGTGTACGATCCAACTATTTTGGACACTGTTCCTTGAGGGTCACTTGGCCTGAACACTATACTCTGCTAATGAACTTACACTCTTAAATGGCTCATAGGAGCCCAGAGTTTAAATTTTGTTCAGTGTAGAAGAAATTCAAATGAGCACACTGGCCAATATCAAATGACATTTTTCAAAGTGGCTTGGTTCGCTACTTCCGCTAGAGCAAACCAGCAGCAATTTTTGAACTAGATTACTATAAAGGTGTACAGCTATCATACCACACTCAGTAAAAAAAATAAGTATCCCAGACCTTACAATCCTAAGTACCAAGGTAAATGCAACAGGTGGTGTATGTAACTATGGCAGAATACATAAAATATACAGAAGGCTACTCAGTAAGTTGTAGTCTTGTCTCAGATGTTGCAGGTTTAAAAGTCAGATGGAAAAAAGGGTTGAAATATCTAGGTAACAGTGTGTGCACAAAGCAGGCAGGAAAATATGAAGGATCATAAAGCTCAAGCTTTAGCAGTCTAAGTAAAGGAAAGCACAAGTGTGTAAGTAAACTTACCATAACAGCATATGTTTAAGTGATCACTGCTGCAGTAGCCTTAGCTATCTGGGTTATAACCAGTCAAGGATACAACTGCCAGCCAGCTTCCAAAGCTTCAGGGCACCTTACATATGTCAAACTGAGGCAGCTCAACCTAAGCTGACTGAAAGAGATGTTTGGGAGTGAAGCCCTTCAGAGCTTTCGTGCCAACAGAAAGAGGAAGGCCGATCCCTGAAAGGTCAAAACTAGGAACAAAAAATAGGAACTGTCCACACACTGCAAAAAACACACCGCCAAAAAACAAGGGGGGATGAGAGAGAGGGCACAGCTACTGCAACGGTGATTTTATTTAATTTATTGACATTTGTTAACCGGGTTTGTCCAACTGTGCTTGTGCCCCATTTTCAGTGGAGACCCGAGGAGAAAAGCTCCAACACACAAGAGATTACAGAAAATTCTTATTTTAACATCTGGAATTTGAAAAGAGAAAACCTCAGTTATACAAAGAAATGTATTTAAGCATCAAAAATTCAGTTATACAAAAAATGTAAATGAAAGTTAGAAAGAGCAATGCAGCACTTTTTTTTTTTTTTGATAGTAGCAATTTTATTTACATATGTACAAGCAGTTTTATAGCCAACAGAACTGATAAGAAAACGTTAGCACATATTCTAAGATAGTGGAGTACTTATGAGAGACAGGAGGAAGGAAGAAAGGTATTCCAGTGGGGTGCTTAAGTTGATGCCTGACAATGACAAAGTTTGGAGTTAAGTAAATTTTGAGTTTTTCTTTAAAATGTGCTGGGTGGATGATGGAAGGTAAATCTATAGGGAGTTTGTTTCAGGCTTGTGCAATGGAGTATTTGTAAAGGTGTTTGCCTACAGGTTTTTTTTTTGGTTGGTATGTGAGCAGAAGTTGCTGACTGGAAGTGCGAAGAGTCCTAGGTGGTGTATACATAGAGAACAGTGAAGAGACAGCAGGACAGGATGCAAGCTTATTAAAAATGAAATTTAACATTTGATGTTGAGATAGAAGTTGGAGCTGGGGGAATTCAAGCCACTGGAGTGAGTTTAAAACAAGGCAGTGAGGTGCATTGTAAGGCGATTGTGACAAACCTATTTTATGGTAGGTTTGTTGGAGTTTGTTCGAGTTTGTTCAGGGTTGTGGTTTGAATGTTACCGAGTAAAGGGGCAGCATATAGGAGGGATGGAAGGCGAAGGGCTTGAGAAAGGGAGAGTCTAGCACTGGTAGCAAGAATTTTTTTATTGTGATATAGTAAACCAAGTTACTGGCTCAATCATTCAAACATCTACTGTTATGGTAAATTTACTTGCACTACTGTACTACTCATATTGATACTGATCACTGCTGATGTAGCCTTAATTATATGAGTAGATTATTCCCAGCTAACTACATTTGGGAAATGGAAGGAGAATGGTCCTAGCAAAGCTGATCTGGACCTTGAAAAGAATCAAGCCGATAGCACTTTGTACAACTATGAACAAAGGAACAAGTAGTTGCTTCAAGAATGCTTCTAAAATCCAATCCTTTCCAAAAAGCCACAGAGAAGGCAATGCCTTTGTTCAGCTGGTCATGACCCTGCCTGGAGTAGTTTTGTTATGGCGAATAAAGCAAAAGATAATAGCTTTAGACAACTATTTGGAAATGGTCTGTTTTGACACAGGTGACCCCAAGATCTTAAAGATTCAGTTCTGTGGACATCCAAGGTATTCAGTATCCTTTCTCCCTCCTTTTTAGTTTCAGGAAAGAAAATGGGGAGATGGGACAGTTTGGCTTAAAGTCAACTTGGATACTACTTTAGGCATAAAAGGAGAATTACTTCTCAAAGAAACCCTGACACTACAGAAAATGAGATAGGACTGACTCACTGTAAGAGCTTCTAACTCAGATACTCTTACTGTAGACATCAGAGCAATCAGTAAAAATGTTTCCCATGTTAAGAAACTCAAGTCAGACAGGTTAACTGGTTCAAATAGGTTCACATGTGAAGCCCAGAGTCATTTTACAGACTCTGTCCATAAAGGACATGGGCAGTAACCCCAGGAGTGAATTTATGGTTCCCCATACATTTATCTAAATTCTTTTTGAAGAGAGTGAGGGAAGGGCTTTGTTTTACGAAGATGGGAAATGTATTCATTAGATGAAGTAATCTTCTCTAACAACTTCCATTACTCACAAATAAGGTTAAAGTTCATGGAACATGCAACCCTTGCATAATTTTCTTGAGAATATTTAACATTTTCATCAGGGCTGATCACAAAATGACTTGTAGATCAGGCACAAGTCCCCCCTCAATAAATATGATACAGCATAAAGGGATACCACCTTTAGTCGGTCTGCATAAAACACGTGTCTTATGCTTTGTATTTTTTTTTTTTTTTTTTTTTTTTAACTTGGAAACCTCAGGGGCCACTCCAATTGGTGTAAGTGCCTAGTTAGATAAATACAGAAGGCAGCTCTGTACTCAATTATAGGCCTGATGAGGGCTGAGTACAACAGCACTATGATTTCCTTTGATCTTGATGCCATGCTTTTACTTATTAAGTTGAGCCACACAACAGGACTTCCTCACTACTGTAGCTACCTGGTGGTAAAAGTTTAGGTTACTATCAGTGTTCCTAGATCCCTCATCTCCAGGTCTATTTTTAGGGGTATGCTATCAATATTATAATTTGCAGGGATATCTGATTTACTGAAAGTTATGATTATGCATTTTTTAGTATTTAGCCTCAGACCATGGTTTTGGCACTAGCAGTTTGCCATTTTTAGGCCTGTTTGTAGGATGTCACCATCATCTGGGAAATTCAGTGATTGCTCCCAGCATAGGGTAAACAGCAAAGTTGGTGAGCCAGAAGCCCCCAACACTGGCCTTCATCTCAGAGAAGTACATATGAAACAGGAGAGGTTCCAAAACAGACCCTGTGGAACACCTGCTAGTAACAGGTTTCTTAATCGGAATAGAATTCACCTATCTAGACATGTGTCCTGTCAGTGAGCCAGCTGGCTACCATCTAATGATGCAGGGGTTTACACCTAACTCATAAGTTTAACTATGATCCCCAAATGTAGGACTGTGTTTAAAGCTCTGGCCAGGTCTAGAGAAGCAGTGTGTGTACCGTTTTACCCATATCCATGGCCCTGGTGACTTTCTTGAAGTAGTCCACCAGATAAAACAGGCAAGACCTCTCTGACAAAGCTAAACGGGAACTTTCCAAAAACTGGACCAGACCCAATGTCATTATTTATCAAGTCCATGACATTTCTCTCCATGTCCTTGCAAATGCGACTGGTCAAGCTTACGAGTCTGTACTTCCCTGGGTCAGCTGATGGGCCCCCCTTGTGCAGAGGGATGACTGTTGCAGTTCTCCATTCATCTGGACAAAGCCCATCTGGAGGCTGTGGTTAAAGAGGGTTTCTCATGACCCTGACAGATTCTGTTTTAAGCTATTTAATAAGCATCCTAGAATGTTGTCAGGACTCATGGCGAGTGTCTTTTTTTCACAGATCTATCCATTCCTTCTTGGCTTTTGAGAGGATTTTTTCCTTTTGATGAATAGCATATTTATGCTAGGAGTCCACCAGGGTGGTTTATTTTTTGCCAGTAATCATAGCTTGACTCAGCTACTGTCTCCTCTATGCAGCTATAAATGTGGTTGTACAGTGCTTTTATGTACAGCTCAAGATAGGCCTCAGTCATCTAAGGTTGGAGGGGCATGGAAGTTTAATAAGCTGTCAGTTTGAGTTAACTGGCTCTAGTAAAAATTCTTAACCGGTTTTTAATTTGATGGGGGTTCTAGATTAGTTTTAATACTAAAGGAGATCATTTTGTGGTTAGATCCTACCATGGAGGAGTTAATGCAAGGGACGGAGAGCATCCCCCCATTTTCTTGGAGATCTTGTGTGCAAAAACCATTTCAAAATCATTTTGACATGAGATTAATTGAAAGAGAAAGATGCAAGGGCAGACATGCTGAAATGGATGATAAATGAACCTTGACAGAGGAAAGAACAGTTGTGCAACATCTTACCATAACCATAGATGTCCTTCTCTTCCATGTTGCAGTATTCTTGTTGTGGGGATTTTCCACCTCAGGCGACCTGTACATTGGCTCCTATACAAAAGCTTCAGCTTGGCTGTTGCAGCTGCGTGGGACATCACACGTAGGGCCATAAACCAGGTTCCTTAAATGTGACGTCTGCACGCAAAGACCTCAGAACATTAAAGCCCAGCAGGAGTATAAAGCCCAGCAGGAGTGTATGCCAGTGATGTCAGGTGTAGGGCCTTAGGGCCCTTATGTAGTTTTTATAGTCTCCCAGTGCAGAGAAAAGGGTACGAGGAGGCTAAGGGTATGCTGTACTAGGTAATGAAAGAAGGGGGTTTTGGAGGGAGGGAAGGAATACTGCAACATGGAAGGGAAGGACATCTATGATTATGGTAAGATTTTTACACAACTATTCTATGTCCTTCTATTCCTATGCTGCAGTATTCTTGTTGTGGGAGAGTACCACAGCTTAGCTGGAAGGAAGGGCGGCAGAAGAGGAGACTGATTTCTAAGAATCCCTATAGGATTGCCCTGGCAAATCCTGCTCGTGCTCTGCAGACATTGTCTAGTTTGTAGTGTTTGGTGAAGGTGTGTATGGTGGACCATGTAGCTGCTTCCATAACAAAAGCAATGTCCAGACCTTTGATGAAGGCTTTGGAGGCTGCCATTGCTCTGGTGGAGTGAGCTTTGACTCCTAGTGGGAGTTTTTAGCCATGGTGAGAATAACAAAAGCAAATGGCTTTTCTGATCCAGCAGGCAATGGTTTGTTTGGAGACTGCCTTGCCCATGGCCTGGGGGTGGTAAGAAAAAGAGTTGAGTGGGTTTCCTAACGGACTTTGTTTTGTCCGGGAAGAATCTCAACTGTCTGTGTACATCCAAGGAGTGAAGAATCCTTTCCCCTTCGTTGGAAGGAGAGTGGAAGAAAGTGGGCAGGTGAATAGACTGGTTTAATGACAAATCATTGACTACCCTAGGCATGAAGGAGGGGTTAGTTCTAAGTGTTACCCTGTCTTTGTGGAAAGTCGTGTAAGGGGGGGCAGGCCATTAAGGCCTGTAGTTCTGACACCCTTCTGGCTGAAGTTAAGGCCACTAGCAGGATTGTTTTCCAAGCACACATCTGAAGGGTAGCTGTCCCAGCAGGTTCAAAAGGGTGCAGGGTTAGCTTTTTCAGAATGAAGATCAGGTCCCAGGGTGGTGGGATGGGTTTCCTTGGAGGCCTAAGTGTAAGACCCCTTTTAAGAAAAGCTCAACATCAAGCCTGGCTAGCAGGGATGGTTCTAGGGGTAGGCAGGCTGAGACTGCAGAACGATGAACTTCAACTGAAGAGTATAATAGTCCGCCTTTTATAAGTTGACACATGTAACCTGGGGGGGGGGGGGGTCTGCAATGCATGGGTCCCTACCCTTGTCCCGACAACATTTTGAGAATCTTTCCCATTTAGCTAGGTATGATTTTCTTGTAGTAGGTTTCCTGGCCTCCCTCGGGGCTAAAAGCACATCCTCTAAGTAGTGGTACCTGAAAGGAATTAAAAGTTTGTCACCCACAGTGTCAGTGACAGCATCTACAAGTACGAGTGGATGAGTGTTCATTTTTGTTGTGTCAGAAGGCACACCTTGTGGGGTAACTCGTGGTGACTGCCCTTGGGCTAGATTGTGAAGTAGGGGGAACCTGTGCTGCCTTGGCCAGTAGGGTGTCACAAACAAGATTTTTGGTTGGTCTCTCCTAATTTTCAGGAGGACTTTTTGAATCAGTGGGAAGGGTGGAGGGGGGGCATATAGAAACTTCCCCTTCCAAGAGATGCTGAAAGCGTCTACTCTCCAGGCTAGAGGGGAGTAGGTCTTGCTGCAAAAGTTCTGCAGTTGTCTGTTCTGGTGGGAGGTAAACAGGTCTATTTGAGGAATGCCCCACCAGTGGACTACATCCAGGAAGACTGTCCTGTCCAGCATCCACTCGTGTTGTGGGGAGGATGTTCTGCTCAGATCATCTGCCTGTTTGTTGTCCTGCGAGGGGATATAGGATACCTGCAGGGACAGGTTGTGGCAAGAGGCTAGCACCCAAATCTGCAATGTCAGTCTGCACAGGAGGTAAGCTCTTGTCCCTCTCTGTTGAGATGCTACATCACTGTGGTGTTTGTTTGTAACTATTAGGAGCACATCTGGTAGAAGCAGGGGGCTGAAGGTTTTCAGGCCCAGGAGAACTGCTGTCATTTCTCTCACATTGATGTGTTTGGCCTTCAGAGAAGGGTGCCATTCTGCTTGAACCTGGTAGGATACCAAGGTGTCTCCCCATCCTGAGTTTGACGCATCTGTATGCATTACCTGAGTTGGAAGTGGGGGCTGAAGGGGAAGGCCGGGATTGAGCTGTACTTCTTGAATTCACTAGTGAACCTCTGCCTTTAGGGAGGTTAAGAGTGTAATTTCTTGTTCAGGGGATGCTGGTGTTGGGACCAAATGTTTTTTTAGATACCATTGTAGCTTTCGCATATGCAATCTGGCAAGTAACAGCAGAGGGATGGTTGCTGCCATAAGGCCCAGGGTCCTTAGAAATTACCTTGCAGTGATTACATGGGTCTGCAGCAGGGCTTTGAAATGGGAGGTCAAAGAGCTGACTTTGTCTTGGGGTAGAAAAGCCTTCATGAGGTCTGTCCTGATTCTGCAACCCAGAAATATTTTGTCTTGCTCTGGGGTTAGGGATAACTTTGGTAGGTTGAGGGTAAACCCCAGATTTTGTAGACAGGACATGGTGAATAGCAGATGGGCAGAAAGGGTTTCTTTGCAGTCTGCCAGGATCAGGACGTCATCTAGGTAGGGATAAATCTGAATTCACTGTGTTCTGCAATGGGCAATAGCAGGTGCCAGGCATTTTGTGAATACTCTGTGCCCAGTGGACAGACCAAATGGAAAGGCAGTAAACTGGAAATGAGAGGAGAGTCCAGAGAAACAAATATTTTCTGTGGGAGGGTAGTATGGGAATGTGCAAGTAAGCTTCTTTTAGATCCAATGTGGCCATGAAAGCCTTGGCAGGTATGAGAGGAAGGAGGCTTGGGAGCGAAACCATTCTGAAGGTGGGCACCTGTAAGAATAGATTGAAGGAAAGTTCTAGAATTGGTCTCCATGGTCCGTCTTTTTTGGAGACCAGGAACGGTCACGAGTAGAAGCCTTTTCCTTCCTGTCCTGAGGGGACAGGTTCTACGGTACCCAAATTCAGAAGGTCTGTCAGGACTGGTGGCAAAAGATGCCTGATTTCTGGGGGGGGGCACTTCTTAGGGGTGGCCTTTCCTTCCAGGAAAGGAAGTATCCTTTGTGGATGATAGCCAAGACCCATCTGTCTGCGGTGATGGTCTTCCAAAAGAGTAGGCAGTGAAACAGACAGGCAGAGAGGGGTAGGGGGGCAAGGCAGTCACACATTGTTGCAGCCTCCACTTTCTTGAAAGGGCTGCCTAGGGGGAGGCTGAGGGGCAGCCATCCTGGAAGAGAAAGGCCTTCTGGTAACTCTTCTGGGCCTGGAAAAGGCAGATCCAGTAGGAGCTGGGTTACACCTGACAAAAGTGGCCTTGGCCGGGTAGTTACTACAGTATTTGGGGATGGGAGATGCCAATAAATATTTAATGTCTTGTAATGCCTTACTCTTTTCTTGCAGGTTCTTGAACAGATCTGCAGACTGTTTTCCAAAGAGGAAATTGCAGTGCAGGGGGGCATCCAAGATCTTAGACTTAAAAGTCCTCTGGCAGGTGCTGAAGTCTAAGCCAGGAACATCTCCTGAGAACAGAGCCAGATGCTGCAGAGCGGGCAGAAGCCTCTGCGGCATCATAGCTGCATCTGACAGAATCTATCAGGGTTTCCATTTCTTTTGGAAGGCCATTAGGCCTTTTTGGACTACCACAAGTTTTTTTTTAGATTTATGTTTGTATATGAACTTGGAGTCCCATCAGCCTGGAGTTGGGAAGCTGTTGAAATGGGCTTCCCATGCCATTTCTGATGCACCCACTGTCAGAGTTTGCTCCTGAGGGGTGAACCTGAAGGGGAGGCCCAGACTGAGGCAACATGCTTGAACCCACCAGGCAAACTACTTCCTGAGGCAAGGAAGTAGTTTTATCTTGATGGAGAGAGACTGAAAATGCTGGCACCACACATTTTTGAGGTACCACTGAAGTTTTCTCATCTACAGTCTTGGCCAGGGGGATCATAAAGATGCAAGAGGCTATGTAACCCAGGGTCCTGAGAGACTCCCTGGCTTGAGGTAATCCCTGACCAAGATTTTCTTGAAACACACAATCCTGTGTTAAGAAGTCAAGACATCTGAATGTTCTCATGGAATCCTAGCTTGTGTAAGAGATCCCTCACCTCAGACTGCAGAGTCTTTGTTCACAGCATCAAGAAAGAAAAGGACCAAGTTGTCTAAATAAGGATAATGTGGATATCCTGTAGCCTACCTTGAGTTAATAACTGGAGGTACACACTTGGTGCAATGGATAGTCCAAAGGGTAGGGCAGAGAACTGATGAGGTTTCATGCTTCTGGATCACTAAAATAAATGTCTGAAGTCTGGATGAAAAGGGATGTGCTAGTGTTACCAGGAAACTTGACAGAGGAATAACAGGTTGTGAAGTGACAATTTTGAATCTGGGCACCATCACAAATAGGTTTAGGAAAGAAATATCCAGAACTGGTCTCCAAGGATTTTCTTTCTTTGGCACTAGGAACATCCCAGAATAAAAATCCTTCCCCACCTGGGAAGGAAGAACTGGTCCAATCACATCTTGGGGTCACAGCATGTGACAAAGAACTGGTGGAAAAAGTGCCTGATCTGAAAGATGAGGAATGACCTCCCTGGAAAGTTGTAATTTCCTTCCACTGCAATTTGTAACCTTGAGGAATGCTTTTCAGAACGCTTTTGTCTGAAATTATCTGTTGACAAAGAGAAAAACCGAGAATCAGACTTCTGGAGGAAAAAAAAGGGGCCATTTAACAAGGTCTCTTGAACACTCAGACTTGTTGGACTGTACTTGGTTTTGAGAGAATCAAGACTTCTTTTTGGAACCACCGTGACGCTTGTTAAAATGTATGTTTACATGTAATTTGTTGAGACGGTTTATTCTGCTTTTTGCCAAAACTGAATGAGGAGATAGAAAATCCCTTGAAAATTTTGGAAAAGGAGGGCTGAAAAATTTTGGAGATTCCCTGGATCAGCTTTGCCCTTTTCATCACACGTTTTGATCACCTCTGCAGCAGAGGGACCAGACACTATCTCTATACAATGAAAAATTTAAAATCTCATTTTTAACATCTGGGAAGATTCTGACAATGCAGCCAAGCAAACCATGTCAAACAGTGCCCAGTGTCCATAGCCCTGGAACTAGTATCAGAGTCATACACAAACACACTGTAAACAATGAGTAGTTAAACCTGTGTAACAGAGAAAGTTAAAAGCAGTTTATTCCTTAAAATTAGAAACTGCAAATAAAATATTCCTCATACTTTCTCAATTAGTCAACAAACATGATCCTGACAATTCACAATTCTAAAAATCAAAGCTGCAGCACTATACCACTTTTCCCATAACTATCAACTTTCCAATCCTTATCAGAGAGAGTAGAATTGGAACTGACTAGGTGCTTAGCAGCAGTGGGATCAACTAGAGTTACCCTGGGTCATGTTTGGAAATAGTGCAGAAAATTTTTAAAAGACCGAGGAACATTATACATTCCAATTACCCTTTTAGGGACAGCTGTCTGACTATCAGGAAAGTTGCAGGCAGTAATACACACCCTCTAAAGCAGACAGACCAGGAGGAATGGGTGTGACTTCTGAAAAACATTTCTGTACCAATGCATAGTATTTTCTGAGGGACTGAGAAACCTTGGTGTCCTCCCAATGAAAACACTAACATATTTTGGTAATCTATTAAGAGAAAAGAAACCACTACATGGAAAATCAGAAACTGAGCTCTCCTCAGAGTTTGAGTCAGAAATCAGAGGAAACATCTTTTATCTGTTCCTGCATATTCCTGTTCACATTCAGAATCTTGACTCTTTCGTTTACTAGACACTACTACAGAAGAAGGATCAATAACCTGAATTAAACCCTAAGCCAGACCCAGTAAGCTACTCCTATGCAAAGAAATTTGAGGAGTAGATACATGTTTGGTTTTGTTTCTTTTTCACCAGAAAAATGGGGACAATTGTGGTACTAATGGCAGCAGCAGCAACTTACCCAGAGATGGGTACAGCACTCTGCCACAACAGGGAAACCTTCCCTGTTCCCTTTCCCAGGACTGAGAAGAGTTGCTCTTCCTTGCCCACTGAGGAGACCCCAACAGCTGCAGAGGATGCGGCTAACCCCTGGCCCATAGTGGCTTTAGATGTTACAGAACAACCGGGGGTAAAAGACAAGTGGTCTGAGGTAAAAGTAACGGCTATAGGAATCACCCACCCACAGCTAAGGCAAACTGTTAGCCTGCTATGGTGGCAAAAGCAATTTGCTTAATTTTTTTTTCTGTGGCTGGAAGAACCGACCATGGGACCGGTAGTGTGTTCCATGGTCATGCCAAAAATAGTGCCTCTTTCCTGGGAAAGAGGAGCAGCAAAAATAGGTTACTTTTTTGAAAGAAAAGCACAGTAAAAAATACTTTAAAACACTATGCCACCAGCCCCACAAAAGTAAAATAAACAATTTCTCCACAGAAAAAAATGCCTGCAGTTAACTTTCCACCACTTTTAAACTGAAAGGAAAAAACAGTGCTCCATTTTAAAGTACATTACAGTCTTGTGACAGTACGTTAAAACATATTCCTAGCTTTAAAATAACTTTCCTCAAGAAGAAACTGATAAAACAGTAACACAAGTAAACAAACAGTAGGTTTTCCTCTAAAGGGAACTTATCTTCCCAGCAAAGAAACAGCGCAAGCTGACCATCGATCATTGAAAGCCTCAGGAGTGTACTCTCTGGTGGCAGTAAAGCTCCGAAGGGCTTTGCACCCAAACCTGCCTTTTAGTCGGCTCAAATGGAGCAGCCTGACAGTATGAGCCTCTGGAAAGAGCCCTGAAGCTTTGGAAGCTGGCTGGCCTACATCACTGGCAGGAAATGACCCATATAAAGAAGGCTATTGCAGCAGTGATCAATATGATGAACGTATTTCAGTCTGATCTTTACTGCTGACTTCACTAGTATGAGCAGATAAGATGAGACTGGGAGAAACTTCCAAAGACAATTTGTAGTACAGTCCTTCAACTTTTCCTGATTAGGGGTCGCCACAGCGGAACTCCGGTTCACTCATGATTGGCAGTGGATTTTTACAGTGTCAAGTTGCCAGCCCGACGCCCAACCTTCAAAGATGGCACGCCTATTCACTCTTGCACCTACCTGCATGTCTTAAGCGTCACTCGACCGTGGGGAAGACATGCAGACTCTACATAGAAGGCGCTCCAGTCGAGAATCGAATGGGAGAACCTCTTGCTGTGAGGTAAAAACGCTAACCGCTGCACCACCGCAGCTTATTCCAAAGACAATCTGTAGTAAAGGCAGGTAAACAGCCAGTAAGTTTAAGAGCAGCGCCAGTTGGTTGGGTGGGCACACCCTGTAATTAGTACATACAGGAAATTACAGGACAAAAGTATTTAAATTGTTAAAAGGTAGTGACTTTGTAAAATTATAGTTTTGTGCTTAAAGACAAGAGCCAATGAGAGAGGAGTGGGAGGGAGCTTTATGGTCAAATTAAAATAAGGGGCAACAACAACAAAGTGGAATTTTTCCAGCCACTTGGCCCTCGTTGACTACCCTGAAACTGGCACAAACAGAAGTAGAATGCCTAACAAAAATGTTCAGACAACAGTAATTAACTACAACCTTGCCCCCCAACCTAGAACCAATCAGAATTTATTGCAACTCACCTTGGTTACCATTTTCAAAATTCAGACAACATGAAGGCAAGAACAGTGCATCTGTTTACTGGAACTGTGAAATAAAGGGCTTAGAGAGTTTGCAACACTTAACCCAAATGCTATAGGGTCAGAAACAAACAAAAAAAAAAAACAATTTAATGATTTTAAACAGATGCAAAATATTAAGACGGATAACAAGAAATAAAACTGCTATGGAGATACAAACGTAACTAACTTAAAAATAGTTCAGAAATGGCAATATTCAGCCATTTGATCCTCTTGCTGAATTTCACTCAGCCAGCTACCTTGTTGAACAGTGGGGACTCTGTGGTGTTCGCCATTTACTTTTTCCTTTGTATTTATGGATTGTATATACTGCCTAACATAGGTTCATAGGTTGGTACTAGACTATCGGCCCTACGGCCTATACAAGTCTAGTCATAACAATTCCCTAGCTATTTCTTCCCACAATATTTACTTCCCTGGACCCCTGTCTAGGGCGACTGACTTGATCCCCAGGGTGAATTTCCCATCTTCCATCCAATAGTCGAGGTTCCTTTTGAAGACGGCCAAAGAGGCACTCTGCTTGACATGCATGGGCAGTCTATTCCAGAGTATGGGGAGTCTCTGGGTCAGGAACCTATCCCTCCAGCATGTTCTGTTCATTGTGATGACAAGGTTTAGATCCCTGGAGAGTGTGGCTCTGAGGAATTGGGATTTCTTTACGTGTATCATGTTCAACAACTCTGGGTTTGACATGGCCTTGTAGGTTAAGCAGAGATCGCCTCTGAATAGACAATATGCAACAGAGTATAGGTGGAGTTTTTTTTTTAGACTGTCAGCATAAGGCATCTGCTTTAGGCCTGTGATTCTTTTAGTGAGGTATTTCTGCGGCCTTTCCAGTTGTTGCAGATGTCTTGAGAGGTACATACCAAACTGGGCGTTGTATTCTATAATGGGTCTAATAAGGGATGAGTGTACAGTGAGACAATGACCTCCTTTTTTCCGGATGAAAAGCCCTTTGTGAAGAGGTGTGCCACATAGGATTTCCTGACTGTTGTGGCGATGCGGTTATCGAAGGTGAGACCACTGTCCACCTGTGTCCCCAAGTCTCTTATCACACTTTCGGTGTTTAGTGTACTGCCACCTATGTGGTAATTCACAGGTACATGTTTTTTTCCCAAAGGGGATAACTATACATTTCTTGGCATTGAGCTTGAGCCCATGGCTCTGGAATCAAGCATCTGTTTCTGTAAGTCCCTTTTGTAGAATATCCACATCATTTGGGGATTCAATAATGGCTCCCAGTTTGCAGTCACCTGCAAACTTTGTTAGCCAGAGTCTCTTAGTGTTGGCCTGTACTTCAGAGAAATAGATGCCAAACAAGAGTGGTCCTACTGAACCCTGAGGTACTCCACTTGTCTGGAGCTGGATTTGGAGTCAGAACTTTTACAGTGTGGGTTCTGTCAGTAAGCCAGTTGGCAACCCATCAAGTGACGTAGGGATTAATGCCCAGCTTAGTAAGTTTATCTATGACTCCAGAGTGGGGGATGATGTCCAAGGCCTTGGCGAAGTCCAGACAGGCTGTGTGGACCGCCTTACCCTCGTCCACAGGTCTGGAGACTGATCTGAATAAGTCAGTCAGGTTCAGGAGACAAGATCGGCCCTTCACGAACCCAAACTGGGTGGGGTCCAGTGTTTGAAGGTGTTGTCAATGTCTTTGTTTATAAGTTATATGGATAAATACGTTCCATGGCCTTGCGGACCAGGCTCGTAAGACTAATGGGGCAGTAGTTTGCAGGATCCAAGGTGGATCCCCCCTTGTGGAATGGGATAACTGTAGCTGTGCGCCACTCAGTGGGCATGAAGCCTAAGGTGAGGCTATGATTAAACATTACACTTAGGTGAGGTGCCAGTTAATTTTGTAGCTCATGTAGTACACAGCCCAAGATGTTGTCTGGTCCCATGGATGCTGTACTCAAGCTTTGGAGAGTGCGGCTTTTACCTGTGTGGTCGTTACAGGAATTTGACAATCTTTCGGTATTGAGATGGTCCCTTTAGGGGTGAGAGGGAGGTGAAGTTGGCACTGAATCAATCTGCCTGGATATTGGCAATATCCTTGGGATCAGTATATTTAATGCCATTCTGTTGTAGCTCAGAGCAGATCTGAGCATTGCCATTTAGATTCTTGACATAGCAATAGAATGCCTTGTGGTTGTCTTTGGAATCTTTGGCAATTTTATTTTCGTAACTAACTTTGGAGGATTTTATGGGGGATCTCAGCTTCTTACTGAGGCTGGTAAGAGAGTTTTTTGCACCCTGAGATTTTTCTCTTTTCTGCAACAATTTCTTCCTTTTGTTGTAAAGTTTGTTTATTGCAGGGGACCACCAGATTGGCTTCCTTTTTTTGGAGGAGAGCATCTTGGTTCTATTTGGGATGGCACGGATTAATGCACAAGTGGATGTGCTCATACAGTGCCTTAGTGTAGGATTCAGTCGAACTTTCAGTTCCCGTCTGCATGGGTGTCAAGAAGTTAGTCACTTCTGACTTGAGTAGCATGAAGTTGGCTTTGGAAATTTTTTTTTTACTGAGGTTTCCTTACTGGAGTGTGGGGGGGGGGGGGGGGGTGTGGATGTCAATGGTGATTAGCTTACAGTCAGACCTGACCAACGAGGGGATGACTATAGGTGTGGAGCATTGATTTCCCATGTTGGTAATGACCAGGTCTAGGATATTGGAGCTCCTGGTGGGACTATGGATTAGCTGATCTAGGGCATTGGAATTTATGAATTCCAAGAACCGCTGGGCAAAGGTGTTGATACACGAGTAGTTTTCCCAGTTAATAGCAGGGTAGTTGAAATCACCCAGTATTAGGGTGTTTGGTTGTATCTTAATATTTTCCAGTATGTTTACAAAGGTGTAGTGAAAATCTTGGGGCATGGTGGGGGATCTGTAGCAAGCTACAATTTGGACTGCAGTCTTACCTAGTGTTAGTTGCAGCTGGAGAATTTCAGATGCATTGTGTTTGGCAATTAACCTTGGTGAATATGGACACTCCTCCACCTTTAGTGTTTCGGTCCTGGTTTGGTGGCGGAAAAGTGTGGTACGAGTTGTAGCCTGATATTGCAGGGGTGCTCTCTAGAGCCTTGAACCAGGTCTCAGTTACTGCACCAATATCGATGTTCTCCATTTTTAGGAGTGCCTCGAGAGAGCGCATTTTGAGGTTTAGACTTATAGGTTCATAGGTAGGTTACTAGGCTATTGGCCCTAGGGCCTATACAAGCCTAGCCAAAAATGTACCCTGGCTTTCGCCACCTAAGAAAATTATTTTCCTGTGCCCCTGTCAAGCAGAACCACAGAAGTGATCCCCGGGGTGAATTTCCTATTACCCATCCAATCATCAAGATTTTTCTTTAAGAGTGCTAATGAGGAGCTCTGTTTGACATAGATAGGTAGTCTGTTCCAGAGTATGGGAAGTCTCTGGGACAGAAATCTATCCCTCCAGCATGTTCTGTTTATTGTGGTGACAAGGTTTAGGTCCCTAGAGTGTGTAGCTCGGAGGGATTGGGATTTCTTTAAGTGGAGCATGTCCAACAGCTCTGGGTTTGACATAGCTTTGTATGTTAGGCAGAGACTGCCTCTGAGTAGGCGATATGCGATGGAGTAAAGCTGGAGTTTTTTTTAGACGGTCTGCGTAAGGCATCTGTTTGAGGCCAGTAATCCTCTTTGTGAGGTATTTTTGCGGCCTTTCCAGTTGTTGTAGATGTCTTGTGAGGTACATACCAAAAGGGGCGTTGTACTCTCTAATGGGTCTAATGAGTGATGAGTAGAGGGGAACAATGACCTCTTTTTTTCTGGATGAGAAACCTGGGTGGGGTCCAGTGTTTGAAGGTGTTGTCAATGTCTTTGTTTATAAGTTATATGGATAAATACATTCCATGGCCTTGCAGATCAGGCTCGTCAGACTGATGGGGCGGTAGTTTGCAGGATCCAAGGTGGATACCCCTTGTGGAATGGGATAACTGTAGCTGTGCGCCACTCAGTGGGCACGAAGCCGAAGGTGAGGCTATGATTAAACATTACACTTAGGTGAGGTGCCAATTAAATTTTGTAGCTCATGTAGTACACATCCCAAGATGTTGTCTGGTCCCATGGATGCTGTACTCTTAGCTTTGGAGAGTGCGGCTTTCACCTGTGTGGTCGTTACAGGAATTTGACAATCTTTCGGTATAGAGATGGGCCCTTTAAGGGTGAGAGGGAGGTGAAGTTGGCACTGAATCAATCTGCCTGGATATTGGCAATATCCTTGGGATCAGTATATTTAATGCCATTCTGTTGTAGCTCAGAGATCGCCTCTGAGTAGGCGATATGCGACGGAGTAAAGCTGGAGTTTTTTGAGACGGTCTGCGTAAGGCATCTGTTTGAGGCCAGTAATCCTCTTTGTGAGGTATTTTTGCGGCCTTTCCAGTTGTTGTAGATGTCTTGTGAGGTACATACCAAAAGGGGCGCTGTACTCTATAATGGGTCTAATGAGTGATGAGTAGAGGGGAACAATGACCTCTTTTTTTCTGGATGAGAAACCTTTTGTGATGAGGTGTGCCACTTAGAAGGATTTCCTCACCACTTTGGCAATGTGATTATCAAAGGAGAGACTACTGTCAACCTGTGTCCCAAGGTCTCTTATTACACTTTCGGTGTTAAGTAGACTACCGCCTGTGTGGTAGTTCATGGGTACAGAATTTTTACCAAAGGGGATGACAATACACTTTTTGGCATTGAGCTTGAGACCATGTCTTTGACACCAGGCATCTGTCTCAGTGAGGCCCTTTTGTAGGATGTCCACATTGTTAGGAGTTTCAATTATGGCTCCTAGTTTGCAGTCATCTGAGAATTTAGTTAGCCAAAGTCCTTCTGTGTTAGCCTGTACTTCAGAGAAGTAGATACTAAACAGGAGAGGACCCAAGACTGAACCTTGTGGTACTCCACTTGTCACTGGTCTGAAGTCTGATTTGGAGTCTACTTTCACAGTGTGGGTTCTTTCTGTAAGCCAGTTGGCAACCCATCTTGTGACATAGGGATTTATACCTAGTTTAGTGAGTTTATCTATAATTCCAGAGTGGGGGATGGTGTCAAACGCCTTGGCGAGACCTAGATAGGCTGTGTGAACCACCTTACCCTCATCCATGGCCTTGGTGACTACTTCCAAGAAGTCTATCAGGTTTAGGAGACATGATCTGCCTTTTACAAACCCAAACTGTGTGGGGTCCAGGGTTTGGAGATCTCCAATGTCTTTGTTTACGAGTTCGATGATGATACGTTCCATGGCCTTGCAGACGAGGCTCGTCAGGCTAATGGGGCGGTAGTTCCCAGGGTCTATTGTGGCCCCCCCCCTTGTGGAGTGGGATAACTGTTGCGGTGCGCCATTCAAAGGGCACAAAGCCTGAGCCTAGCAATGAGTAGCATTACCTTCAAATCTTACATGCTTGCACCTGTTACAGTGGTGGTTTTATCCTTTGAACTTTGCCTAAAAAAGGCACTATAGGGGTGGCAAGAGCCTTAGCCAGTAACCTGAATTCCAGGGGCGACAGGTGCAGACCATCTCTAGCAAAGCATCATGGTCTGTCGATCATGTCGTCCAAGGCAGATAGATACTGGAGCCCCTTTGAATGACACCAGAAGCTTAGCCAATTGTTGAAGTCAATCATTTTGTCCTTATACTGTGGTATCATTCTGGGCGAAGGCAGGATGCTATTCAGGGCTACGGTCATACCTACCTGGGCCACATGATCCGAGAGCTCTTCCATTTCTCTTTTCATGTAGTCCAGGGAGGTACGTCTCAAGTCATTCACTCCAACAAGGACAATTACAGTGTCATATTTGTACTTGTGGAGTGACTTGAATGCATGCGTTATGTGGCGGATCCTGGCACCCAACAGGCTGACTGTAATTTTCTCCTTGTTCAGCCTGGTGAGTGGGACATCAGTGTGCCTGACTATAGAGTCACCTACGGCTAAAGTGTTGGGTAAGTTGTCTTGCCTTAGGGGCTGTTGTTGGGTGGCACACTGGTGTTGTGAGCTATGTGACACTTTGGTTGTGATTGGTGTTTGTTTGCATTTCAGCTTCATAGGTCCTTGATGCTTGGGCAGGTTACTGTTAAGGGCCTCCGCATATGAGGGGGTTTAGTGTTGCTATGTGAGGGTGTTGGTGGTGTGGGTTTAGAAGATTGAAATGTAGTCTATTAGCAATATACATGGAAGGAGAGAAGAAAGTATGCAGGAATACTACTATCAAAATCATTTATATTTCAGTTGATGACTAGAACATCTTGGAATAGGTTTGCTTTACAATCACCTATGTAAAGTTATCTACATTATGTTCACATGCAATATCCAAGACAGTCTCAATCAGGAATCCTACACAATTTGTCTTGCAAAAGCTCAGCTCTGAATGCTCAGCCTATCTAATGTTTGCCATTTGCTTTATCTGTAGACTTATCTGATGTCCAACTTCTTTTGCAACACTGCCTACGTATGATAAAAATCTACTATAAAAATCAGTTTCAACCATGATTCCTGCAATGTGATGTATTATTGCTCAGCTGGAAAACTGCTGTGAATCAAAATTACTGTGACATTTGCTGCAGTCATTTTTAAAATGACTATACTGCTTATATCAATACTTTTGTCTAAATTTGTGCTCTGTTTTAACTACAATTTGTCTGAAGTCCCAGGACACTCAGCTGAACACTCATGGACAACAAATGGAAGAGAGTGATTAACTCAGGTCAGCACAGGTCCCACCAAAAGAGGATAGCATGTAAAACAGGCAGGAAAAAAAAAACATTTCATAATTATTCAGGAGATAAAATAGGGATATATAAGCAGACTGTACAGCCAAAGGGTATGAAAGAGAGAGAAAGTACAGTTTTGTATCCATCATAAATGTAGATGTTAGAGTGTTCACACTGCTGCAGTCATTACACTTGGGTTATCCTGCCGTCAGGCGGTCCCGCAGTCGGCCAGAGTTCCAAAGTCTTGGTACGGCGTCGGTTGCTGTCGCTTCTTCCCTGACGTCAGTGCGCCAGGGGTATACAAGATGCATCTGACGCCATTTTCTTCAGTTTTTCTTGCCCCCGATGTCAGGTGCCCCCAAGTAGGTATGCAATACATATTGCTAATATATATATATATATATATATATATATATATATATATATATATTATCAAATAAAAACAATACCTTCAGTTACAAGCAAATACACCACAAAGGTTGTATAGGATAGAAAGGCATAGATAAGTCCAGCTAGTTCAGAGGGGATGGAGGGAGGCTAACCTGGACTGCAGCAGTGTGAACACTCGAACATCTACATTTATGGTAGGTACAAAACTGTACTATGTTCATCGTGTTACACTGCTGCAGTCATTACACTTGGGTAGAATCCCAAAGCTAAGGTTGGGTGGCTGGTCTATAAAGAGTTAGGATTGGCTATGAGGCCCTGCAGAACTGCAGTGGCAAATCCTGCTCTGGATTTAGAGTAAAGAGGCAGGTGGTAATGCTTGGTAAAGGTGTGCACTGAACTCCAAGTTGCAGCCTCCAAAATTTCCTTGGTAGGTACTCCTCTGAGAAAGGCTGTTGAAGTGGCTATTGCCCTGGTGGAATGTGGCCTAATGTTATTTGGGACTGATTTTCCATGCTGTGTGTAGCAATAACGAATACAGTGTCCTATCCATTTGGATATAGTCTGCTTTGAGATAGCCTTACCCTGTGATCCTGCAGCATATGCTACAAACAGTTGCTCAGTTTACCTGAAAGCTTTTGTTTTGTCCAAGTAGAAGTGTAGCTGCCTGTGTATGTCCAAAGAATGCAGAAGTTTCTCCCCTTTATTCTGGGGTTTGGATAAAAAGTAAGCAAATGGATGGTTTGGTTAACAGCCACACTAGATACCACCTTTGGCATAAAGGTAGAGTTTGTCCTTAAGGAAACCCTGTCCTGTTGAAAAATTATAAAAGGTTCCACTGCCATTAATGCCTGTAGCTCTGAGACTCTTCGTGCTGAAGTTACTGCCAGGAGCAGAGCTGTTTTCCATGATAAAAATTTTAGATTGGCTGGCTCAAAAGGTGGCAGGGTTAGTTTTTCCAAAACGAAACTGAGGTCCCAAGTTGGTGTTTGTGCTCTCCGGGGCGGTCTTATGTTTTTAGCCCCTCTGAGGTACTGCTTTAGCAAGGGATGAGAGAATAAAGGAGGATCTGTGTTGTAATGTGCTGAAATGGCAGAGGCGTGGATCTTAATTGATGAGAAGGATATGCCTCTGTCCAGCATCTCAGTTAAGTATTGTAAAATCTGAGGAATGTTTGGAACAAGAGGGTTAAAGCTTTGAGGCCTGGTTCCAGGCGCAGAATCTCTTCCATTTTTTCTGAGTAAGCTTTCCTGGTGCTAGGCCTCCTGGCCTCCAAAATGACATCCATAACAGCTTTAGAGAGAGGTGTTGCCCGTTTGACTAATGAATCTGCCATGCAGCCAGGTTTAGGGTTTTGAGATGACCGTGCAGGATCTGATTGTTTTGTTGAGTCAGAAGGTGTGGAATTTGAGGCAAAATCCATGGTGGGTCTTGAGCCAAGTTCCTTAAGATAAGGTACCAGTGCTGGCGTGGCCAGTCTGGAGCAATCAGGATCATCTGTGGTTTTTCTTGTCTGGCTTTTAGGAGTACCTTTGAAAGGAGAGACAGTGGCAGGAAGGCATAAACTTTTAGGTTTTTCCAGCTGAACAAAAGAGCATCCACTTTCCATGCTTGTTTGTGATAAGTCCTTGTGCAGAATTTTTGTAGTTGGCAATTCAGTGGGGAGGCAAAAAGATCTATGTCTGGGCATCCCCATTTTTGTGTTACCATGCTGAAGATTTGTGGATTCAATTTCCATTCGTGAGGGTCCATGATATTTCTGCTTAGATCGTCTGCCAGAGTATTTTCCTTTCCTGGCAGAAATTGTGCTTGCAGGTGAACTTGATACGTTAAGAGCTGTGTTCCACAAGGTCATGGCTTGCCTGCATAGGGGATAAGAATGAGTGCCCCCTTGCTTGTTTATGTACCACATTACTGTGGCGTTGTATGTCTTTAATAATAATTGTCCTGGATGCAGAAGGTCCTTGAAAGCTGTTAGGGCATTTTGAACAGCCAACATCTCTTTTTGATTGATGTGAAGATGCATCTGGTCTGTGGTCCACTTGCCCTGAATGCATTTTCCTGCCATGTGTGCTCCCCAGGCGTAATCCAAAGCATCTGTTGTTAGAGTCTGCCTGGCTGTGGGTAGAGTAAAAGGCTGACCCTTGTTTAGGTGACATGCCTGTGCCCACCATCGAAACTCCTATTGTAGGCAGGGAATCATTGGTATTACTGCTTCTAAACTGTGAGAGTGTTGAATCCAAACACTTTTTAGGTACCATTGTAATTTCCTCATATGCAGTCTGGCATATGATATTAGTAGTATGCAGGATGCCATGAATCCCAGGGTGTGCAGAATTTTTCTTGCAGGGAGATGGGACTTTTTTGCCAGTAATTGAAAATATTGAGTTAGTTGAACTTGTTTGTCTGGCATGAGGTAAGCCAAGCCATCTGGGCCGTTGTATTTAAGCTGGCACCCAAGAATATAATCTGTTGTGAGGGCACTAGTTTTGACTTCTTTTCGTTTACTGTGTACCCTAGAGACATTAGCAACCTTTTTACAAACGCCAGATGCTGTAGAAGAATGTCCTTTGTCTCTGCCTGAATGAGGCAGTCGTCTAGGTATGGATATATTTGAATTCCTTTTTGTCTGCAAAATGCAATTACTGGTGCCAGGCACTTTGTGAAGACCCTGGGCGCAGTAGATAAGCCAAAGGGCAGTGCAGATAATTGGTAGTGCATTGTACCAACTTTGAATCTGAGGTATCTTCTGCAATTCTGTCTGATAGGGACATGCAGATATGCCTCTTTGAGGTCCAGAGTAACAAGCCAAGCCTTCTTGCCCAGCATGGATGCCTGTCTTTATCCTTGTCCTTGCGTTTTTTCGGTATTGCGGACATCGGTTGATCCGACGGCCTAGTATAACTGAACCTTCGGCCAAAGTAGTGCAAAGCAAAATCAAAACATCTTTTTATAGTGCATTTGTTAAATCTAGCACAAAACCTACAACTAGTGACGTCGTGATCAAGGCCTAGGCATGGAATACAGTAAGAGTGGAAGTCCTTATGAGGTATTTGCTTCCCACAAGAAATACAATTATTAACTTTTTCTGACATCGGTCTGAGGCAAGAAAAAGTTTCAACGGGTACTTAGCTTTATTGAAGACTTCGGATCTGAAATTCGACTTCGAAAATCTCAGGAGTCGGCCGACCGGCACTTGCGAACTGCTTCTGCTTCGGGCACCGCGCGGCAAGAAAGACCGAAGAAAATAGCGTCGGATGCATCTTGCATACCCCTGGCACACTGATGTCAGGGAAGAAGCGACAGCAACCGACGCCGGACCAAGACTTTGGAACTCTGGCCGACTGCGGGACCGCCTGATGGCAGGATAACCCAAGTGTAATGACTGCAGCAGTGTAACACGAACATCAGACAGCTTGAGGACAGCAGAAAGGATAAGCAAGGGCCATGAATCCCAATTTTGACTTCAGAGACGTGTCTGTCTTTATTCCTCTACAGGTATTCCTTCCTGGATTGGAATTTCTTACCAGGCTTTTTTCCTCTAGCTTTTTAGAAAAGTTGTCAACATGCAACAAAGAAAATTAGACTTTTTCCATTCTTGCCACATTTTGTGTGCATTTAATACACCCTGCTGTTAGCTTTTCTATGATGCTTCAAGATGGGCAAAACTACTGAGACTAGAATGCAGCTATGTGATATAAATTAAACAAGTATAACACAGAGAATGAAACACTCTAGCAGTGTCTGATGCTTTACTACTATTAGGAGAAGGTGGCATAAACACTTAATGACATGTGCTATGTTCACTGAAGCATAACAGGAATAAGGGAAATGAAAAATGATTTACCGTAGTGGACCTGGAGAAAGCTGGTAAAAAAACACTTTGTACTAAGGGATCCTGTAAAGCAAATAGCAAGCAGATGACAATGTTCCTACATATTACACCCGCTGCAATACATTTTGCAAGGTAAGACTTGATGTTCAGTCCTGCCACCTAGTACTAAGGCTTCTATACACCTGGGCAGCTGAAAAAAAAATTCCAAGCATCACTGAGATTTTTCTAATAAGCACATTACAAGTGCATCATATGATTTTATGAAGAGTTTTCCCACATTTTGAATCTAACTACTGTACTTTCATATGCTGAAAAAAACAGCACTCTTACCAATATCCTTAGTAGTCAGTCTTCTCCTCTGTTTTAAGATAGGTTGTGATGCCTCTACTGATCCTGCTGGAAAAGTAATGTCTCGTCGAATCACTGGTGGCTGAACAGGGGCTGGAGAAATGTGGGATGCAGGTACAGGTGGGCCAGCCTTTTGCATTTTCACCCCTGTGGGAAGAAAGGGTAATTTGCTTGGCGATGTCCTTGCTTCCATGGGGCGGGGTACTGGGGCAGGGCTCGACACCTGGGGAATGTGATTTTGCAAGGCAGTAGTAGCAGCAGGCTGGAAGTTAGCTTGAGGGGGTCGTGTCATTGGGGCAACAGGGGCAGAGGGACCATAAGTAGGTGCACGCTGACTGACTTGAGATGACCATTGTCCCTCATGGTTTATCCTTTGTTCTGAATGCATTACCTCATCTGTCCGGTTCATGCCATGGTAAGCAGGGCCTTGTGTTGGTGTACCATGGCCTTGACGATTTGTATAATTGTATGCCATTTCACTGCGTCCTTGCCATGCTGAACTCTGCTGTGGGCCTTCAGCACTTGTCTGCATAGAGTTGTTCATGATCTGCTGAGGTACTGGCTGTTGTGCTGTAGAACTAGGGGAGGCCTGTACTCTGTCTCTACCAAACTGAAATGGGAACTGATTTTGAGGAGCTGCTTGTCTCCGTTCTGTGCCAGGGTAAGCACTTCCATACTGGTTATAAATCTCTTGCTGAGATGTTGGTGGCTGTGTCTGCTGCTGCTGTCCGCCATATGGTACACTGTACAATTCTCCCTCATGCCGCTTGGGAGGGGGCCCATATCCCCCATCAAGTGGTCGCTTGTAGTTCTAGAACACAAAAAAAATACATTCAGTCAAAATTACTCTACATTCAGCCCTGTGGTCTCCTGCTAATTGATCAAAATACTAAACTAGTAAGCAATACTATTAAAAAAGTTCTGAGATTCTAACAGCAAGCTATTTCACAGTCAATGGAGAAATATGAAGACCTGCTGTCAACCTCTCTGCCTTATGCTGGAAAGGGTGGCACATGTTCACCAGTCAATGAAACTGAACTCTTGACTTTGGCAAACAAGTTCACGTTACACTACATCTGGATCTTGGTAACAGCCATATAACTACTGGATAGTTACAGTCTGGACAACAAAAATAGATGGCAACTAAGTTGCTAACACTCTATCCTTTTCATTTCTGAATATCAGGAGGGAGACGTACAAGTTACAATAAGACAGGATGGGCCAAGAGAAAAATGGTTGTGTAAAATCTTATCATAACCATAGATATCCTTCTCTTCCATGTTGCAGTATTCTTTACATGAGGGATTTCCTGCCATAAACAATCCAGACATCCGGCCAGTATACAAAAGACTATCACTGTTATGTAAGTGGGACATCGCACGTAGGTCCAAGGCTGGTGTCGGCCATAAAAGTGATATCCGCATGTACCATCCTCAGAAATGAATGCCACAGGAACATCAGCCTAAGGTACAAAAGGAGGAAACACACATCCAAATAAAGAACAAGAACCAGGGAGAAGATGGAGGGGATAGAATACTACAACATGGAAGAGGACATCTATGGTTATGGTAAGACTTTACACAACTACTCTATGCCCTTCTAGCCCTATGTTGCAGTCTTTCTTTACATGAGGGAGAGTACCACAGCTCATGAGGAAAAAAAGGGAGAATGAAGGAACTGAGGCACTTTCTACGAAGCCATGAAGAATGGCTCTAGCAAAACCTGGTCTGGACCTTGAAATGCCATCCAACTTGTAATGTTTAGTAAAGGTATGCACAGAAGTCCAAGTAGCTGCTTCTAAAATGGAAGTATCCAAACCTTTGAAAACACACCAGAAGAAGCTACAGCCCTAGCAGAGTGAGCCTTAAAAGGAGAAGAAAGGCTCTTACCATGAAGAACATAAAAGGAAATTGCTTTAGAAAACCAAGTAGAAATTGTCTGCTTAAAAGCAGGCCTTCCCAGGGCCCTGGGAAGAAGGCACAAAGCTGATCAGATTTCCTGGCAGCTTTAGTTTTATCAGGTGTGTAGTATCCTCTCACTGGAAGACTGTGGAGAGGGGAAAAGGTGGGCAATTTAATGGACTGATTAAGTGACAACTCATTCACAACCTTGGGCATAAAGGAAGGATTGGAACGCAAAGAAACCCTGTCGTTATGCAAAAAACAGGAAGAGTGGAAATGCCATCAAGACTTGTAGTTCAGACACCCTTCTGACTGAAATAACAAGAAGCAGCAAAGTTTTCCAAGTACAATACTGCAGGGTAGCTAGTGCTGCAGGCTTAAAAGGAGCCACAGTGAACTTTTCCAGAACAAAATTAAGGTCCTAGGGTGGTGGAACAGGTTTCCTGGGAGGTCTAGTGTGAACAACTCTTTTTTAAGGAAAAGTTAAACCTCCAATCTGGAGGCCAAAGGGGGAGACAGAGGCAGACATTCAGAAATATCTGAAAGGTGAGATTTAAGAGAATAATAAGCGCCAACATGGCTTTCAAAAGTTCACACAAGTAACTTAGAATCAAAGGAATGTCCACATGTAGTGGGTCTAGGTTATGAGAAAGACACCAGATGGAAAACCTCTTCCATTTGGATACGTAGGACTTCTTAGTATTGGGTTTCCTGGTCTTCTGCAGCACCCTAAGCACATCCTCAGAAAAAAGGTGTCTAAAAAGAATCAAAAGTTTATCACCCACAGTGTGAGTTGCAAAGTTGACAACTGAGGATGAATGAGTGATCCCTTGTTTTGTGTGAGGAGATCCACCGTGTGAACTAACTTGTGATGACTTACCCTTGGCTAAATGTAGAAGAGGGAACTAATGTTGTCTTGGCCAAAAGGGAGTCACCAGCACAATTTTTGGTTTGTTCTGTTGAATACTCAGCAGGACTTTCTGAACAAGGGATGTGTACAGAAACAACCCCTTTCAAGAGATAGGGTGTCCACCTTCCACACCAGAGTACCTGGAACTCTAGTACAAAACTTTGGAAGTTGTCTGCTCAAAGAGGAGGCAAAAGGATCTATTTGATGTGTACCCAACAGGTGAGAATGTCCAGAAACATCTCTGTGAAGCATCCATTTGTGGGATTGAATCATGGACCTGCTCAGACTGTCTGCCACAACATTTTGATTGGAAGAGATGTACACTGCTTGCACAGTAACTTTGTATTGAGATGCCATTTCCCATGCCAAAACAGCTAGCTTGCAAAGAAAGTACAATTCCATCCTCCCCTATTTGTTTACATACCATAGAAGTCTGACATTGTAAACAGTTTGAGAGATCCTGGAAGAAGAGTATGAAAAGCCTGAAGAGCAAACAGAACAGCCCTGATCTCTTTTATGTTTTGTGTGTTCCGTCCTCTGTGAAGGAGACCATAGGCCTTGTACCTTCATGGATGCAAAGTAGGCCCCAACCCATGTCTGAGGTGTCCATGAACAACTACTGAGTTGGAAGGGGAGGATGCAAAGGCATGCCTGGACTCTAGGAAATCTATTGAATCCACCAAAGAAACTCCCTGTTTAGGCAAGATACAAGGACAACAAATTCCAGTGGGTGAGCATGCTGCATCCAAACTGATACCACGTATCATTGAAACTTTCTCATGTGGAGTTTGGCAAGAGGCAGCATGGGAATAGTGAAAGCCATGAAACCCAGAAGCTTGAAAAACTCCCTGGTTGTTAAAGACTGCAGAGGGAGAAGGTCTTGAGAAAGTGACTACAGACAAAACGTTCTGAGGAGGAAGAGAGGCCAACATGAGATCTGTCTGAATCCAGCACTGCAGGAAAATGTGGCCCTGTGACAGGGTGAGCATGCAGTTTTTGTAACTGATCATGAATCCCAACCTTTGCAGAAGAGTAGTTCTGAACAGGATATTGTGATACAAGTTATCTGGGAGTGGTGCCTGTAGCAACAAGTTGTCCAAACAGGGAAAGACCTATATGCCTTGGAGTCTGCAGAAAGCAAAAACAGGAGTTGAGTATTTTGTAAAGACCCTTGGTGCCACAGAGACCAAAAGGAAAACACTGAACTGAAAATGTGAGGCAGCAACAGAAAAACATAAACATTTTCTGTAAACAGGGTAAATGGGAACATGTAAGGCAGGCATCCTTGAAATCCAAGGAGGCCAAACATGCCTATGGAAGAATGAGAGGAAAGGTACAGTTGTGTACACTTACCATAAATGTAGATGTTCGAGTGTATTCACTGTTGCAGTCATTCCATTTGGGTAATTTGCTGACAGGTTGCCCTCAGTCGGCCTGAATAACAAAGTCTTGGGTCCTGCGTTGGTTGCTGTCTCCTCTTCCATGACGTCAGGTCATCAGGGGTATAAAACATGCAGCAGACACCATTTTTATTCAGTTTTTCATGCCCCAGATGTCAGGTGCCCCACCAAACGAGGAGCAAAAATATGTATGTGTAAATATATATATATATATATATATATATATATATATATATATAAATATATATATATATAAAAAACAGAAATATATGTAAATGCACTTTTAGCAACATAAACTTTACCTTCATCTAACAGCAAATACACCACAAAGGCTTTAGAATATAGTGAAGGAAAGAAAAGTTATAGAAAAGGGGGATGGCGGGTGGGTAACCAGGACTGCAACAGTAAATACTCTCGAACATCTACATTTACGTTAAGTGTACACAACTGTACTATGTTCTTCATGTTTCACTGTTGCAGTCATTACATTTGGGTAGAATCCCAAAGCTATGGATGGGAGGATGGAACTAAATAGCATTAGGAGCGGCTATAAGGCCCTGCAGAACTGAAGTGGCAAAGCCTGCCTTGGATTTGGAGAAGAGAGGTAAATGATAATGCTTTGTGAAGGTATGAACTGAGCTCCAAGTAGCAGCTTCTAAAATGTCTTCGGTTGGAACTCCTCTGACAAAGGCTGTTGAGGTAGAGGCAGCCCTGGTGGAATGTGACCTGATCCCTTTGGGCACAGGTTTACCATGGTGCAAGTAGCAGAAACGAATGCAGTGGCTTATCCACTTAGAAATAGTCTGCTTTGATATAGCCTTCCCCTCTGATCCTGAAGCAAATGCCACCAGTAGTTGCTCAGACTTCCTTAGAGATGTGGTCTTGTTTAAGTAGAATCTTAGTTGTCTGTGTACATCCAATGAATGCAGAATCCACTCCCCCTTGTTCTGCGGATTTGGGTAAAATGTTGGCAGGTGAATTGTTTGGTTAAGAGCCACACTGGATACCACCTTAGGCATAAAGGAAGGATTGGTTCTGAGGGACACCCTGTCTGGGTAAAATGTAATAAAAGGCTCCACAGCCATGAGAGCCTGTAGTTCTGAAACCCTTCTTGCTGAAGTGATTGCCAAGAGAAAAGCTGTTTTCCAAGATAAATATTTTATATCTGCAGTAGCTGCTGGTTCAAAAGGAGGCAGGGTGAGTTTTTCCAGCACAAAATTGAGGTCCCATGCAGGAGTTGACAATCTTCTGGGAGGCCTTAAATTTTTGGCCCCTCTAAGATACTGTTTTAGCAGAGGATGAGAAAAGAGGGGAGGCTCCGTGTTGTAATGAGCCGAGAAGGCAGAGGCATGGATTTTTATTGAAGAAAAAGATAGGCCCTTTTTAGGCATCTCAGTCAAGTATTGTAAAATCTGAGGAATATTTGGTTTTGCTGTGTCCATTTCCTTGTGCTTGGTTCCAAGCACAGAATCTCTTCCATTTATCAGCATAAGATTATCTAGTACTAGGCCTTCTGGCTTCCAAAATGACATCCATCACAGATTTACTGAAAGGTGGTGTTTGAATAATTACATGATCAGCCATGCTGCAAGGTTCAGAGTTTGGAGCAGAGTGTGCAGAATTTGATTGTTCTGCTGAGACAAGAGATGAAGTATTTGTGGCAAGTGCAAGTACCAATGAGGGAGTTCACACATATTCCTTAGAATTGGGTACCAGTGCAGGTGAGGCCAGTCCGGAGCAATCAGGATCATTTCTGGTTTTTCCTTTCTGACCTTTAGTAAGACCTTGGAGGGATGAGGCAGAGGGGGAAAGGCATAGACTGATAGGTTTTTCCAACTGAAGGATAGGGTGTCCACTTTCCATGCTCGTCTGTGATAAGTCCTTGTGCAGAATTTGTCCAGTTGATAATTTTGGGGAGAGGCAAATAGATCTATGTCTGGGCTCCCCCATTTCTGTGTTACCATGCTGAAGATTTGTGGATCCAGTTTCCACTCGTGTGGCTCCATAAGATTTCTGCTCGTCGTCTGCCAGAGTATTTTGTTTAACTGGCAGGTATGGAGCTTGAAGATGTACTTAAGTCAAAGCTGTGTTCCACAATGCCAAGGCTAGTCTTCAAAGGAGGTGGGAATGTGTACCTCCCTGTTTATGTATGTACCACATAACCGTGGTGTTGTCCGTCTTTATCAGTAGTTGTCCTGGACGAAGTACGTCCTTGAAGGCTGTCGGAGCATTCTGAACAGCTAGCATCTCTTTCTGGTTGATATGCAGATGCATTTGTTCTGGGCTCCATATGCCCTGAATGCATCTCCTGGCCAGGTGGGCCCCCCAAGCATAGTCTGATGCGTCTGTAGTTCGGGTTTAGGTGGTAGGGGGTACAGTGAATGACAGTCCCTTGTTTTGGTGACATGTCTCTGCCTACCAAAGAAACTCCTGTTGTAGGCAGCGAATGAGAGGAATCATTGTTTCCAGACTGTGACAATGTTGACTCCATAAACTTTTTAGGTACCATTGACGTTTCCTCATATGCAGTCTTGCATATGGAATTAGTAGAATGCAGGATGCCATGAACTCCAAAGCCTGCAGAATTTGTCTTGTAGATAACTGAGTTTTTGTTGCCATCTGTTTGAAGTATGTTGTCAGTTGTCTTTGTTTGTCTGTCGTAAGGTAAGCCATCTGGGCAGTTGTATTCAAGCTTGCACCCAGGAATGTAATTATTTGAGAGGGTACCAGTTGGGATTTCTTTTTGTTTATTGTGTACCCTAGGCATGTTAGAAGCCTTTTTACAAATGCCAGATGTTGAAGAAGAATGTCCTTGTCCTCTGCTTGACTGAGACAGTCGTCCAGATAAGGATAAATTTGTATGCTTCTTTGTCTGCAAAATGCAATTACTGGTGCCAGGCACTTTGTAAAGACCCAGGGCGCAGTAGATAAGCCAAAGGGCAGTGCAAAGAATTGGCAATGCAAAAAACCTGCCTTGAAGCGAAGGTATCTTCTAAACAATTCCCTTATTGGGATATGCGGGTATGTCTCTTAAGTCTAGAGTCACTAACCAAGCGTTCCTGCCCAGCATAGACAGTAACTATTGTAAAGTCAGCATTTTGAATTTTGGAATGCCCAGAAACGTGTTTAAAATCAATAAGTCCAGTACTGGGCGCCAGGCATGGTCTTTTCTAGGTACCAGGAAAAGTCTTGAATAAAAACCTTGTCCTTTTTCCTGTTCTGGTACTGGTCGAATAGCCGTCATATCCATGAGGGACGTAACTTGTTTCTGAGCCTCTGCCCACTGATTTTGTGGCAGATCTGGCCAACCGTTTGGAATTGGCAAAGTATGGAAATTAAATCTGTACCCCTGGGATACTATGTTTAATACTCACTTGCCCTGGGTAATTAACTGCCAAATTTGAGCATGAAGTGCTAATTTTCCCCCCAAGGGGGATGCCAAAAGATACGTGCTTGGTGAAGGTAGAGGGAAGTCATTGAGACTGCTTACTGTAGGGTTCTGCTTTGTTTCCTCCAGATTTGGAGGTGGAGGCACCCCATTGCTTTGACCTGTAAGAACCCTGTGATTGGTATCTACAGCCTTTTGAGCACCTGGATATGCCTTGAGAGGCTCTGTTGGACACAGGAAAGGACCAATTTTTTGTAGGCCAGTGCCTACTGAACCTGGGTGGCTGCACTTGTAAGAAATATTTTACAGTTTGCATAGATTTAGCTTTGCCTTCCATTTTCTTTAAAACCTCCTCTGCCTTATTACCAAACAGAGTATCATGCTGTAAAGGGGCATCCAACAATTTAGCTTTAACATGATCAGGCAGATTTTGCTCCTTGAGCCAGGCCATGCCTTCTAATCACATATCCAGTAACTGTGGCCCTGCAAGAGGCCTCCAAGGAATCAAAACCACATTGCAAAGTATGCTTTCCAACCTGTTCTGCTGCATGCAATAATTCCTGTAATTCTTTAGTTTCCACACAATCAGAAATCAACAATTTTCTGTTTCAATAAGCCCATAACATGCTGTTGATATTTAAGCATATGAAACTGGCAGTTTAAGGCCCTACTTGCCAAGGTTGCAGACGTATAAACCTTTTTTCCCCCATCTATCCAGTGCCCTGGAATCTCTTATCAGAGGGGGTAGGATATTTGGCTGTAGAGGCCTTTACACATTTGGGACCCTGTGAGATAGTCTTAGGATCAGCAGCAGGATTTTTGAATAGAAATTTGTGGGAGTCAGGAACCCTGTAATATCTGTCTGGCTTACTAGGAGCCAGAGGTAGGGAATCAGGAGCCATGCTTGATTCCGAAAACACATCAACAATGTCTAATACAGGAGGTATTGCCAAAGGCCTATGCTGAGGAAGAAGGAAATCCCTAAGCCTCTTTTTTGATTTAGAGAAATCCTGACTCTCAAAATGAAAATGTTACCTTAAAGTATGCAAGGTTTCTCCAAAGGAATAATCCTCAGGAGGAGATGCAGACTGGCGAGTGGCTTAGGAGAAGCTTCGTCATAGTTTTGGACCTCGACTGTCTGTCTTTCTTTGCATTTTTTGTGAATTCCGGTAGTCGGATTGCTAACCGACGACATTTCAGGATAATTACATCTTGATCCAAAATATTTAGAAGCAAAACTATACAGACGCTTAATAATGCGTTGGCTAAATCTAGCACAAAACCGACAGCAAGGCACGTTATGATCTGGGCCTAGGCAAGGAATACAGAACAAATGAAAATCCTTATGAGGTATTTGCTTCTCACAAGTAATGCAATTATTAACTTTTACTGACATCGGTAAGGAGCAAGAAAAAAAGTTTCCCCAATGGGGTACTTAGCTTTAGTTTGAAGACTTTGGTTCTGAAACTCGAATGCGAAAATTTCAGGAGTCTGCCGACCGGCACTTGCCAACTGCTTCTGCTTCGGGCACCGCGCGGCAAGAAAGACAGAATAAAATGGCGTCGGCTGCATGTTTTATACCCCTGACAACCTGACGTCATGGAAGAGGAGACAGCAACTGACGCAGGACCAAAGACTTTGTTATTCAGGCCGACTGAGGACAACCTGCCAGCAGATTACCCAAATGTAATGACTGCAACAGTGAATCACAAAGAACATCAGTCTGGAGCGAAGGAAGGTGCTGAGGTGAGAAAGGTCCAGAATGGGTCTCCATGGGCCATCTTTCCTGGGAATCAGGAACGTTCTTGAGTAGAACCCTCTTCCTCTTTGTGACAGTGGGACTTCTTGGATAGTTCCCTGGGATATCAGCTCTTGGAGCACCTCTGTGGATAATGGACAGAACCCATGAATCATGTGTGATGTTTTTCCCAGACTGGAAGGGAGAGAATAAGGCACTGAGAGGGGGGAATGTGACCAGAGGAAACCAGGTAGTCACAGAGTGCCTGGCTTGCCTGGAAAATACTGCTTTTGAGAAGGAGGAGGAGTATGAGACAGTTTCCTAACAAAAGAAGTCTTAACTGAGTAGATCTTTTGAAATTTGGGAACTGAAGACAAAACGATACGTTAAATTCTGCAGCTCTTTACCTTTCTCCTGTAGAGACTTGAACAAGGTAGCAGCTGAAGTACCAAACAAGGCACCATCTAATGGTGTACTCATTAGCTTGGCCTTAAAGTCTTCAGGAAGAGGTTGGAGCCTTAACAAAGAGTAGATTCTTAACAGAGCCAGAGGCAGAAGCCCTGGCAGATGATTCAGCAGCATCATAACTGCATCTAATGGAGTGGCGTACCACTTTGGAAGATACCCTCAAAACAGGAAAGCTGAGACTTTACATCTGAATCTGGAAGATCAGAGAGAGCTGAGTGGCCTGAGAAAGGAGGGCTAAAGTATACTTATTCATTTGGGTTTGATAGTTAATTGCCCTAAAGGCAAGGGTAGCTGAAGTGTACACTTTTTTCCCTAGCCTTTCCATGGTTTTACTCTCCTTAACCGATGGGAGAAGAGAACTGGAAGGCAAAAGACTGGATGGCTTATCAGTAGATATAGAAATAACCAGTGGGTCTGCAGCAGGGCATTTATAAAGGAATTTACAGTCCTCTGGAACTTTGGAGAACTTATCTGGCTGTTTGGGTTCAGAAGGTTGAGAGTCTGGACTCTTAGAAAGAAAAGTGAAAATGTCCAGAAAAGCTGGCAGAACCGGAGACGCAGCAGATGGAGAAGGTGAATCCATTTGCAGTAATTTGTAGCATCTCCTCTGCACATCAGTAACCTGTTTGTGATACTGTGGGAGGTTGGCATAATGGTTAAGGTGTTTACCTTACAGACAAAAGGTGCAGGGTTTGATTCTCACATAGGATAACTGGCTAGCCTTAAAATGGTCCACAAGGGCAATTAGCCTAGTACTAACCTATGAACTGAATAGTGAGCAGTCCCACTTGAAAAACTCCCTCAGACGAGTAATAGTCTCCCCAAAGGTGATATCTTCACCAAGAGACTCAGTTCCACTGGACTCCTCCTAAGGTGAAGCACACTCCAAGGGGGCAGAGTATGCCAAAGACTCACCCTCTGAGGAATCATCATCCTCAGATACAACTTGCTCCTTAAACCTTTTCTAAGGGGAAGTAGTAGAAGCTGGGCTTGGAAGGAAACACCAGTGGGAGGCTTCAAAGCCATAAAGGCATTAAATAATCCCTGTGTGAAGGCCTGTCCAGTCAGGCGGAGGCTCATGAGGAGCTGGAAGTTTTTTTTCTTTTTAAGAGGCACAGCATCCTTATGGAAGGTGTAGGCACCCAACGTAGGCTGCATTCTATAACAGTTGCCGGTACTTCCTCCTGAACCAAGACCTGAGGAATACCTCAAGGGCCTTCTGATATAATGAGCCTAGGTTCCCTATGCTCATCCGAAACAGATGCCTGCAAAACATCCAAGGAATTGCCAGTGGCTGACTCCCTAACAGCTTCCGCTCCAGTACCAGCCAATCAGAACTAAATTCCAAACGGGCCTCCAGGCCTTCACCAGCCTTCAGAGGGATGTCCAGAATGGGAGGTGCACACGAAGCTTCAGGCATTCTCTGCAGGCTCAGCAGAAGGGCCAGACATATCCTTCATAATGTCGCACGCTAACTTAAGTTTTTGATTCTCAAGGAAAATGTTGAGAGTGAAGAAGGCTATGCAAGATTTTGTGAACAAACGCCTGACGTACAGAGCAAGATTTATGGTCATGGTAAGGTCCTAAACAAAACAGATACTGGTCATGGCTGTGTGTGGAATTTGTCTTCCACAACAGCACTTGTCTTTTCTGGATATGTAACCTCAGACAGAAAAGCAGTAACAGTATAGGGGGGGAAAAAAAAAACAACGGGGCACTTAACTGAATAAGCTTGCAGAGCAACCAACAACACGGCCAAGCAGACCAATGGTCGAAGATGTCATTTAGAGTGGCGGCAGAGAAGTTCTAAGAATGGTACTTTTATGGCTGAAGCCAGCCTTGGGCCTACGTGTGATATCCCACGTACCTAGCAGTGGTAAAATGTTTTTGTATACTGGACGGACGTCGCAATGGTTTATGGCAGGGAACCCCTTGTGTAAAGAATACTGCAACATAGGAATCGGAGGACATCACAAGGGATGCAAAAAGAAAAGAAAATTAATAAAGAAAAAAATAAATTGGAAAAAGTCACAGACTAAAGTACAATAAATGAGAGTTAGAAGTAAAGTTTGGTGGAGGGAGGAAAGAAGACTAGTATCCAAATAATTTCCCTACTCCTGCACCAACTTCCTAGTTCACCAATATAACCAAATGACAAGCCTCACAAACTTCATACCTCACACTCCGAAAATAACACACACTTGTTCTGTACCAGATCTACTACAGGGCCATCCTGGGGGTAGTGGGTGTTTGGCTAGGTATTACTAATCCACATTATCACAATTCAGTCTCTCTTTTTTTTCCCTTTATCAGCAAAATCCCATTTACTGTAGCATTTAAAGCATCAACTTTAATGTGTGTTATGACAAAGCAGAGCATTGCAAGATTCTATCCATTTGTTCTCAAGGCACCAACAAGCACAATTCTCTCGCTCAAGTAAGAGTGCAAACTTGACACTAAATCATTAAACATAAAAACATACACTTGTCCAACTTGCACTGAACTCAAAGCAGCTGGTGAAAAAATATGTATCCACAAAAATGTAAACAAAGTAATCCTTACTCATGAAGGAAGGGTCATCTCACAGCAACTGATAAGGTAAGACTGCACCGGTTACCTAATATCAAGGACTTTTCCTCTTTGGGTCCTTGACTGGACTGCATTCCAACAAAGCAACCAGCAGACTCAGCAAGCACAGAGCTGAAGTCTCAGTCATGGGGTACATACAATTTCTTAAAGTGGACTGGCTGAGTAATGATCAATGAAACAACTGTTGGTGCTGTGGACAAAGGACAACGAAATGAAAAGGTTAGCTTACGAACTCATCTGACATTCTCCAGTAAACTTACCCATGGAAAAATGCAGGTTTTTCAAACCATTCAGAGGGTTAGGTTTTTGACATGGGATACACAGTAATAGTTAAGGAATTCTTTCTAAATCAGTTATGCTAAGTTGCAAACAGGATGTTCTAAAATAATGTTCTGTCTATTACATTATGCAGAATTCAAGGGGAAGAAAACATACTGTTAATTATAATAACACATTATACGGCAAGAAGCTACAGAACATGAAAAATCGAAGATCAAAAGGCAAAAGTTATGCACTTACCATGATGACAGATCTGTGTTACCTGTCAACCTGCAGGTTGTTGGATCCATCTTGGACCTGGTGCTGACCAAATCCATTTGACTTCAACTTGCCAGGCTCTACCTTCCCCTATCCAAAATCCCCACACTCCCTAAAGAATACCTCAGATTGAGTTTTCCCCCTCTCAATTTAACACAAAGGTATAATGCCTACATAGAGGAGGAAGGACTCCAAGAAAAAGAAGCAATAAAACCTTTCCCACTTGGTCATCCAAGGTTAAAAAACTCACCAACAAAGATGGGGGCAGGAAGGGGGGAAAGACTGAAGCAGATGGAGACAGACAACACAGACCTATCATTATAAGTTTATAACCTTTGTATTTGGTATTGTCTTCTCTGACTTCAACCTGCAGGACAAAGTCTCCAGCCACATAAAAACCCTTGGGAAGATCTAAGGAAGGAAGGATATTCTGCAACACAGGGGAGCCAAAAGAAGCCCTGGAGACCTAGACAATGCCCAGCTTGCAGTAAGACAGTTGTGCGGGCCCACCCAGGTTACTTTTGCACAATCATCTAAGGAAGCCCTAGAAAAGAAGGCTAAAGTAGTAGCCATGGCTCTAATGCAGTGACCTTAAGGTTTACCATGCAAAATCTTTGCTGTCAAAGTGTGAAGTAAGAAAATACAGTCTGACAGCCACTTGGATAATGTCACTTTAGACACAGGTCAATCCAATCTGAATTTAGAAAAGGGAAAAAATGTACCCTGTCCAGATAAAAGCTCAATTGTTTATGGATATTCCAACAATGCAACAGGTATTCGCACTTGTTTGAAAAATTAGGGGGAAAAAAAAAACACAATCTCCGTGGTATCCCGAAGTCTCAAAACAACCCACTAAGCAAGTATAGTGGGCCCAAAAACAAACGTGTACAAAACTTCTGTGTGGAAGATTTTCAGTCCATATATATCTAGTTAATCACTGCATATTAATCAGATCAGACAACAGCAGCAGAAGTAGTGAACTTAATAAATACATAAATATATAAATGCACAGAATTACTAAGTATTCAAAAGTAATCCAAGCAAGGCAGGTAGTCCGTTTCCAGTCGAAAATCCTTTATTAAGTACACAGACAAGCAATCCAAGTAAAACAAAAACAGAGCAACAGTTTCTTCACAAGCTTTCTAAATATATATGTGTGTATATATATATATATATATATATATACTTTTTATCAGGCAAGGGAGTGGTTTATTGTGCTGTAAATCAAAGTGTTATTGGTACACATGTTAAATTCACATCCCTTCCCCATCAGTGAGACATCTGAGCTGGTCCTGCCCTGCTTAGTAGCTGTCATAATAATATAACTCTTATGTACTTTAAAAAAAAATTATAATAATGTGGTACCTCTTATTTAACCAGATTATTAAGTAGATTACTAAGGCTGTGATTTTTGTCCAAGACAATATACTACATGGCTGGAAATACATTAAGCTTAGTCCCTTTGGCAATCAAAAAATATATACAAATATATACATACACACTTTGCATGTAAAAAATCAATCGTAAAAATCATATTCTATTTTCGTAACCTATTGTTAAAGATCGCTTCGTCCTTCTAGACTTCTTCAGGTCTGTGTACAAGAACCCTAAAAACTATCTATGAAAATATTATTGTATAATTAGTTAGTATTGTTATTACACATCATTTTGAATAAAGTGGAAAAAAGAGAACCAGAAAAACATATGATGATGGAAACAAAATATACACAAATTACAACTGATTTAAAAATGGTATTTAAAACCAACTGCGGATTAGCAAGGAGGAAGTAAGGACAGCTATGAAGAAGATGAAGAATGGAAAGGCTGTTGGCCCAGATGACATACCTGTGGAAGAATGTAGGTGTTTAGGTGAAATGGCAGTGGAGTTTTTAACTAGATTGTTTAATGAAGTCTTGGAAAGTGAGAGGATGCCTGAGGAATGGAGAAAGTGTTTTGGTACTGATTTTTAAGAATAAGGGTGATATGCAGAACTGTAGTAACTACAGTGGGATTAAATTGATCAGTCACAGCATGAAGTTATGGGAAAGAGTAGTGGAATAAGAAGTTATGTACTCACCATAACGTTCCATCTGAGTAGGTACCTTCATTTGTCTGCAACCTTTGGGATACGGATCCGATCTCGGATCCGAGCCGGCAACTTCTATCACAGCATAGAGCCGAGCTCCTCCCTTTACCCATAATCCCCTGCCAACCCTGACTGACCTCAGATCAAGTTTGCCCCATACACAGCTAGTACTGTGTCCCAGAGAGAACTAATCTAAAGAACCCTAAGTAGGATCATTTTGGTCAGGGGGAAGGAGGGGGGGATGGTTGCAGACAAATGAAGATACCTACTAAGATGGAACGTTATGGAGAGTACATAACTTCTTAATCTGAAGTAGGACTTCATTTGTCAGCAACCTTTGGGACAGAGTCCCCAGCTACCTAAATCTTGGGTGGCCTTCATGGAAGGATATTCCGGAGCACTGCAGAGCCAAACGACGCCCTACCTTGGGAGACAATAGTATCTACTTTGTAGTGGCTGATAAAGGTATGAGACAAAGCCCAAGTGGCTGCGGAACAAATGTCATCCAGAGAAACTCTAGCCTTGAAAGCAGCCGATGTAGCAATGGCCCTCATAGAATGAGCACGGACTCCCTGAGGTGCAGGCCTTCCCGAGCTCTGATATGCTAAGAGAATACAATTAGATATCCATCGGGAGAGGGTAACCTTAGAAACCGCCTTACCGAAGTTGTTTTTGGCAAAGGAGACAAACAACTGATCGGATTGCCTATGACCAGTAGTTCGATGAGTATAAAAACGTAGTTGTCTGTGCACGTCTAAAGAGTGCAGCTTATACTCTCCTTTGTTTTGATAGTTGAGGAAGAATACTGGAAGATTAATAGATTGATTGATGTTAGCTTCCGATGATACCTTAGGTAGGAAAAGACGGATTGATTCTGAGGTGAACTCTGTCTGGGTGGAAGACCAAATACGGTGGTTTGACATAGAGAGCCTGGAGTTCCGAGACCTTCTTGGCTGAAGTTATGGCCACCAAAAAGGCCGTTTTCCAAGAGAGGTATTTAAGATCAACAGTGGCCGCCGGCTCGAAAGGGGGGCTAGTCAAGGCCTGTAAAACTAGGGATAAATCCCATGGGGGTACCACCTCCTTGACCGGGGGCCTGAGAAGGAAGGTACCCCTAAGGAAGGTCTTACACAGTTTGGAAGTAATAAGCGGCCCTGATTCCTGACCTACATGGTAGTGTGAAATTGCTGCAAGTTGCACTTTGACCGTGGAAGAACTAGCTCCCTGGTGAAAGAGAGAAAATAGAAAACCTAGAACCGACGCTACCGGCGCCGTGAAAGGATCTAACTGATGGTGTTCTGCCCAAATGGAAAAACGTTTCCATTTGCTCTGATAGACCCTTTCTGGTGGAGGGCTTGTGAGCTGCTACTAGGATGGCTTTTGACTGGAGATGAAATTCCGGGAGTCCTTATCAGGAGTGGAACTGGAGCAACCAAGCCGTCAGCTTTAGGTTGGCCAGGTTCGGGGTTGGAAGACCCAGGGGGTGTGAAATGAGATCCGGAAGGGGATCTAACATCCAGGGCGGATGAATCAGGTGAGACCATAGGTAAGGGAACCACATCTGACGAGGCCAGAATGGGGCAATGAGGATCATTTTGCTCCCCAACCGACTGGCTTTCTGCAATAGTTTCAACATCAGGGGCAGAGGCGGGTAAGCATAAAGCAGACCGGGAGGCCAAGCATGAACTAGAGAGTCTCTCAGGGACTCCCCCGGAGGGGGGAGCAGGCCAATGTCGTTGCATTTGGTATTTGAGTGAGAGGCAAAAAGATCGCAACAAGGTCGCCCCCATCGGGCAAATATTTGCTCTGCCACTAGAGGATTGAGAGACCACTCGTAAGGAGTCAGGATAGTACGACTGAGCCTGTCCGCTAATATGTTGGACCGTCCCGGAATGTGCGTTGCGATGAGAAAGCGGTTGGTGGAAATCGCCCATTCCCACACTCTCATGGCCTCGCGGCAGAGTGGGTAAGACCTGGATCCCCCCTGTTTGTTGATGTACCAGACAACTGACATGTTGTCCGTCTGTACCGCAATCGTCCCCACTGGAAGAGGGTTGTGAAGCGCTTGCAACGTCAAAAGCACCGCCCTCATCTCCAGGACGTTGATATGCAAAGAGGTCTCTATGTTGTTCCACATGCCTTGGACTGTTCTGCCCGAATAGTGCCCCCCCACCCCAGGCAAGACACGTCCGTGGTCACTGTGGCGACTGGCGGAGGCAGCGAGAAGGGGCGTCCCATGTGGAGATTGGAGGACTGGAGCCACCACACGAGCGACCTTCTGCAAACCTTGCTTAGGGAGATGGGATGAGACAGGGGATTGCGATATAGGGACCATTGTACCTGGCGGGTCCATTGTATGACCCTCATATTCAACCGGGCCAATGGCAGCAGCGGAATTGCTGCCGCCATTGACCCTAGAGCCCTCAGGACCAATTCCGCCGAAGGAGCTTGAAGTTGAAGGATGGCCTGCACATGCAACCTCAGGTTCTGAAGCCGATCTGGAGTCAAGAAAACAAGCATCAGTCTGGAGTCCAACCTCGCCCCTATGAAATCCAATACTTGTGTAGGAACCAGGGAGGATTTGGCCGTGTTGATGGTCAACCCTAACAGCGGAGCCAGGTTGAGGAAATAATCCCTGCATGAGCAAAGAAGATGCCTTGTTGGGGCGGTAAGGAGCCAGTCATCCGGGAACGGAAAGACCTGAATTCCCTGGAGTCTCAGGTGGGCCGCTATCGCTGCCAAGACCTTGGTGAACACCCTGTGGGCTGAGGTGAGACTGAAGGGAAGGGCCCTGAATTGGAAATGGCTGGCTCCCAGCCGGAAGCGGAGAAACCTCCTGGAGCGTCTGTCCACGAGAATATGATAGTACGCATCCTTGAGGTCCTTAGTAGTGGGAGGATAGATTGCAGAGTGACCATCCGGAACTTTACTTTTGGTACTGCCAAGTTCAAGAAAGAGAGGTCCAAGATAGGCCTCGCGTCCCCCGTCTTTTTTGGCACCAGAAAGAACCTGGAGTAAAATCCTGATCCGTGCTGATCTAGGGGGATGGGCTGGATGGCTCTTTTTTGTAAGAGCTGCTGAATTTCTGCAGCAGTCGCCTCCCTCTGATTGGGTGGTACATCGGGGAGGCTTCTGATACTGGGGGTTACAAGAAAGGGAATTTGGTATCCTCTGGATATAACACGAAGCACCCAGCGATCCGTTGTTATGGACTCCCACATTGCTAGGTGCCTCGAGAAACGTCCACCGACTGCCTCCAGAGTGGAGCAGCCGGGTAACCCCTCAGGGGTTCTGTGTGGGCCTCTCAGAGAAAGGTTCTCTGGACCCAAAGTTCCTGGGACCCCCTCTGCCTCTAGGGCGGCGTCCTCCCTGTCCTCCTCTGCCACGAGAGGACTGGTTGTCCGGAGCAGACTGGGATTGATGTGATTTCCGGAACCACATCTTCTGACCCTTTTGGTTCTTGGTAAAGGACCTCTGGGGAGCAGAGAAGCGGTCTCCGACGGCAGACAACGTCTTCCCGTCTTTCTCACTCTGGACAAGGGTGTCGTGAATGGTTTTGCCAAACAATGCAGAACCATCAAAAGGGGCATTCGGCAAATGACGCCTTAAAGGGTTCCGAGAAGTCACAATGTCGGAGCCAGGCTTGCCTCCTCATGACCAGCCCGACTCCGCCTGCTCTAGCGGCTCCCTCAGTGGTGTGAGACAAGAGCCGCATAGAGGTGTTGGAAATAGAACGTAGGGTGGACATTCGGGAGGAGTACAGTTCATAGGTTCATACTAGGCTATCTGCCCTAGGGCATTTATAAGCCTAGCCAGAGTGTGTATGGCTTTCGCCACCCATTTTAAATTAATTTTGCTATGCCCTTTTTCGAGGTTAGTATACTGTGCCTCTGTCTAACAGTGACACAGAAGTGATACCCGGGGTAAACCTACGATCTCCCATCCACTCATCAAGATTCCTCTTGAAGAGAGTCAATGAGGGACTCTGCCTAACCTGGACTGGGATTTTATTCCAGAGTGAAGGGAGCCTCTGGGTTATGAATCTGTCCCTCCAGCATGTCCTATTTATTTCAGTGCTGAGGTTTAAGTCCCTCGAGCGCGTAGCTCTATGGGATTTGGATTTTCTGAGGTGCAGCATGTCCATTAATTCCAGGTTGGACATGGCTTTATACGTCAGGCACAGATCGCCTCTGAGCAGGCGGTATGCCACTGAGTAGAGCTGGAGTTCCTTTAACCGGCAGCATACGGCATCTGTTTGAGCCCTTGATCCTCTTGGTGAGGTACTTTTGGGGTCTTTCCAGTTGCTGCAGGTGTCTGGTAAGGTACATCCCAAAAGGGGCATTGTACTCAATTATGGGCCTGATGAGGGATGAGTAAAGAGGCACGATGACCTCCACTGATCTAGATGTGAATCCCTTCATGATTAGGTGGGCTATATAAAATGTTTTTCTAACCACTTTGGCCACGTGGTTGTCAAATGAGAGATTGCTATCAACTTGGGTCCCCAGGTCCCTAATTACTTCTTCTGTACTTAATGGATTACCACCTATGTGGTAATCTGTGGGCACTTTGTTTTTGCCAAAGGGGATGACTATACACTTTTTGGCGTTTAGCTTGAGGCCATGGCTCTGGCACCAGTTGTCTGTTTCTATGAGGCCCTTTTGGAGGATGCTTGTGTCGGCTGGATAGTCTATTATGGCGCCCAGTTTGCAGTCATCTGCGAACGTGGTCAGCCACAGTCCTTCCATGTTGGCCTGTACCTCCGAGAAATATATACTGAACAAGAGAGGTCCCAAGACTGAGCCTTGTGGGACGCCACTTGTACCTGGTTTGGAGTCTGACATGGCTCCAGCTATTCTAACCATGTGGGTTCTGTCCTTGAGCCAGTTTGCAACCCATCTAGTGACATAGGGGTTTATATTTAAGATGGTGAGCTTATCTATAATGCCCGAGTGGGGTATTGTATCGAAGGCTTTTGTGAGGTCCAGGTAGGCTGTGTGGACCACCTTCCCCTTGTCAATGGCCTTGGTGACTGTTTCAAAGAAATCGACCAGGTTTAAGAGGCAGGATCTGCCCTTAACAAAGCCGAACTGGGTAGGATCCAGTGTCTGTAGGTCCCCAATATCTTTATTTATGAGGTCCATGATGATCCTTTCCATAGCTTTGCAGACCAAGCTAGTGAGACTTATGGGGCGATAGTTTCCAGGATCCGTTGAGGCACCACCTTTGTGGAGAGGGACCACTGTTGCTGTACGCCACTCTCTGGGTACATATCCTGTAGTAAGGCTGAGATTGAACAGTAGTTTTAGGTTTGGGTTTAGCTCTTCTTGGAGTTCATGTAGGATGCAGCCCTGGACACCGTCTGGTCCCATTGATGCTGCGTTTCTTGCTTTGGAGAGGGCAGCTCTTACCTGAGCATCTGAGATGTCAGGGGGGCAGCACTCTGCTGGGATAGACATTAGCCCTTTTGGTGGGGAGGAGGGGGGGGGAGAAGTTTGCGCTGAACCTCTCAGCTAGGATGTTGGCAATGTCTGTGGGTTCGGTGTATTTTTTGTCATTCTGGACTAATTCTGAGCATATCTGGGAATTCCCACCCAGGTTCCTAACATAACTAAAGAAAGCCTTGTGATTATCCTTAGTGTCCTGTGCAATTTTTCTCTCGAAGCTGGCCTTAGACAATTTTATGAGTGCCCGTAGCTTTTTGCTAATACTGATCAGAGATGCCTTCCCTTTTTGGGATTTTGCTCTGTCATGTAGTAGCTTCCTCCTTCTACTGTATAGTTTGTTTATGGCTGGGGTCCACCAGACAAGACGTCTGCCTTTGGAGGATTGGGTCTTGGTTTTATTTGGGATTGCATGATCCATGCATTCCTGAAGGTGTTCATAGAATGCGTTTATAAAGGATTTTGTGGTCTGGGCCGTATTATCCACAGGCCCGGGGGCTTTGAAGGATTCCACCTCGGTTTTGAGGAGTGTGAAATTTGCTTTAGAGAAGTTTTTCCACTGTGGTTTTCTGGGTATGGGGTGGGGTCGGGATGTGAATATCCAGTGAGATTAGTTTATGGTCTGATCTTACCAGTGAGGGATACACTTCTGGTCTGGAGCATAGAGTCCCCATGTTGGTGATGATCAGGTCCAGTATGTTTCCCCTCTTGTGGGAGTGGTAACAAGTTGTTCCATAGCATTTGAGTTTATAAATTCTAGGAACCTTTGGGCTAGGGTGTTGGAGCTAGAGTAATGCTCCCAAGTCTATGGTTGGGTAGTTGAAGTCACCCAATATAATGGTGTTTGGAGAGACCTTCATATTTTCCAGTGTTCTCAGGAAGGCCGAGTGGGGATCCTGGGTTTGGGAGGGTGGTCTGTAGCAGGCTATAAACTGGAAGGCAGTTTTACCCACTGTTAGTTGCACATGGATAGTCTCTGATGCTTCGTGCTGTGCCACCAACCTGGAGGTGTGGGTATCTTTGACGAATATTGATACTCCCCCTCCTTTTGTGGTTTGGTCCAAGTTTTGGGGCCGAAAAGCATGGTATGAGGTATAACCTGGTAGTGCTGGGGTGCTCTCGAGAGCCTTGAGCCAGGTTTCTGTTACTGCACAGATATCGATGTTCTCCATGCTAAGGAGAGTTTCGAGTGCATGCATCTTGAGGTTTAGACTTCTGGCGTTGAGTAGCATTACTCTTAGTTTCTTATCCCTTGTGATACCTATGGAGGTGGGTTTGTCTTTTGAGCCTTGCCTAAAAAAGGCACTATGGGGTAGCAAGAGCCTTTGCCAATATCCGAAAACCCAGGGGTGACAGGTGCAAGCCGTCCCTAGCGAAGCATCGTGGCTTGTCGAGCATGTCATCCCAGGCTGACAGGCATTGGATCCCCTTTGAATGACACCAATACTTAAGCCAATTGTTGAAATTGATAATCTTGTCTTCATACTGTGGCATCATTCTTGGTGAGGGTAAGATGCTACTCAAGGTCAGGGTCATACCGGCCTGGGCTACATGCTCAGAGAGCTCCTCTATGTCTCTTTTCATGTAGTCCAGGGAGGTACGTCTCAGGTCATTCACACCAGCATGGACAATGACTGAGTCATATTTGTACTTGCCTTGGAGTGACCTGAGTGCTTGTGTTATGTGGCGGATCCTAGCGCCAGATAGGCAGCTCACCGTGACCTTCTCCTTGTTCAGCCTGGTGAGTGGGACGTCAGTGTGCCTGATGATAGAGTCACCTATTACAAGTGTATCAGGTGTGTTGTCTAGCCTTAAGGGCTGTGACTGTTCGGCACACTGGCTTTGTGAGCTATGTGTTGCACGTGTTTTGTTTTGGGGTAGCGGTTGCTTGGGTGTCTGCTTTGGAAGTCTCTGCTGCTTAGGCAGATTTTTATTTAGAGCCTCCAAGTATGTTTTTGTGTGTTTATGTGTTTGGTTTGCTGTCGTGGTAGGTCTATGTGAGACTGGAATTGTAGTGAGTGTGGTTTCCTTCTCCTCCTGACTGGTTACACCAGTACTGAGTTGAGAGAGCTTAGCCTCCAGTTAGGCTATATGGTTGCATCTCTCACATGTGTTGGAATTTGTTGGGAGGAGGAGAGGGTTGTCTGTGTACATTAGGCAGTTGTAACATTGCCTCAAGATTCCCAGGTTCACCAGCTGGACCGGAGAGGAGATTGACAACTGACCTTTGGACATGCTAGAATAGTATTGGGAATTCCTTTATAATTGAAAAAAGGGCCAATGGGGAACAAGTTACTCAAGGGGAGTTTGTGAGGGTGTAGTGCTTTTAATTTTTTAGTGCTGACTTATATAATTGCTTTAGTGAGCAAGTGCTAGGCTTTAGCGTAGGAATAGGGTGTTTATTATGAGAACTAGATCAGTTCCAAGGCTCAAACCCAAATAAGCGGCGCTGCTCGATGCCGCCCTATGCACAAAATCACGCAAAGCCGCGCTTAGAGCTAGAAATTGGCCCAAAACAGCCAACAGACTACCAGATTCCTGTGCTGGGAACACCCCTCCAGGGACAGATAGGCTGCTCCAAGCTCCCCACTGCCACTGGTGAACAAAGATGCCTCCCTCTATCCAAGAAAGGAAATGGCAACACAGGAACTTTCCAAAAGTCCAGAATACAGCAAAGCCTGTATTTGGACTACTCTAGGTCAGGAAAGATGGGAAACAAGGATAACTTTTTTTTTTTTTTTTTGCAACAAACAGCAGGAAATGGCAATAAATATGTAACACAGGCTAGCGCACTTGAGTGTGTAGCCCCAACAAGTAAATGCAACAAACAGGACAAACTTTAAAAGAGCAGGTGCAAAAACAACTTTAGACAGTTTAAAACAGTTCAAGAAGCAGAAATATTTGCAGTTTAGCTAGATTGGACAGTCGCCCAGGCAGTAGCAGGAAAAAACACTTTCATCAGGTTAGCAGTTGCTCTTTTAGCCTCTCTGCTGCTAGCACCACTCTGCAGGACCACGAGGAGCTTGGCTGAGTAGTAACAAGTGCAAAAACCTCGCCAAAGCGGGTTTTATACAGGGGGATTTGAAAGAGCTAGAAAGTGGCCCAAAATGGCCAGTAGACTACTAGATTCTTGTGCTGGGAACACTCCTCCAGGAATAGATAGGCTGCTCTAAGCTCCCCACTGCCACTGGTGAACAAAGAAGCCTCCCTTAATCCAAGAAAGGAAATGGCAACACAGGAACTTTCCAAAAGTCCAGAATACAGCAAAGCCTGTATTTGGACTACTCTAGGTTAGGTAAGACGGGAAACAAGGATAATTTATTTGTTTTTGTTTTTGCAACAAACAGCAGGAAAATACAATAAATATTTAACACAGGCTAGCGCACTTGAGTGTGTAGCCTCAACAGGTAAATGCAACAAACAGGACAAAATTTAAAAGTGCAGGTGCAAAAACAACTTTAAACAGTTTAAAACAGTTCAAGAAGCAGAAATACTTGCAGTTTAGCTAGATCGGACAGTCGCCCAGATAGTAGCAGGAAAAAAAACACTTATCAGGTTAGCAGTCGCTCTTTTGGCCTCTCTGCTGCTAGCACCACTCTGCCGGACCAAAAGGAGCTTGGCTGAGTAGTAACAAGCGCAAAAACCTCGCCAAAGCGGGTTTTATACAGGGGGACTTGAAAGAGCTAGAAACTGGCCCAAAACGGCCATTAGACTACCAGATTCTTGTGCTGGGAACACTCCTCCAGGGATAGATAGGCTGCTTGTCCCCTTCCGACATGGACCCCGGGGGGGAGGCAGTGTATTCTTTGATTAGATCCCGCTGCATCCGAATGACGTGTACCATATAGTTCATAGCCCTCAAGGAGAAGGTCGCTGAACTGAAGGCCCGCTTCCCAAGGTGGTCCACCGCGCGAGACTCCTTGCTCGGCGGATGAACCGTGGGGCTCGCCTGAGCCAACTCTCTCTTGGTGGCTGCCGCCACCAACATGGCATCCACAGGGGGACCTCTGCTCTAATGGGTTCTCTCTGACGGGGGGGGGGGGGCTCAAAATTTTGTCCGGGCGCTTGGGAACAGGCTCTACAGTGTCCGGCTCCTTCCAAGCCCTAGTGGCTATAAGATCCACTAAGGGGTCGGGTGGAGGGGACACCCAATAGGTAGATGGCCCTGCCTCGAATGCCTCTAGGAATACGGACTCATCAGAGAAAGCCTTGGGGGCAGACCACCCCCCCTGATTCTTAGCATTTCCATGTTGTCTCCAAAGGAGACATCCTCGGGGGGTGACCTTGGGGAGCCTTCCCCTTCATCCAAGTCCGTATCCTCAGTGAGGGGACTCAGGGGAGTCCACGTGCCTCCTTTTGCACTTCGACTTGCGAGGAACCTCCTCGGGGAGGCTGTCCGAGGAGTCCTGACCAGCAATATCCTGTTCCAATGGAACACCTAGAGGTGCTGAAGCAGGCTGCCCCGAAAGCCAGGTGAAAGGAGCCAGGACCAGCTGAGAGGGAGTGCAGGGGGGAGCCGAAGCCAGGACCGGGGGCCTGGATGCACTCAACAGCACCCTCTCCACCACCGTGAAAGCCGCTCTCTGATGGATTCGAGATCTGACTCCCACTCGGATCCGAGGCGGGGATCGGACCCGTACCCAAGACTATCGGATCCGAAGGACCCGCGCGCTCCAACCGGGACGGGGCCGAGAGCACACAGAGTCCCTCGGATCTGAAGCTCGGCCCATGGCTCCGAGAGGTCGGATCCGACAAACTCGAGGGAATAGTCGGAGCCGAAGTGCCCAGCACTGTCGGCTCAGACCCACCCCCGGATCCAAGGCGGCTCGGCAACGACAGCTCCGAACCCGGGAGGCGGGTCGGAGAAGGAGCTATAGGAGCGGGGGGGGGGGCGGGGGGAGGCAAGAGCACTCCCATCTGCATCTGGGCCTGGATGAACCTCCTCATCATCTGGTCCATGTCCGACATACTGAATGTGGACCTCAAGGAGGCCACCGAGGCAGGCCTGGAGTGCCGCCTCGATGACCTCGACGGGGACCGGGTCACCTCCTCCTCGGGTCCCGGGGAGAAGCAAGGGGATCGGATCTGAGGAGGAGGTGAACCAGAAACCCTGGAGGGAGAAACACGCTTGGCAGGTGGGGCCGAGGAGGAGTCCTCGGCCCGCCGCTTAAGGTGCTTCTCCCTCCGCTTCTCTTTCCTGGCCTCCCTCACCTCCGAAGCCACAGTGGGAGGTTGAGTCCCGGTTGGAGGGAGGGGGGCAGGAGTGGCAGTTACCGAGGACTGGGTAACGGTCACAGAAGTACCTGAGGCCGGAGCTGGGTCTGGGGGCAAAAGGCCCGCCAGAACCAGCTTCAACCTCTGATCCTTAAGTGCCCTGGGGTTAAACGCAGCGCAAATCGCGCAACCCGAAGAGAGGTGTTCAACCCCAAGGCACCTAACGCACCGAGTGTGGCCATCAGCCGGTGAAAGCCTGTGACCACACTCGGTGCATTTCGAAAAAATGGCTTTAGGGGCCTCCGACATAACTAAAGTAAAACACACTCACTAGGCCCCAACACTCTACACACACTGCGACCAGCGAGGGCAGGGAGGAAAATTTAAATTAAAATTTAAGCTAATTTAAGCTAAAAAGTAAGAGAAATTAGCGTTAAGGGGAAACCTAAACACACACATACAGACACTAGATTAAGAAATAGAGAGAGTTGAAAACTGTTTTTTCTCTCAGAATCACCAAGAGCTCTGGAATCTAGCTGTTGTTTGAAGAGCGGCAAACTAGATCTGAAGTCAGTCAGGGTTGGCAGGGGATTATGGGTAAAGGGAGGAGCTAGGAGCTCGGATCTATGCTGTGATAGAAGTTGCCTGATCGGATCCGTATCCCAAAGGTTGCTGACAAATGAAGTCCTACTTCAGATGCTAGGTTAATAATGGAGGTGATGATTAGTGATCTGCAGTATGGTTTCATGCCAGGAAAGAGCACTACAGATGTGATGTTTACTCTGAGACTGTTGATGGAGAAGTACAGAGAAGGTCAGAAGGAGTTGCATTGTGTCTTTGTGGACTTGGAGAAAGCATATGACAGGGTGCCTAGTGAGGAGCTGTGGTACTGTATGAGGAAGTTGGGATTGTCAGAAGTATGCAAGAGTGGTACAGGATATGTACTAGGGTAGTGTGACAGTGGTGAGGTCTGCGGTGGGAGTGATGAATGCGTTTAAGGTGGAGGTGGGATTACATCAAGGATCAGCTCTGAGCCCTTTCTTATCTGCAATTGTGATGGACAGGTTGAGAGATGAGATCAGACAGGAGTGCCCGTGGACTATGATGTTTGCAGATGACATTGTAATCTGCAGTGAGAGTAGGGAACAGGTGGAGAAGACCCTGGAGAGGTGGAGATATGCTCTAGAGAGAAGAGGAATGAAGATCAGCAGGACTAAGACAGAATATGTGTGTGTGTGAATGAGACGGAGGACAGAGGAATGGTGAGGATGCAGGGAGTAGAGGTGGCGAAGGTGGATGAGTTTAAATACTTGGGATCAACAGTTCAGAGTAATGGTGACTGTGGAAGAGAGGTGAAGAGAGTACAGGCAGGATGGAGTAGGTGGAGAAGAGTGTCAGGAGAGATTTGTGACAGACTAGTACCAGTAAGAGTGAAAGGGAAGGTCTACAAAAGGGTAGTGAGACCAGCTATGTTATATGGGTTGGAGACAGTGGCATTGACAAAAAGGCAGGAGTCAGAGCTGGACGTGGCAGAGTTAAAGATGTTAAGATTTGCAATGAGTGTGACGAGTGTGAACAGAATTAGGAATAAGTATATTAGAGGGTCAGCCCAGGTTGGATGGTTTAGAGACAAAGCCAGAGAGGCAAGATTACATTGGTTTAGACATGTGCTGAGGAGGGACGCAGAGTATACTGGGGAAAAAGATGCTAAGGATGAAGCTGCCAGGTAACCGGAAAAGAGGAAGGCCTAAGATAAGGTTTATGGATGTGGTGAGACAGGACATGCAGATGGTTGGTGCGACAGAGCAGGATGCAGAAGACAGGAAGAAATGGAAACAGATGATCTGTTGTGGCGACCCCTAACGGGAGCAGCCAAACGAAAAAAAAACTGGTAGAATAAAATAAAACAAAATTAGTCATGTAAATAATGTGACAATTTTCTAAGTTCCAGTACACTTTTGTGTACCAACAACACTTTGTTTTACAGCACAATAAACCACTCCCTTGCCTGATAAGTATATATATATATATATATATATATATATATATATATATATATATATATTTAGAAAGCTTGTGAGGAAACTTACTCTAGTTTTGTTTTACTTGGATCACTTGTCTGTATACTTAAAGGATTTTCATCTGGAAACAGACTGCCTGCCTTGCTTGGATTACTTTCGAATACTTAGTAATGCTATACAATTATATATTTTTTATTATTTACTTATTTTTTAACTTAAGGCGAGTTTAAGTTCACTACTTCTACTACTATTGTCTGATCTGATTAATATACAGTGATTGACTAGAGATATATGGACTGAATCTTCCACACAGAAGTTTCTTACACTATTTTGAAAAATTACGAAAAAAATACAAGATGAATAATGGATCTAATCAAATTACTCTTGGTGGCTACCTTAGGGAGAAAAGGCAGGTTTGCGAGAAGGGAGACCCCATATCTTTGTATGGAGGAATAGTAGCCAGTGTTTATAGCTCCAACACTCTCCTAGCAGAGGTAACAGCCATCAGGAATAAGGTGTTCTAAGATAACTTGAGGTCTGAAGTAGCTGAAAGTTCAGGAGGAGGACCTGCAAGGAATTACAACACGAAAGGTAAATCCCACAGAGGGACATGATCCTGAATGGGGGTGGGGGGGTCTCCAAAAAAATATGCCTTTGAAGAATGTTTTTGGAAATTAACAACCAAGGGAAAATTATCCCTGTCAACATTATCTGCTAGTTGTATCTTAATCACTGAAAAAGTGCAGCCTGAATTAAACAACTTGGCGAGGAAATACAAAACTGACTTTAAGGGAGTGGAAAAAGGATAAACTCGTTGAGAGTCCATCCACACCACAAAGTGCTTTTATTTGCTCCAGCACACTTCACTAGTAGACAGCTTCTGGGATGAGGACAAAATATGCCCAACACTGTGATGGCTTGGGATTCCTGACCATCAAGAGAACTGGAGAAACAATGCGGTTAACTTAAGGGACTGCAGGATAGGTGGATCCAGACCTGTTGGATGAGAAATGAGATCCAGAACCAAGGAGGGTATCTCAGGAGAGACCACAGAAAAGGGAACTACACCTGGCGAGGCCAGAAGGGAGCTAGGAGGATCAATGTCTCTGCAATAGGCTGCCTTCTGAAGAAACTTGATTAGGGAAACTGGAGAATAAGCATACAGGAGACCCAGGGGTCAAGCATAAAGAACAGCATCTCTGGGTGATTACTCCTGAGAAAGGACTAAGACAAACAGCTGTTGTAATTGGTGCTGGAGGGGTGAAGCAAAAAAGGTTGCAAGACGACATGTCCCAGCGCCAAATATCTGATCTACTATTCTCAGATTCAGAGACCACTCATGAGGAGGAAGAACATTTCCGCTCACATTGTCTGCCAGAATGTTGGATCTTGACGGAAATGCATTGCGATTAAAAACTACTGAGACCAGATAAGCCCACTGCCAAACCCTTATGGCCTCTTGACAAGGAGAAAAAGAACATGTTCCCTCCTGTTTGTTCAGATATCATATGATGGATACTGTACCTCTGGACTGACATCACATCACTGGGGAGGACATCCTGTGAAGCCTACAATGCAAAGAGAACAGCCTTCATGTCCAGAACACTGATGTGAACAACGACCTCTGCAGAAGACTATGACCTTTGAACTGTCCTCCCTTCAAAATGCCCCCAATAGGGAGGCATCTGTGGTGACCACAACCAAAGGATGGGGAAGACAGAATAGTCTTCCGCTGGTAACCAAGGGCAACTGTAACCACCACAGACTCTGATCATGACACCTTTGTCAACCTGATGGGGAAGTTCACTGGATGAGTCAAACAGGACCACTGCACTGTGAAAGTCCATTGCAGCGCCCTAGTGGTACTTCACTAAGGGGACCAACCCCAATGGCAGTTTCCATATGGCCACTACATCAGCTGCAGGTTTTACAACAACAAATACAGATACGACCCAGGACAGAAGGCCAGTTATTCTGGAGCTTGGCAATTTGGCAGACAGTATACAAATGGCAGCCTATAAACTCCAATATCTGGACAAGTTGAAGACCTGACTTTTGATAACTGATCGTTATTCCTAAAAAGCCGTACAACTGGAATAAGGCGCCCCTGACCGAGACTAGACAAGCTCACATAAGGGAAGTGAGAAGTCAACTGCCTTGGTACGGCAAGACTTGAAATCCATGCAGTCTGAGCCAAGCTTCCACCACTACCAAGCATTTGATAAAGAGCCAGGGGAGGTGGTGGTGAGACCAAATAGCAGGGCTCTGAAATAACTGGCCCCCAACCGGATGCTTAAGAAAGTACAGTTGTGTACACTTACCATAAATGTAGACGTTCAAATGTATTCACTGTTGCAGTCATCACATTTGAGTTATCTGCTTGCAGTAGCCCTCAGTCGGCCTGATTAACAAAGTATTGGGTCCTGCGTCGGTTGCTGTCCCTTCTTTCGTGATGTCAGGTCATCAGGGGTATAAAACATGCAGCTGACACCATTACATCAGTTTTTCTTGCCCCAGATGTCAGGTGCCCCCCTAATGGGAAGCAATTAAATCTATAAATATATAAGGTTATACCTCCAACAAAAAAGCAAATACACCAAAAAGCTTTTGAGCATAGTAAAGGAGAGTAGAAGTATAGCCAAAAGTAGTAAGGGGGCTGGAGGGAGGGTAACCAGGACTGCAACAGTGAATACACTCTAACATCTATATTTATGGTAAGTGTACACAACTGTACTATGTTCTTCGTGTTTCACTGTTGCAGTCACCAAATTTGGGTAGATTCCCAAAGCTAAGGATGGCAGGAGGAAATTAGATAGCATTAGGACCAGCTATAAGGCACTGCAAGACTGCAGTGGCAAAGCCAGCTCTGGATTTAGAGAAAATTGGCAGATGGTAATGTTTGGTGAAAGTATGTACAAACTCCAGGGAGCAGCTTCTAGGATGTCCCTGGTAGGGACGCCTCTGAGAAAGGCTGTAGAGGTAGATGCAGCCCTGGATGAGTGGGGTCTGATCCCGTGGGATAGGTTTTCCATGGTGCTTGTAGCAAAAGTGAATGCAATGGCCTATCCATTTGGAAATGGTTCGCTTTGAAATAGCCTTCCCCTCTGCCACCTGCAGCAAATGCCAACAGCAGTTCAGATTTCCTTTGAGGTTTAGTCTTGTCCAAGCAGAATCTAAGTTGTCTGTGCACATCTAATGAGTGCAGTATCCATTCCCCTTTGTTCTGTGGATTAGGAAAGAAGGTTGGCAAATAAATGGACTGATTAAGAGCCACACGGGATACCACCTTGGGCATGAAGGAGGGATTGGTCCTGAGGGACACCCTGTCCACATAAAAGATAATGAAAAGCTCCACTGCCATAAGGGCCTGCAATTCAGATACTCTTTTTGCTGAAGTGATTGCTAAAAGGAAAGCTATTTTCCAAGAAAGGAATTTTAAGTCTGCAGTAGCAGCTGGCTCGAAAGGGAGAAGAGTAAGTTTCTCCAATAGAAAGTTGAGGTCCCAGGCTGGAGTTGGAGGTCTCCTGGGTGGTCATAAATTTCTGGCCCCTCTGAGAAACTGCTTGAGCAGTGGAGGAGAACAGGGGAGGTTCTGTGTTATAATCAGCTGAAATGGCTGAGGCGTGAATTTTAACGGAGGAGAAAGACAGGCCCTTGTGAAGCATCTCTGTTAAATATTGTAAAATCTGAGGTAAATTGGGCACTGCTGCGTTCAGTCCTTGAGACTGGTTCCAGGTACAGAATCTTTTCCATTTTTCAGCATAAGATTTTCTAGTACTAGGCCTCCTTGCTTCTAAAATAATATCCATCATTGGTTGGCTGAGGGATGGTATAGGAGAGATTAGGTAATTAGCCAGGCTGCTAGATTCAGTGTTTGAAGCCGAAGGTGCAGAATCTGGTTCTCCTGCTGAGACAATAGGGTAGGAGTTTGAGGCAGGTGCCATGAGGCCAATAATGACACTGCGCAAGAGGGGGTTACCCAGTGTTGGTGTGGCCAGTCCGGTGCAATCAAAATAGTCCTTGGTTTGTCTTGTTTGATCTTTAGTAGTACTTTGGAGAGCAGAGGCAGAGGAGGAAAGGCAAAAACTTCCAGCTGAAGGACAGCGCATCGACTCTCCAAGCTTGTTTGTGGGGAGTCCTTGTGCAAAATTTGTCAAATTGATAGTTCTGGGGGGAGGCAAACAGGTCTATATCTAGGCTCCCCCATTTGTTTGTCAACATATTGAAAATCCTTGGTTCCAGTTTCCACTCGTGTGGGTCCATGAGGTTTCTGCTTAGTTCGCCTGCCAGTGTGTGTTTAGTTTTCCTGGCAGGAATTGAGCTTATAGATGTACTTGGTAGCTCAGGGCTGTGTTCCACAATGCCATGGCTAGTCTGCAGAGGGGGTAAGAATGTGTGCCCCCCTGCTTGTTTATGTACCATATAACAGTGGTGGTGTCCGTCTTTACCATTAATTGTCCTGGAAGAATGTGGTCCTTGAAGGCTGTCGGAGCATTCTGTACAGCTAACATTTCTTTTTGACTGATATGCAGGTGCATTTGACTTGGGTTCCATTTGCCCTGAATGCACTTCCCTGCCAGGTGAGCCCCTCATGCACAGTCTGATGCATCTGTTAGGGTTTGGGGGGGGGGGTAGTGTGAATGGTAGTCCCTTGTTTTGGTGGCAGGCCTCTGCCCACCAAAGGAACTCTAGGCATAGGCAAGGTATGATAGGAATCATTGCTTCTGCTTTTTAGATACCATTGTAGTTTCCTCATATGCAGTCTTGCATACAGAATTAGAAGAATGCAGGAGGCCATGAACCCCAAGGCTTGTAGTATTTGCCTTGCAGATAGCAGGGTTTTTGTGGCCACTTGTTTGAAGTAGGTTGTCAAATGCATTTGTTTCTCTGGCGTAAGGAAAGCCATCTGGGAAGTTGTATTCAAGCTTGCTCCCAGGAATATAATTTGTCGCCAGGGTACCAGGTGTGATTTCTTTTCGTTTATGGTGTACCCCAGACAAGTTAGCACCCTTTGTACAAAGGCCAGATGTTTCAAAAGTATGTCCTGGATTTCTGCCTGAATTAGACAATCGTCCAGGTATGGGTATATTTGAATATTTCTTTGCCTGCAAAATGCAATGACTGGAGCTAGGCAGTTTGTGAATACCCTGGGTGCAGTAGATAAGCCAAAGGGCAGTGCAGAGAAAGTACAGTTTTGTACCTACCATAAATGTAGATGTTCGAGTGTACACCCTGCTGCAGTCATCACACTTGGGTTATCCTGTCATCAGGCAGTCCCGCAGTCGGCCGGAATTCCATAGTCTTGGTCCGGCGTCGGTTGCTGTCGCTTCTTCCCTGACGTCAGTGCGCCAGGGGTATATATATATTGCATCCGACACCATTTTCTTCTGTTTTTCTTGCCCCAGATGTCAGGTGTGCCCAAAAAGGTGGTCAGTAATTAGTACCAAATTAAGTAATATTTGCACAAACACAAAATCCCTCCAGCTATAAGCAAATACATCAGGAAGGTATTGCAGAGATTTAGCCAGTTAGATCAGAGGGGATGGAAGGAGGGTAACCTGGACTGCAGCAGGGTGTATACTCGAACATCTACATTTATGGTAGGTACAAAACTGTACTATGTTTATCATGTTACCCTGCTGCAGTCATCACACTTGGGTAGAATCCCAAAGCTAAGGATGGGTGGAGGAGTTATACAGGGTTAGAGAAGGCTAGAAGGCCCTGCAGAACTGCAGTGGTGAAGCCTGCCCTAGTCTTAGAGTAGAGTGGTAAGTGATGGTGTTTGGTAAAGGTGTGTACTGAACTCCAAGTTGCAGCTTCCAAAATCTCCTTGGTTGGCAGCCCCTGAGGAAGGCTGTAGATGTAGCTGTTGCCCTGGTAGAGTGGGGCCTAATGGTAGCAGGAACTGGTTTTCCATGATGGGCATAGCAAAAATGAATGCAATGTCCTATCCATTTGGAAATGGTTTGCTTTGATATAGCCTTCCCTTGTGAAGCTGTAGCATAGGATACAAAGAGCTGGTCAGATTTTCTGAAAGCCTTAGTTTTATCCAAGTAGTAACGAAGTTGCCTGTGAATGTCCAAGGAATGCAGGAGTCTTTCTCCTTTGTTCTGTGGATTTGGGAAGAAGGTGGATGGTTTGATTTAAAGCCACACTGGAAACCACCTTAGGCATGAAGGAAGGATTAGTTCGTAGAGAATGTCTTGATGGAAAATGAGGAAATGTTCCACTGCCATTAGTGCCTGCAGCTCTGAGACTCTTCTAGCTGAAGTTATTGCTAGCAGCAGGGCAGTCTTCCATGATAGGAACTGTAGATCTGCAGAGAAAGCTAGTTCAAAGGGAGGTAGCGTAAGTTTTTCCAGAACAAAATTGAGGTCCCATGTTGGTGTAGGTGCTCTCTTGGGGGGCCTAATGTTTTTTGCCCCTCTGAGGAACTGCCTTAGAAGTGGGTGCGAAAATAAGGGTGGATCCGTATTGTAGTGGGCTGAAATAGCTGATGCATGGATTTTAATGGAAGAAAAAGAAAGTCCTTTGTGTAACATCTAAGTTAAATACTGTAGAATCTGAGGCATGTGAGGCTGAAGTGTGTTTTGGCCTTTAGCTTGGATCTTGGCACAAAACCTTTTCCATTTGTCCGAATAGGCCTTCCTGGTGCTGGGCCACCTAGCTTCCAGAATAACATCCATAACTGCTTGGGAAAGAGGAGCTGGCTGGATGCTTAGGTGATTTGCCATGCAGCCAGATTTAAGGTTTTGAGCTGGCTGTGAAGAATCTGATTGTTTTGCTGTGTGAGCAAATGGGCAATTTATGGTAAAATCCAAGGTGGGCCCTGGGCCATATTCCTCAATAGTGGGTACCAGTGCTGGCATGGCCAGTCTGGGGCTACAAGTATCAGTCGTGGTCTCTCCTTTCTGACTTTCAGAAGCACCTTTGTGAGGAGAGGCAATGTAGGGAAGGCATATACTGTCAGGTTTATTCCAATTGAATGAGAGTGCGTCCACTTACCAAGCTTGATGGTGAAGTGTCCTTGTACAAAATTTTGTTAGTTGATAGTTTTGAGGACTGGCAAACAGGTCTATGTCTGGAAGGCCCCATTTTTGAGTTATCATTGCAAATACTTGTGGATCCAGTTTCCACTCGTGGGGATCCATGATGTTTCTGCTGAGGTCGTCTGCCAATGTGTTCTTTTTTCCTGGCAGGAATTGAGTTTGTAACTGAACTTGGTAAGTCAGAGCTGTGTTCCACAAGGTCATTGCTTGCCTGCATAGAGGGTAGGAGTGTGTACCCCCCTGTTTATGTACCACATTACTGTGGTGTTGTCCGTCCTTATTGTAAGTTGTCCTGGATGTAATAGATTCTTGAAGGCTGTCAGAGCACTCTGTACAGCTAGCATCTCTTTTTGATTGATGTGCAGACTCCTTTGATCTGCAGTCCATACGCCTTGAACGTACTGTCCTGCCATGAGTGCCCCCCAGGTGTAGTCCGATGCATCTGTTGTCATAGTTTGCCTGGCTGGGGGCAAGGTGAAAGGCTGACCTTTGTTGAGGTGACATGCCTGTGACCACCATAGAAACTCCTGTTGTAGGCAAGGAATGAGAGATATCATTGTGTCCAAGCTGTGGCTGTGTTGAGACCATACGCTTTTTAGCTACCACTGTAATTTCCTCATATGCAGCTTTGCAAATGGTATTAGTAGTATGCAAGATGCCATGAAGCCCAAGGCCTGCAGAATTTTTCTTGCAGGTAGTTGGGTCTTTGTTGCCACTGTTTTGAAATATTGAGTCAGTTGTAGTTGTTTGTCTGGCATCAGATAAGCCTTCTGGGCCGTTGTATTCAAGCTGGCACCCAGGAATGTCATATTTTGTGAGGGTACTAGTTTTGATTTCTTTTCGTTTACTGTGTACCCCAGGCAACTTAGAAGATGTTTTACAAAAGCGAGATGTTGTAAGAGGATGTCCTTGCTTTCTGCTTGGATGAGGCAGTCGTCCAGGTATGGGTATATATTTGAATTCCTCTTTGTCTGCAGTATGCAATTACTGGTGCCAGGCATTTTGTGAAGACCATGGGCACAGTAGATAAGCCAAAGGGCAGTGCAGAGAATTGGTAATGGGTTGAACCTGCAATGAAACGGAGGTATCTTCTGCAACTTTGTCTGATAGGGACATGCAGGTATGCCTCCTTGAGGTCCAACGTAACTAGCCATGCTTTCTTGCCCAACATGGGAAGCTGCTGCTGTAGTGTTAGCATCTTGAATTTGGGTACTTGTATGAAGGTGTTTAAAATTGAAAGGTCCAGAATTGGTCTCCAGGCATTGTCCTTTCTGGGAACTAGAGAGAGTTTTGAGTAAAATTCTTGGACTTGCTCTTGAGTAGGTACCAGTTGAATGGCTCTCTTGTCCATGAGAGCTGTAATTTGTTTTTGTGCCTCTGCCCACTGATTTAGTGGCAGGTTTGGCATTCCTCTTTTCATTGGCAAGGTGTGAAAATGGAATCTGTATCCTCGTGAAATTATGTCTAGGACCCATTTGTCCTTTGTGACAATGTGCCAGTTGTCTGAAAAAAGTGCGAGTTTTCCTCCCAAGGGGGCTGCCAAGAGAGTGTTGCTTGGCCAGATGAGGTGCAAGTCATTGAGTTTGCCTTCTGGTAGTTTGAGACCTGTCTTCTCCTCCCTTCTGTGTTGCAGTGCCCCATTGGCGAGGTTTGTACTGGGCTTGTGGTTGTCCTCTGTCTCTTGGACGTCTGCATTTACCTCTCTGTGGTCTGTCAGTAGCTGGAAAGGACCAATTTTTTGTTGGCCAATTTCTGCTGAAGCGAGGTGGCTGTACCTGTAGGAAATCTTTGACTGTCTGCATAGATTTTGCCTTATCCTCCATTTTCTTTAGGACGACTTCTGCTTTAACTCCAAAAAGAACATCCTGCTGTAAGGGAGCATCTAGAAGCTTTGCTTTAACATGATCAGGCAGAGTTTGTTCCTTTAACCAAGCATGCCTACGTATAACAGACCCAGTGACAGCTGCTCTGCAGGAAGCCTCCAAAGAATCAAACCCGCATTGTAAAGTATGTTTGCCCACCTGTTCAGTTGCATGCAACAGATCCTGCATTTCCTTCAATTCAGACTGTTGAGGGAGTGCGCTCATTTTTTGTTTTAACTGAGACATTAGAAATTGCTGATATTTTAGCATGTGGAATTGGCAGTTTAGTGCCCTCATAGCTAGAGTGGCTGAGGTGTAAACCTTTTTCCCCCACCTGTCTAGTGCTCTGGAGTCCCTTTCAGAGGGTACAGGATTTTTTGCCATAGAAGCCTTAGCCCCTTTGGGACCCTGGGAGATAGTCTCTGGATCAGCAACAGGGCTTTTATAAAGAAATTTGTGGGAATCAGGCACTCTATAATATCTGTCAGGTTTGGCCGGAGCAGGAGGCAGAGAATCTGGGTTCAAACTGGATTCTAAGTAAACATCATCCACAATGTCTAAAACTGGGGGGATGGCAAGTGGTCTGTGCTGGGGGAGTAAAAGAAACTCTCTGAGCCTTTTCTTTGAGTCAGAGTAGTCCTGACCTTCCCAGCAAAAATGTTCCCTCATAGTGTGTAAAGTTTCCCCAAAGGAGTAGTCTTCAGGAGGAGAAGCTGAGGGAATAGAATCCTCAGCATCAGAATCTTCATAAGGGGAGGAGGAGTAATCTTGGTCCTGAGAGGAGCCTGAGGAAATAGACACTTGTTCAGAGGAGGCATATTCTTCCTCTTGTCTAGGCCTTTTGTCGGGTGGGGGTTGGGAACCCCTGATTAAAGAGATCAAATCCTCAGCCATTTTGAGCATCTGTTTCTTAGGCATGGAGCCTTGAACTGGAGACTGAAGTGCAGTCTTTTTAGGTTTAATAGGAGTCTTAGTCTTAGGATACGTTTTTATGGTGAGCGTCGTCGGTCTGAAGACGCCTTCAGAAACCGAAGGTGTTTCTGCAGCACCGACATCTTTTTCAGTAGTGTCGTCGGAAGGGGCTAAACAAAATGGCTGCGTCGGCCTAGTACTTTCCGCCAAAAGTTCTGAATCGGTCTCGGGTTCCAGATCTGCGGTAGTCAGGGGCTGCGTCAGAGCCTCACTGAAGACCGGTGAACCGGAGACCGGACCAGCCGAGGCCTCAGAGTCTGGCTTGGGTCTAGGCTGCCTGTCCTTATCCTTGCGTTTTTTGTGCACGCTTGTAGTCGGTTGCTCCGACGGCATAGTGTAGTTACATTTTCTACTGAAGTAGTGTCGTGCGAAATCAAAGCGTCTTTTTATAGTACGCTTATTAAACCTAGCACAAAATTGACAACCAGTGACGTCGTGGTCTGGGCCTAGGCAAGGTATGCAGTAAGAATGAAAATCCTTATGAGGTATTTGCTTCCCACAAGCATTACAATTGTTAACTTTTTCTGACATCGGTCTGAGGCAAGAAAAGTTTCCCCCAACGGGGTACTTAGCTTTACCGAAGACTTCGGATCTGAAATTCGACTTCGAAAATCTCAGGAGTCGGCTGACCGGCACTTGCGAACTGCTTCTGCTTCGGGCACCGAGCGGCAAGAAAGACTTAAGAAAATGGTGTCGGATGCAATATATATACCCCCTGGCGCACTGACGTCAGGGAAGAAGCGACAGCAACCGACGCCGGACCAAGACTTTGGAATTCCGGCCGACTGCGGGACTGCCTGACGACGGGATAACCCAAGTGTGATGACTGCAGCAGGGAAACACGATGAACATCTGATAGTGGGTGTAGCCTGCTTTGAAGCATAGGCATCTTCTGCAAGATTCCCTGACTGGGATGTGCAGGTATGCTTCCTTTAAATCTAGTGTTGCCAACCAGGCGTCTTTGCCTAGCATAGGGAGCAACTGGTGAGGAGTCAGCATCTTGAAAGTCTCGAGTAGAAACCTTGTCCTTTTTCCTCTTCTGGTACCAACTGAATAGCCCCCATGCTTAAGAGAGACGATATTTGGTTTTGGGCCTCTGCCCACTGATTTGGGGGTAGATCTGGCCACCCGCTTGGTGTTGGTAACGTGTGGAAGTGAAATCTGTATCCTTGGGACATTATTTAAAAAGTACAGTTGTGTACATTTACCATAAATGTAGATATTCGAGTGTATTCACTGTTGCAGTCATTACATTTGGGTAATCTGCTGGCAGGTTACCCTCAGTCGGCCTGAATATCAAAGTCTTGGGTCCTGTGTCGGTTGCTGTCTCCTCTTCCATGACCATCAGGGGTATAAAACAGGCAGCCGACGACATTTACAATAGTTTTCTTGACCCAGATGTCAGGTACCCCCCAAATGGGGAGCAAAAAAAAAAAAAAAAATATATATATATATATATATATATATATATATAGATATGTAACTATAAATACATGCAATTGTCACAACATAAACTTTACCTTCATCTAAAAGCAAATACACCACAAAGGCTGTAGAATATAGTGAAGGAAAGAAAAGCTGTAGAATAAAGGGGGATGGTGGGTGGGTAACCCGGACTGCAACAGTGAATACACTCGAACATTTACATTTATGGTAAGTGTACACAACTGTACTATGTTCTTCGTATTTCACTGTTGCAGTCATTACATCTGGGTAGAATCCCAAAGCTATGGATGGGAGGCTGGAACTAAATAGCATTAGGAGTGGCTATAAGGCCCTGCAGAACTGCAGTGGCAAAGCCTGCCCTGGACTTAGAGAATACAGGCAAATGATAATGCTTTGTAAAAGTATGAACAGAACTCCAAGTTGCAGCTTCCAGAATGTCTTTGGTTGGCACCCCTCTGAGAAAAGCTGCTGATGTAGATGCAGCCCTGGTGGAATGTGACCTAATGCCCTTGGGCATCGGTTTACCATGATGCAAATAGCAGAAACGAATGCAGTGGCTTATCCACTTTGAAATAGTCTGCTTTGAAATAGCCTTTCCCTCTGATCCTGCAGAAATGCCACCAGTAGCTGCACAGACTTTTAGAGATTTAGTCCTGTTTAAGTAGAATCTTAGTTGTCTGTGTACGTCCAAGGAATGTAGAATCCGCTCCCCCTTGTTCTGCGGATTTGGGTAAAAAGTTGGCAGGTGAATAGTTTGTTTAAGAGCCACACTGGATACCACCTTAGGCATAAAGGAAGGATTGGTCCTGAGGGACACCCTGTCTGGGTAAAATGTAATAAAAAGCTCCATAGCCTTGAGAGCCTGTAGTTCTGAAACCCTTCTTGCTGAAGTGATTGCCAAAACTAAAGCTGTTTTCCATGATAAAAACTTTATATCTGCAGTAACAGCTGGTTCAAACGGAGGCAGGGTGAGCTTTTCCAACACAAAAATGAGGTCCCATGCAGGAATTGGTGATGATCTGGGAGGCCTTACATTTTTGGCCCCTCTAAGATACTGTTTTAGCAAAGGATGAGAAAAGATCGGTGGCTCTGTGTTGAAATGAGCCAAGATGGCAGAGGCATGGATTTTTATTGATGAAAAAGATAGGCCCTTGTCAAGCATCTCTGTCAAGTATTGTAAAATCTGAGGAATACTTGGCTTTGCTGTGTCAGTTCCATGTGCTTGGTTCCAAGCACAGAATCTCTTCCATTTATCAGCATAAGATTTTCTAGTACTAGGCCTTCTGGCTTCCAAAATGACATCCATCACAGATTTACTGAGAGGTGTTGTTTAAATAACTACATGATCAGCCATGCTGCCAGGTTCAGAGTTTGGAGCCGATTGTGGAGGATTTGATTGTTCTGCTGAGACAGTAGATGAGGTATTTGAGGCAAGTACCAAGGAGGGAGTTGAGAAATATTCCTTAGGATTGGGTACCAGTGCTGGTGAGGCCAGTCCAGGGCAATTATAATAATTTTTGGTTTTTCCTGTCTGACCTTTAGTAGGACCTTGGGAAGAAGAGGCAGAGGAGGAAAGGCGTAGACCAACAGGTTTTTCCAACTGAAGGATAGGGCATCCACTTTCCATGCTGGTCTGTGATAGGTCCTTATGCAGAATTTGCCCAGTTGATAATTCTGGGGAGAGGCAAATAGATCTATGTCAGGGCTCCCCCATTTCTTTGTTATCATGCTGAAGACTTGTGGATCCAGTTTCCACTCATGAGGGTACATAAGGTGTCTGATTAGGTCGTCTGCCAGAGTATTTTGTTTTCCTGGCAGGAACTGAGCTTGAAGATGTACTTGGTAAGTCAAGGCTGTGTCCCACAATGCCATTGCTAGTCTGTAAAGGGGGTAGGAATGTGTGCCCCCCATGCTTGTTTATGTACCACATAACCGTGGAGTTGTCCGTCTTTATCAGTAGTTGCCCTGGATGAAGCAAGTCCTTGAAGGATGTCAGGGCATTCTGAACAGCTAACATATCTTTTTGGTTGATATGCAGATGCATTTGTTTTGGGGTCCATATGCCCTGAATGCATATCCCTGCCAGGTGGGCCCCCCAAGAATAGTCTGATGCGTCTGTAGTTAGAGTTTGGTTGGCAGGGGGTAGAGTGAAAGACCGTCACATGTTCTGGCGACATGTCTCTGCCCACCAAAGAAACTCCTGTTGTAGGCAGGGAATGAGAGGAATCATTGTTTCCAGACTGTGACAATGTTGACTCCATAAACTTTTTAGGTACCATTGTAGTTTCCTCATATGCAGTCTTGCATATGGAATCAGTAGAATGCAGAATGCCATGAACCCCAAAGCCTGCAGAATTTGTCTTGCAGATAACTGGGTTTTTGTTGCTATCTGTTTGAAGTAAATAGTCAGTTGCCTTTGTATGGCATAAGGTAAGCCCATCTGGGCAGTTGTATTCAAGCTTGCCCCCAGGAATGTAATCTTTTGACAGGGTGCCAGTTGTGATTTCTTTTCGTTTATTATGTACCCTAGGCATGTTAGAAGCCTTTTCACAAATACCAAATGTTGAAGAAGAATGTCCTTGTTTTCTGCTTGAATGAGACAGTCGTCCAAGTAAGGATAGATTTTGTATACTTCTTTGTCTGCAAAATGCAATTACTGGTGCCAGGCACTTTGTAAAGACCCTGGGTGCAGTAGATAAGCCAAAGGGCAGTGCAGAGAATTGGTAATGCATAAAACCAGCCTTGAAGCGGAGGAAACTTCTGCACGATTCCCTTATTGGGATATGCAGGTATGCCTCTTTTAAGTCTAGAGTCACTAGTCAAGCGTTCTTGCCCAGCATGGGCAGAAGCTGCTGCAAAGTTAGCATTTTAAATTTTGGTATGTCCAAGAATGTATTAAAAATTGATAAATCCATGATTGGGCACCAGGCATTGTATTTTCTGGGTAGCAAGAACAGTCTTGAGTAAAACCCTTGCCCCTTTTTCCTGTTCTGGTACTGGCTGAATAGCCCCCATATCCATGATGGATTAAACTTGTTTCTGTGCCTCTGCCCATTGATTTTGTGGCAGATCTGGTCAATCGTTTGGAATTGGCAAGGTATGGAAAAGAAATCTGTATCCCTGGGATACAATGTTTAATACCCACTTGTCCTGCCAATTTTGAGCATGAAGTGCTAGTTTTCCCCCTAAGGGGGCTGCCAAAAGTTAAGTGCTTGGTGATGGCAGAGGAAAGTCATTGAGACTCTCTACTGCAGGGTTGTGCTTTATTTCCTCCAGATTTGGAGGTAGAAGCACCCCATTGCTTTGACCTGTAAGAATCTTGTGATTGGTATCTAGAGCCCTATGAGCGCCTGGATTTGCCCCGTGAAGCTCTGTCGGACACAGGAAAGGACCAATTTTTTGTAGGCCAGTGTATACTGAATCTTGGTGGCTGCACTTGTAAAAAAGTCTTTTACAGTTTGCATAGACTTAGCTTTGTCTTCCATTTTCTTTAAAACCTCTTCTGCCTTATTACCAGAGTATTGTGCTGTAAAAGTGCATCCAACAATTTAGGTTTAACATGATCAGGCAAATTCTGCTCCTTGAGCCAGGCCATGCCTTCTAATCACAGATTCAGTAACTGCGGCCCTGCAGGAGGCCTCCAAGGAATCAAAACCACATTGCAAAGTATGCTTTCCAACCTGTTCTGCTGCATGCAATAATTCCTGTAATTCTTTATTTTCCACACATTCAGAAATCAACATAATTTTCTGTTTTAATAATCCCATAACATGCTGTTGATATTTAAGCATATGAAACTGGCAGTTTAAGGCCCTAATTGCCAAGGTTGCAGACGTATAAACCTTCTTTCCCCATCTATCCAGCGCCCTGGAATCTCTATCAGAGGGGGTAGGATTCTTAGCTGTTGAGGCCTTTACACCTTTGGGACCCTGTGAGATAGTTTCAGGGTCAGCAGCAGGGTTTTTGAATAAAAATTTGTGAGAGTCTGGAACCCTGTAATATCTGTATGGCTTGCTAGGAGCCGGAGGTAAGGAATCTGGAGTCATGCTTCATTCCGAAAACACATAATCAATGTCTAATACAGGAGGTATGGCCAAATGCCTATGCTGAGGGAGAAGGAAATCCCTAAGCCTCTTTTTTGATTCTGAGAAGTCCTGACTCTCCCAATGAAAATGTTCCCTCAAAGTATGCAAGGTTTCTCCTAAGGAATAATCTTCTGGAGGAGTTGCAGATGGGATGGATTCCTCTGCATCTGACTCCTCATAGGGTGGTACAGAAAATTCCTGATCAGAAGAGGAATCAGAAGAAATAGAAACCTGATCTGAGGATTCATAATCAGTGTCTTGCGTAGGCCTCTTATTGGGGGGGGTTTGGGAACCCCTGATCAAGGTAATTAAGTCTTCAGCCATTTTGATCACCTGCTTTTTGGACATAAGAGGCCTGAGCATGTGGCTCATGCATCTGTTTTTTAGCCTTAGAAGTTGATTTTGTCTTCGTTTTTGAAGCTGGCGTCGGTTTTACATAGAAATGCTGAGGCCTGAAGACACCCTCAGAAGCCGGTGCCTGCTCAGCAGCTCCGGACCCATCCGAGGGAGAGACATCCGCGGGTACAATACTTTGAGAATCTCGCTGCGTGCCGCGCTCCACATGGGTCTCAGTATAGGCTTGCGACTCTAAAGTAGTGGGTATCAGGGGCTGCGAAAGCTCCCTACTGAGTACCGGCGAACTGGCGACTGGCTCAGGAGAAGCTTCGTCGGTTTTGGACCTCAAAGGACTGTCTTCTGTCCTTTTCTTTGCGTTTTTTGTGAACTCCAGTAGTCGGATTGCTATCAGACAACATTTCACTGTAGTTAAATCTGTTTCCAAAATATTCTGAAGCAAAAATATTCAGACGCTTAATAGTTTGTTGGTTAAATCTAGCACAAAACCGACAGCAAGGCACATTAAGATCTGGGCCTAGGCAAGGAATACAGTTCAAATGAAAATCCTTAGGAGGTATTTGCTTCCCACAAGTAATGCAATTATTAACTTTTACTGACATCGGTATGGAGCAAGAAAAAGTTTCCCCAACGGGGTACTTAGGTTTAATTGAAGACTTCGGTTCTGAAACTCAAATTCGAAAATTTCAGGAGTCGGTCAACCGGCACCTGCGAACTGCTTCTGCTTCGGGCACCGTGCAGCAAGAAAGACTACAGAAAATAGCATCGGCTGCCTGTTTTATACCCTTGACGACCTGACGTCATAGAAGAAGAGACAGCAACCGACGCAGGACCCAAGACTTTGATATTCAGGCCGACTGAGGGCAACCTGCCAGATTACCCCAATGTAATGACTGCAACAGTGAAACACGAAGAACATCTCTACGGCCATTTCTCCTAAACACCACCATGCTTCCACAGGTATGTCATCTGGACCAACAGCCTTTCCATTCTTCATCCTCTTCATAGCTATCCTTACTTCGTCCTTGCTAATCCGTTGCACTTCCTGATTCACTATCCCCACATCATCTGACCTTCTCGCTCATTCTCTTCATTCATCAGCCCCTCAAAGTACTCGTTCCATCTACTCAACACACTCTCTCACTTGTGAGTACATTTCTCTCATTATTCTTTATCGCCCTTTCCTGCTGCACATCTTTCCTAGCTCAGTCCCTCTGTCTAACCAATCGGTGCAGGTCCTTTTCTTCCTCCTTAGTGTCCAACCTTTCATATAACACTTCAGACGCCTTTATCCTTAGCCATCGCCACCTCTCTCCTTGCCATGCACCTCATCTCCTTATATTCCTGTCTACTTTTTTCATCTCTGACAATCCCACTTGTTCACCATCCTCTTCCTCTGTATACTCTCCTGTACTTCCTCATTCCACCACAAGGTCTACTTGTCCTCCTTCCTCTGTCCAGATGTCATACCAAGCACCTTTCTAGCAGTTTCCCTTACTAGCTCTGCTGTAGTTACCCAGCTATTCGGTAACTCTTCACTCCCACCCAGTGCCCGTCTTAACTCTTCCCTGAACTCCACCTCACAATCACCCTTTTTCAGTTTCCACCATTTGATCCATGGTGCTTCCCTCACACTCCTTCTAGTCTCCTGATCACCATCATCATCCTACAGACCACCATTCTATCCTGCCTAACTACACTTTCCCCTGTCACCACTTTACAGTCTCCAATCTCCTTCAAACTGGCCCTCCTGCATAGGATATAATCAACCTGTGTGCATCTTTCTCCACTCTTGTACATCACCCTATGCTCCTCCCTCTTGTTGAAATATGTATTCACTACAGCCATGCTCCATCCTTTTCGCAAAATCCACTACCATCTGACCTTCTGCATTCCTTTGCTTAACACCATACCTACTCCATCACTTACTCACCCCCTCTGTTCCCTTCACCAACATGCCCATTGAAATCTGCTCCAATCACCTCTCTCTCACCCTTGGGTACAGTCATCACCACTTCATCCAAATTACTCCAAAATTTTTCTTTTTCATCCATCACACACCCAACTTGCGGAGCATATGCACTAACAATATTCATAATTACACCATCAATTTCCAGCTTCATAAACATCACTCTGACACTCTTTTCACCTCCAAAACACTCTTGGCATACTGTTCCTTCAGGATAACCCCTACCCCATTTCTCCTCCCATCCACACCATAATAGAACAATTTGAGGTCGCCTCCGATGCACCTAGCCTTACTCCCCTTCCATCTGGTCTCTTGCACACACAATATATCAACCTTCCTTCTGTCCATCATATCAGCTAGCTCTCTCCCTATACCAGTCATACTGCCAACATTCAAAGTTCCTACACTCACTACCACACTCCTAACCTGGCTTCCCCTAATAAGCATAATAAGGTCTTCTGCCAATTTAAGCATCTGAGATTGAGGCAAAGAAGCAGGTGCCCGAGCTGGGGTCATATGCTATTTGGGCGTAGTTCGTACCCTGGGCCTTAGAAACTCGGTAGTTTTAGAATGAACTGAAGATGCAAAAGAATTAGTTGATCTGTGTCGAGTATCGGTAGTGCAAAGTACTTCCTCGGAAGACTGTGCCTGCTCAGCGGCTCTGGACCCATCCAAGGAAAAGACACCCGCAGGATCCTTAGTCAAAGAGTCTCGCGGCATACTGGACTCGAAAGGGTCTCGGTAGCGGACTGCGAATCCACAAAAGCAGGCATCAGGGGCTACGAAAGCACCTCACGGAGGACAGGAGAACTGATGACTAGCTTAATGGAACCATCATCAGCAGTTTTGGACCTGTGCGGTCTGTCTGTCTTTATCCTTACTTTTTTTGGAAGATCAGTAGTCCGATGGCTTACCAAAGCCATATCGGAATTCGAGGACTGAGCGTGAAAATATCTAGCTACAATAAGGGCCCAACGACGTATAGTTCTGACACTGAACAAAGCACAAAAGCGACAGCGAGGGACATCGTGGTCTGTGCCTAAACAGGTAATGCAGTAAGAATGGAAGTTTCTGTGTGGTATTTGCTTTCCACAGGCGAGACAATTGTTATCTTTTTCTGACACTGGTTAGAGCAAGAAAAAAGGATTCCCAAGGGGTACTTAGCTTTGGAAGATTTCAACTTCAGTTCCGAAATGAAAATAAGGTAGCGGCCAAATGGCACTCGTGCAAACTGCTTCGGGCTCCTCAGCAAGAAAGACTGATGTAATTGGGTCGGCTACCTGATTTTATACCACTGACGACAGTCCTGGAGCAACAGCAACCGATGCAGAAATACTAAGCCTCTGGTATTCGGGCCGACTGAGGGCTAGCCCTGGCAGGATAACCCAAATGTGAAGACTGCAACAGTGAAACACGAAGAACATCTACAGGAATGAGCCCTAGGATGAGGAGGGAATTCCAAACTTTTTTTTTTTTTTTTTTTTTTTTTTTAAGTATAAATCAACGCTATACAATCTGTAATCCATTTGGCTAGAGTAATTTTGGAAACTGCTTGACTTAAGCAGTTAGGGGAAAAAGATACAAACAGCTGATCAGACTTCCTGTACGGTTTTGTTTTGTGACGGTAAGAACATAATTGTCTGATCATCAAGCAGGTGAAACATGTACTTGCTCTTATTAGCAAAATTTGGAAAGAAAACCAGTAACTGGATGGACCGGTTAATGTTACTCTATGTAGCCAACTTAGGCAGAAAGGAGGATTGGTCCATAGGGACACCACATCTTTACTGAAAATAATGTAAGGGAGCTTAGCCGATAAGGCTTGGAGCTCAAATTCTTTTAACCAAAGTAATAATTACTAAAAGGATTGTTTTCCAAGAAAGAAACTTCATATATCGCGTTTATCTGCCTGGTCAAAAGGATTCTGAGCTAATCCCTTAAGGACCATTATCATATCCCAAGGAGGAGAGGGATTCCTTTATTGGAGGTCTGACGAGAAATATTTCCTTCATTAAGGCTTCACATAACCTGGAAGAAGCCAGGGAGAAGGATTAGTTTCCTGCGTAAAAGTTGGAAATGGCAGGCAACTGAAGTTTGACAGTAGAAAAATTAGCCCCTTCATTAGAGAGAGTAGTGAGAAAAAGAAGGATTGCTGAAGTAGGTGCTGAAAATGGGTCAACATTCTGCTTAGAAGCCGAAATAAAAAGCCTTTTGCCATTTTCTTCTGTAGACTTTCTTGGTGGAGGCCCTCCAGGAGGCCATGATAATGTCATGAACTGGGGAAGCGAGCGTGGGCCATCTTACTATCATTGAAGTAGTAAAAACATGCTGTCAGTTTGAAGGCATGGAGGCTGGGATGCTGGATTTCTAACAGATGAGATAAGAGGTCCTAAGTGGCCTCCAACATCCATGCAGGATATTTCAAGTGAGACCAGAGGAAAGGGAACCACACCTGTCAAGGCCAGAAGGGGACAATGAGGATGACAAAGCTCTTCAGCCTGCCTGCTTGCTTTCTGTGGAAACATCAGGATCAGCGTTACAGGGGGGTAAACCACAGAGAAGACTAGGGGACCAATTGTGAAAAGCATCCCTTGGTCACTTCCCCAAAGGAGGGCTCAGGGTGAAGTACTTGCTGCACTTGTTGAGGGGAGAGGCAAACTGGTTGCAGCAAGGTTGGCCCCAGCGGCTGAAGATCATATTCACTACTGTTTGACTGAGGGACCACTCGTGAGGAATTAGAATGGACCTGCTGAATCTGTCAGCCTGTTTTGTTTTCCCCGGTATGTGTATTGCAATAAGAAACCAGTCTGAAGAGATTGCCCATTCCCAGACCCTAATGGCCTCTTTGCACAATGGGTAGGAATGAGTTCCTCCTTGTTTGCTGTTGTACCAGACTACTGACATGTGTCCATATGGACTGCAACAGTCCCTAGAAGGAGAATGCCCTGAAAGGCTTGCAACATTAAGAGGACTGCTGTCATCTCTAAGACTGTGGCTATTGGGGGAGGAAGAGAGAACGGCTTGGCCAGAAAGATGTTGTTTGACTGGATTCACAAGTGAACATGATGTTTGCAAAAGGGAGTGAGTTTAATGGTAAATGATAGAAGCTGGTAAAGACCGCACCACTGAACCATCAGTGTCCACTGAAGGATTTGCATAAAGAATCTTGTTAGAGGAACTAGAAGAATGGCAGCTGACACTGACCCAAGGGCTTGTAATACTAGTTTTGCTGGAGGGGACGGATGAGAAAGTCCCATACCTGATTTTTCAATGATGTGATGCAAGGAAGAGGTAACGATGCCACTTGAGTCACAGTATCCAGTTGAGTTCTTATAAATTCCAGCGTCTGTACACGAGTCCGCTTCGATTTGGCAAGGTTTATTGTAATGCCTAGGGAGCTGGAGATCTGAAGCATGTAATCCCTGGCTTGCAGAAGCTGATGCCCAGTTGGGGCAGTGAGAAGCCAATCATCGAGATAGGGAAACACCTGGAACCCTTCGAGTCTCAAGTGAGCTGCCACAACTGCCATGCATTGGTGAATACCCTGGGGGGCAGTGTCGAGTCCAAAGGGCAATGCTCTGAGGTGGTAGTAGGTTCATAGGTTAGTACTAGGCTAACTTCCCTTGCAGGCCATTTTAAGCCTAGCCAATTACCCCATGACAGAATCAAACCCTGCACCTTGTGTTTCAAAGGTAAGCACCTTAACCATTACACCAACCACCCACCCCTGGTGATTGGCTCCCAGCAGAAAGCGCACCGTCTCCCAGACAGCCTGTCTATTTTGATGTGACAGTATGCATCCTGGAGATCTACAGAGCACATCCAATGGTCCTTGTGCAGAATGGGTAGGACAGACTGAACAGTAACCATTCAGAACTTTAACTTCTTTACATACAGATTCAAATTACTTAGATCCAAAATTGATCGGTCTCCTGTTTTCTTTGGCACAAAAAAGGAGCAGGAATAAATTCTGAATCCTATCTGAACAGGTGGGACCTTCCGGATGACTTTGGCAGCTTTTTAATTTCTTGAGCTGCACATTTCCTCTGACTGGGTGGAACATCGGGGAGTTTCTTCTTTTGGACAGGAGGAGGACGGGAAAAGGGTATGTCCAGAGATAGACAGTTGGGCAATGCTTCAGAAACACTGATAAGGCCTATCATATAAAAGGAATCTCTGAAGCCCTGGTTTTGCAGACCCCTCTGCCACTGGGGTGATGTCTGCCATTGAAGCCTCCTCTTCCGCCTCTGGAGGAAGTATCCTCGCATGAATCCTGAGAAGGTCCTGGAGATTTTTGGAATCACATTTTCTTACACCTACCTGGTTCATAGAGAATGAATGCTGAGGGGGTAGAAAACTTGATTTCAACGGGAGTCATTCACTCACGTTTGCTGCGGGTCAGCATGTCTTTCACTGACAGCCCGAAAGAGAAGCCATCAAAAGGAGCTTTTTTCAAAAAAAGACACCTTTGAGAGTTCTGCAAAGTCACATAGCCTCATCCAGGCATGTCTCCTAACACCTATGCTTGAACCGGCTGCTTGGGAGGCACACACTGCTGTATGAGACATGAGCCTCACTGATGAATTGCAAGAAAAAAAAAGTAGCCAGTTGAGGGAGAAACCTTCCTGAGATCCTCCACCAACATGGACTCGAGTTTAAAAGCTCCTTGACCAAATCTCTGAGTAAAATGTGCCAGATAATTTAATGACCTCAGTGTGAATGTATTAGAGGCATAAATGTGCTTTTCAAATATGTCTATTGCTCTGGACTCCCTGTTCAATGGATGGACAGAGAAGCTTTGTTCCGCTAGCTCCTTCTTGGTGGCCATTGCCACAACTATGGCATCAACTGGGATTCTGTTTCTCCAGGGAGGTCTATTTGAAAGGGGAACTAAAAACTTATCTAGGCACATGGGGATGAGCTTGACAGTTCCTTCAAAGTCCAGCAGGAAACCAGGTGAATAAGTTCATCCACTGGGGGTGGGTGGGATCACCCAAGATGTAGTATGAGCCAGCCCCAAAAGCCTCCAGGAACACATTCTTCAGGAAGAGTTTGGGAGGACCAGCCACCTTTCTGTTTGATGATTTCCAGGAAGTTCCCAAAGGAAATATCAGATAATGATTGGTGAGATCCTTCCTCCTCGTCAAAACTGGTGTCCTCCATGACAGACTACATAGTGGTCTTCTTATATATTCTCCTCCGAGGTAACTCTTCTGCAGGTTGCTCTGGAGTGGTGCTAGAAGAAACGGGGAATCCCTCTAGGCAACATGTGTGGAGGCTTGCCTGAGCTGGCTGAACCTGAGGAACAAAAATGATGGGCTCAGAGCTCGGACCCAATGAACGGCGAGGGATAGGATCCTAGACTAAAGAAGATGGCTCCTTATGGAAAGAGAAAGCCCCTTCTACTACCTGTAAGGCTGATGGACCCGGGGAAAACCTCTCCCCCCTTCCTCGGATATGAAGCAGCCGAAGAAGGGAGGTAGTGACCATCTCCAGATGACAGCTGTCTGGAGACAATTGGATCTGAGGTGTCCTGGGCCAAGGCATAGAGGAGAAGGGAAGGATCTGACAAAGTAGCAACTGAACCCAACCCCTCGAATGCTGTGCTGACCTCTCAGCTTCCTTGGATTTGACGCCGAACCTCTTGTTGACCTTGGATCCTGAGACTCCAAAACCACAGGTCGGATTGGAGGAGGAGGGAGAGAGTATTGGCTGGGCATGTGTGCTCACGGATCAGTGAAGAGATGGAGCTGGTAGGACCCCCACCTAGATCTAAGCCTTAAGGAATCTCCACATCATCTTGTCCATGTCTGCTTCTGTCAAACTCCTTGAACACTTAGATGATGATGTGGAAGCCAGCCTTGAGTGCTTTGTTGTTTGAAATAACTGGGAAGGCAGAGCCGGAGACACTGTCTTCAATACAAATACTGGCACATGGCCTCTACTCGTCTGATCAGAGGGTCTGGGATCCAAGAAAGAGTTGGATGGAAGGGGAGAACTGGCAGTAGGGCTGAGCCAGTCAGATCAGAGGGCTGTTGAGGAGCCGAGGGCAGCCTGATAGGCCTCGGATCTGACAGAGTCGGACCAGAGATCTTTCTCAACTTTTCAAATATTTTGGGATAGTGTCTTTTCCTTGGCTCAGAAACTACTTCCGATTGTTTTGAGGCTCTCACGATCAGCTTGTTTCTATGATCAGAGAGGGCACAGATAGAAAGTAGCACAGATAGCGGATGGTGAATCCAGACAGGCTGATCCAAGACAATATACGCACTTCTAGTGGGCATCAGAATTAGTAATACTATGCCTACAAGAAGTGCACTTCTTAAAACCTGTAGGTTTCTCCAGCATGGATTTCTCAGACATGGTAGGTAGCAAAGAGGCAGTAACTCCTGAAGAAGAAAAAGGGTTTTGAACAATACAAAGTTTAACCTGAAAAAGAAAAAAAACATTTTTTTATACATTAAACATTAAAAAATGTATAAAATTGGAAGGAAATGTGGGAAAAATAGAGGACTAGTCAAGTACCACAAGTGGTAAGAGATGAGGCATGGAAAGAGTAAAACAGAAGAAAACCCTAATGCCTGCGCACTGCTGAGGGAGAAAAGAAAGTTGGAGCAAAGTTTAAAAGCAGTTATAAGAAAAATAAATAGTATTATAATTAACAGAGAAAAGGTTAAAAAAAGACACACTAGGAACTGGCAGCAAACGAGATCTGAGGAGTTAAGAGACATGAGTAAAGCACTATGGGTAGAGGAAGATGCTTGAGAATTGGATTTGAAGTCTTGTACACGCAGCAGAGTCAGATCAGAGGATCGGATCCTATACCCATTCGTGAGGAAGAAAAAAATAAATAAAAAGGACAACATCATATCCAAACATTTCCAAATATTCCTGATAAGGGTAGGCCTACTTTAGGTTGTGTATCCCCTTATTAGTATTATTTTAAAAAAATGCTGGCTTCCATTTTCCTTTTAATGTTACTGCCACTTGGGTCAGACAAGGCTTACCTCAAATCCAGGCCTCAGCCCTATACTCCAGCTCTCAACACTTGTTTAAAATGACTTAAAATTCGACTCAAACACAAACAGCATTAATGGCAATGCTACTTAGGTGGGTAATGTTAAGTCCTTGAGCCCTGTATACCAACTTCTCTTGCCTGCAAGGACTTACAACTAGGCTTGTAGCATTAATAAATGAACCTTCTAAAGGGCTAGGGCATTGTAGGCGGACTTAAATAGACTCTGTTTCAGTCATTTATAAAAATTAGCCAGGTCTTAGTTCATGATCTGGAGACCAGAAAAATAAATGCTGACCAAGAAAGGTTCAAACACTGCATCTTGTTAGACACCACTTGTCACTTTCACTGTCAAGGCATGTGTCACATGCACAGCTTAGGTTCTTTTAGCTAATTTACTACCCATCTTACCATACACAGATATTATTATTTGTGATGTAGTAAGCTTACTAACCATAACAGCATTGGGGTTGGTGGTGTCAAATACCGTGGTCAAGTTACGGTAAGCTGTGAAGAAAGCATGACTGCCATCAACAGCCTGTGTGTTACCCTTTATGCAGCAGTTAACTATATTCATTAGACAGGATCTTTCCTAGACAAAGTCAAAATGCTGCAGGTCTAGTTAGGTCAGACTTTTGATATCACAGCTCATCAGTCAAGTTATACACTCCAAGGCTTGGCACATGAAAATCATCAGATCTATGGATCTATAAATCCTAGGGTCAGCAGTAGGGCCACTTTAATGAAGAAGCATCATTACTGTAGTACACCCAAGCCTCATTAGGCAAAGTACTAAGCAATAAGACTGAAGACCATTTCAAGCCTAGACAAAAACCCTATTAAATTCCCTCTAGCCTCACGGAAGGCAAGACGACAGAATGGGAAATAATTTGAGGCTACCCATTAAATTATCTAGTTTGACCTTGAAGGTGGCAAGGGTGCTAGTCTGCTTGACATATATACTGGAAGTTTGTTCCAGACCAAAGGTGAGGGACATGATGGGATATGACTATCATGACAATGTGTCAGAAACTAAGCATGTGGCTAAATACGGGTTCAACAGTAGCCTTGGCTCTGCCAAGGCTCATTTAGAACTGTTTAATAGTCCGGTATATTTAGTGGCATGGAGGAAATATTTCTGCTCTTGGAAAAAAGTACAGCTGTGTAAAATCTTGCATATAATGGTAGACAGATGTCCTTCTCTTCACTGCTGCAGTATTTCCTTACAATATGGATCCCATCCCAAGGGCAGCCTGAAGTCCAGCCAGTATGCCAAAGCCTTTAAGTTGCTAAGGGTACGCCATACGTAACATGTATGTACCCTGCATATAGAGTAGGGCATAAAGGTGACATCCGGATGTACCATCCTCAGAACTGAGTGTCCCAGTAAGAATGCCAGCCAAGGAACAGAGAGGTACCAGACACATTCAGAAGGGAAAAGAACCAGGGGGAGCAGGAAGGGAGTGAATACTGCAAACAGTGAAGAGAAGAACCTCTACAGTTATGGTAAGATTTTACAAAACTGTACTATGTCCTTCCATTTCACTGTTGCAGTAGTCCTTACAACAGAGAGAGTGCAAACGCTCAGAAAGAAGAGGAGGAAGGACCAGCAGAGCCCTCTAAGGACGCATGAAGGATGGCCCTAGCAAAGCCAGCTCTAGCCCTGGATACCACATCTAACTTGTAGTGCTTGGTAAAAGTATACACAAAAGTCCAGGTAGCTGCCTCAAGAAAACAGCATCTAAACCCTTAAAAAAAGAACCAGAGGAGGCCACAGCCCTAGTAGAATGAGGCTAAACTGAAGGAAGGCTCTTGCCATAAAAACAACAATAAATGGCTTGGGGACTTCCAAGATGGCTGCACACTGAGAAACAGCTCAACTCTAGCTCTCCCAGTACAAAAACAAACTCAACAAAGAAGGCCGGTAGACTTTTGTGTTTACAGGTAAATTTCAGTAACTGGTTACTAAGTGTACTGCCTGGATGCCAGGATAAAAACTGAGCACCTGGAAAGAAATCAGCTACAAAAAGTAAGGAAGAAACACTGACTGGGGAAAGTTCTGCAGCTGTTCAGCAAAAAGCAATGCAACTTCCAGATATGACTTCCAGTACCCTACAGGAAGATACAAGACAAGTGCACACAGATGTGGTTAAAATAAACAAAACACTGATGAAGTATATCAACACAAACAACAAAAGGCTGGAAAATGGAAGAAGCTTTAAAGAGATATTCAGATGAGGTGATAAAGCTGCAAAAATCAGCAAATGAAATGAAGAAAAGGCTGGCTGAATGAGAGACTGCTCAGAAAGAAATGTTTAAAAAATAATAGAATTGGAGGATACAGCACGCAGGAAAAAACAGAGATTTTCGGCTATACCACAGAGGTTGGAAGGAACAGACTGCATTAATTTTATGAAAGCACAAATAAGCAACTGGACTGGTATTCCACAGTAGTAGTTGTTAGCTGAAAGGGCACTATTGTGTGTATGCTCCAAACCTGGTTATGAGAAAGCAACCTAGACCTTTAATAGTAAAGATGCAATCCTACCAGCAGGAGGCGTTGAGTCTGACAAAACTGTGGCAGAAGGGCAAAAATACTAAAAGCAGTGTGCTTGCAGAGAATGATTACTCATTGTACACTAGGCAGGAGTGCAATTAATTTATCCACTATTCAGGAAATGTCGGGACGCAGGTGTGAGATTCACACTGCTGTAACTCAGCTGTCTTCAAGGTATTCTTCCCTTGAGGGACAAATTTATTTTGGTGAAATACATGCCAAGGAGAAAATAGAAACGTTTGTCCAACAAAAAGTGAGTTGCGAAACAGGAGGAGATTCTGTTTCTTGCTCTTCTGGTAATAAAGACCACAGAGAGAGACTGTACCTATGAAACCTTTTCCATTGTTCCAACGGAAAATGTGAGAGAGAAGTAATGGAGCACGAGAGTTGACTAGAAGAATCGAGAGCATGTTGGAAATGAAGCACAGACAGATTTGGGAGATGGACATGAACAGTAATAAAAAAAAGTAACTTAATATGGGATTGCAATACAATAATTATATTTGTGAGATATGACAGAATAAGAAAATCTGGAAATATTGGACTTTTTCAGAATCTGCTAGACTTTTAGAGGACTCTAAAGTATATGCCCTACTTTATGTCATTAATATTAGAAAAATGCTTTGGGGAGGAGAAGAGGGGAAAAAGTTGACTAAGTAAGGAAAACATTTTCTCAATAGTACCAATTTTGTGATGTATGGTTTTCTTTGCATGCTATAAAGTAACGTTTTCTCAGTTATTTTTAAGTGTAATGGGGATTGTAAATAGGTGCTGCTGTTGCTTTATTTTCCTATTTTTCTCTCTTCTCTTCTTGTTCAATTTTAAGAAATATAGGCAACTGTAATGTTAAAAAAGCTTGATTAAGAGCATGAAAAACAAAAGGTAATGCACTTTTTCTCATTCTTGCATGGGGGATGACTGGATTTGGGACCAGAGATTGATTTAGTAACTCGTTTTAAGAGAAAAAAAGTAAAAGAAAAAGAATAATGATTTTGAGGCTTTTTTTCATAGCAATTCTGTATCTGGCCCTCATGTCTCCATGGAAACAATCTGATAAAGAGGTGGAGAGCAACTGGCTGAGGGGGGAGGGATCGGGGGAGTGTCTAGGAGATAATGTTCACTGAAACCATTCACAGCTTTTCCCAGCTAGGAGGTGAGCTATAAAGATAAGACAACAGCAGCACTTAGAAGCACAGGCAGCACCATGCATCTTGGCATGGATGAACTTTCTTTTTGGTTAACTCGAGTCTAAGTCTAGCTGTCAGTTTGGGACATTTGTTCCTATTAGGAGGGTAAAAGATCAATATTTGATGATGAGCATAGTTTTGTGTTACTACTAAATTAATAGGTTTTAGGGGGATACTGTTTTTTTTTTTGTTTGAGGGCTTTCAACAAAACAAAAAATTTTGTAAGATGCGACACAAGCTCAAATGGATATGACGAGAAACAATATAAAGGTTCAACCAGCTTTCTGTAACTTCTTTAAATGTCAATAGACTCTCAGATAAATACAAAGAAAGAATAATGAACTATATTAAAAAAATGTAGTGTGCAAAATAGCTATGTTACAGGAGACACACTTGGAAAGGAATGAACATATGAGTTTGATAAAGAAAGGTTTTCAGAGTGGCTATTCACTGGAATATCTGGGGGGAGAAAGGAAAAAGAGTACTTATAGTAACCGCAACAGGAGCTCCAATAGTGACACAAGAGGATAAAGATAATACTGGTAGATTTGTAGTGTTAAGGGGCTACTGGCAGGGAGGAGGATTACATTGGCATGTACTTATATTCCACCTAAAATTGCTATAATGGAGCTAAAGAAAACTCCCGAGAAATAATCAGTTTTCAGCAAGGTCTATTGCTTATAGGTGGGGAATGGAATTTGATTTGCAGCAGTGAAGATGTGTCTGGGGAACCCAGAAGGGAAAGTATTATAGGAGGGTAGGTGTTTGAAGAAATTTATGAAAATATTTGGCATGGAAGATGTGTATTCAGTAAAAGGAGTTCAGAGTGAATTTACAAATTATTCCCCAAGACATAAAAACAGGGCTAGGCTGGACAGAATTTACATTTCACAGGAACATATGCATTTCATAGGTTCATAGGTGTGTACTAGGCCAACGGCCCTGGAGCCTATATAAGCCTAGCCCATGAAGATTCCCAAGGCATCATGCCACTCAAAGTTAGTTCCCAGTACCCCTGTCAAGCAAGGCCACTGAAGTAATCCCCGGGGTGAACTTCCTATTGCCCATCTACTCGTCAAGATTTCTCTTATAGAGGGCCAGTGAAGTGCTCTGCTTGACGTGAATGGGAAGTTTGTTCCAGAGTACGGGAAGTCTCTGGGTTAGGAACCTGTCCCTCCAGCATGTTCTGTTTATTGTGGTAATAAGGTTTAGGTCCCTAGAGTGTGTGGCATGGAGGGACTCAGATTTCTTTAGGTGTAGCATATCTAGCAGCTCTGGGTCAAACATGGCTTTGTAGGTCAAACAGAGATCACCTCTAAGTAGGCGGTAAGAGAGAGTATAGCTGGAGTATTTTTTGAGTCTGTCCTTATAGGGCATGTGTCTAAGGCTTAAGATCCTCTTAGTAAGGTATTTTTGTGGCCTTTCCAGTGGCTGTAGGTGTCTAGTAAGGTACATACTAAATGAGGTGTTGTATTCTATAATGGGTCTAATGAGGGACGGGTAGAGAGGGATTATGACCTTTTTCTTCCTGGATGAGAAACCTTTTGTAATGAAATGTGCCACATAGAAAGACTTACTGACTACAGTGGCAATGTGGTTATCAAAGGAGAGGCTGCTGTCAACCTGTGTCCCCAGGTCTCTTATCACACCTTCAGTGTTTAGTGGACCATTATCTATGTGGTAGTTCATGGACACCAAATTTTCCCCACAGGGAATGACAATACACTTTTTGGCATTGAGCTTAAGGCCATGGTTCAGGTACCAGTCACTGGTGTCAATGAGGCCTTTTTGTAGAATATCTACATCAGTTGGAGAATCAATAATGGCTCCCAGTTTGCAATCTGCTAACTTGGTCAGCCAGAGTCCCTTTGTGTTGGCTTGAACTTCAGAGAAGTAGATGCCAAACAGGGGAGGACCTAGGACCGATCCTTGCGGGACACCACTTGTAACTGGTCAGTAGTCAGATTTGGAGTTTGCTACTTTCACAGTGTAGATTCTATCAGTGAGCCAGTTGCAACCCATCTTAATGACATAGGGGTTTATGCCTAGTTTAATGAATCTATCTATGATTCTTGAGTGAGGGATAGTGTCAAAGGCCTTGGCAAGATCTAGGTAGGCTGTGTGAACCACCTTGCTCTCATCCACAGCTCTGGTGACAGACTTGAAGTCTATCAGGTTGAGCAGGCATGATCTACGTTTCACAAACCCAAACTGGGTGGGGTCCAGGGTTTGGAGATTCTCTATGTCCATATTTATAAGGTCCATGATGATGTGCTCCACAGCCTTACATATCAGACTCGCCAGGCTAATGGGGTGGTAGTTCCCAGGGTCTGTAGTCACTCTCCCTTTATGGAGTGGGATGACCGTAGCAGTGTGCCATTCGGTAGGAACAAAGCCTGAAATGAGGCTGTGACTGAAGCAAGGTACTCGGGTGTGGTGCCAGTTCACTTTGTAATTCATGTAGAAGACAGTCAGGGATATTATCAGGTCCCATGGAAGCTGCATTCTTGGCTTTGGACAGTGCGTTTTTTTACCTGTGTAGCCATAATAATAGGGACTTGGCATTCCTCAGGTATTGTGATAGGACCTTTGGGGGTGAAAGGGGGGTAAAGTTCGCACTGAATGTGTCGGCCAATATGTTGGCAATATCAGTTGGTTTTGTATATGTATTGCCATTGTGCCCTAACTCAAAGCAGATCTGAGTATTGACATGTAGATTCTTGACATAACTATAGAATGTCTTGTGGCTGTCTTTAGAATCTGCAGCAATTTTGTTTTCATAGCTAGCTTTAGAGGAGTTGATGATGCATCTCAGTTTTTGTTGAGGCTGACGAGGGAGTTTTTCCAGTCTTGGGACTTCACCCTTTTCTGCAACAGTTTTTTCCTTCTGTTGTAGAGTTTGTTTATGGTGGGGGACCACCACATCGGCTTCCTTTTTTTTGGAGGAGCGCGTCTTGGTTCTGTCTGGTATGCACTTGCGTATGTGCTCATACAGTGCATTGGTGTATGATTCAGTCATGTACCTATTTTCCATTTGCAAGGCAACTGAAGATTGTGATAGGCACTCAACTATTTCAGATAATGCGTCAATAACTAAAATAAAAACACAGGATAATGAAATAAAAATGAGACACTGACTTTCTCACCTATCTGTTGAAAAGACAGAAATGTAAGGAATGGCTAGTGGAGATTATTCAGGAGCTATTTGAGAGGACAGAAATTACTTATGAAAATATAGCTAGGTAGTGGAATAAAATTCAAGTGGAGTTTAAAAATACAGTGTAAATAAAAGAAAGGGAGCTATGGTTAAGTAGTAACAAGAATTATTTAGAGGGACCGATAAATGTTGGAAGTATTGCAGAAGAGGGGGAATCTCCTAGAACAAAACGATCAACTGCAGAATGCTAAACAGAAAATAAGGGATTACCTCAATAATTGTACATAACTTTAGAAAGATTGCTGTTAAGCAATTTTTTTTAATAACCTGGAGCACAAAGACTTTTAGCACAACGACTTAGGCAACAGAAAATAGAAATGGCTGTCGCCAAGCTTACGGAGCCAAATCCAGTATCTGTCTGCTTGGGATGACATGGTCGACAGACCACGATGCTTTGCCACAGATGGCCTGCACCTGTCGCCCGTGGGATTCCGGATACTGGCTAAGGCTCTTGCTGTCCCTATAGTGCCTTTTTAGGTAAGGTTCAAATAACAAATTCACCACCATAACAGGAATAGGCAAGCAAAAACTGAGGGTAATGCTACTCAATGCTAGAAGTCTAAATCTCAAAATGCACTCACTCGAGACGCTCCTTAAAATGGAGAACATCGATATCTGTGCAGTGACTGAGACCTGGTTCAAGGCTCCAGAGAGCACCCCTGCACTACCAGGCTATAACTTATACCACACTTCTCGGCCATGTAACCTGGACCGAAACAGCAAAGGCAGAGGTGTGTCCATATTTATTAAGGATATCCACACCTCCAGGCTAGTTGCTCAGCATAATGCATCCGAGGTTATCCAAGTGCAACTAACTCTGGGCAAAACTGCAATCCAAATTGTAGCTTGCTACAGATCCCACACAACGCCCCAGGATTCCCACTCCTCTTTTCTTGATGTACAGGAAAATATTAGGGTTCAAACAAACACCCTAATAATGGGTGACTTCAACTATCCCACCATTAACTGGGAAAACTACTTGTGTACCAACTCCTTAGCTCAACGCTTTCTGGAATTCATAAACTCCAATGCCCTGGGTCAACTTATCCACACCCCCACCTTGGGCAACAATATCCTAGACCTAGTCATTACCAACATGAATGACCGGTGTTCCACACCTGAAATCAACTCCTCGTTGGTCCGATCCGATCATAAGCTAATCACCCTTGATATCCACATCCCGCCCCCACCCCCCATTAAGGAAACCACGGTAAAACGTTTCTCCAAAGCCAACTTCATGCCACCTATGCAGATGGACAATACAGTTACAACTGCTGAATCCTACACAAACGCACTCTATAAAGCACTTACACGAGTGCATGGATCGTGATATCCCAAACAGAACCAAGACGCTATCCTCCAAAAAAAGGAAGCCAATCTGGTGGTCCCTTGCCATAAACAAACTGTACAACAGAAGGAAGAAACTGTTGCAAAAGAGAGTAAAATCCCATGAGTGGAGGAGCTCCCTGGTCAGCCTCAGTAAGAAGCTGAGATCCCTTATAAGATCCTCCAAAGCTAGCTATGAAAACAAAATTGCCACTAATTCTAAGGACAACCACAAAGCATTCTATAGCTAAGTCAAGAATCTCAATGGCAACACCCAGATCTGCTCTGAGTTACAGCACAATGGCACGAAAATTACAGAACCAACTGATACTGCCAACAACCAGGCAGGTTCAGTGCTAAATTTACCCCCCACCCCCTAAAGGGCCCATATCTATACAGGAAGAATGCAGAGTCCCTGTAATCACAACGACGCAGGTAAAAGCTGCACTTTCTAAAGCCAAAAACACAACATCCATGGGACCGGACAACATTCCAGGCTGCATTTTACACGAACTTCAGAACAAACTGGCTCCCCACTTAAGCACCATGTTCAATAATAGCCTCGCATAGGCTTTGTGCCCACTGAATGGCACACAGCATGAGTTATCCCACTCCACAAAGGGGAAGCCACCACTGATCCCGAGAACTATCGACTTATTAGCCTGACGAGCCTGGTTTGCAAGGCCATGGAACGTATCATCATGGAACTCAAAGACATTGGTAACCTCCAAACTCTGGATCCCATCCAGTACGGGTTTGTGAAAGGCAGATCATGCCTCCTGAACCTGATCGACGTCTTTGAGGCAGTCACCAAAGCCGTAGATGAGGGTAAGGTGGTTCACAAAGCTTATCTTGACCTCGTCAAGGCTTTCAACACCATCCCCCATTCTGGAATTATAGCTAAACTCACTAAACTAGGTATAAATCCTTACGTCACAAGATGGGTTGCCAACTGGCTCACTGACAGAATCCACACTGTAAAAGTGCAGACTCCAAATCTGACCTCAAAGCAGTGACCAGTGGAGTACCACAGGGTTCCGTCCTGGAATCTCTCCTGTTTGGAATCTACTTCTCTGAAGTACAGGCTAAGACAAAAGGCCTCTGGCTAACGAAGTTCCCAGATGACTGCAAACTAGGAGCCATAGTCAAGTCCCCAAATGATGTGGACATCCTAGACAAGGGCCTCTCTGCGACAGATGCCTGGTGTCAGAGCCATGGCCTCAAGCTCAGTGCCAAAAAGTGCAGTGTCATCCCCTTTGATAAAAACTCTGTACTCATGAACTACCACATAGGCAGCAATCTACTTAACACTGAATGTGTGATGAGACCTTGGGACCCAAGTGGACAGTAGTCTCTCCTTTGATAGTCACATCGCCACAGCAGTCAGGAAGTCCTTCTATGTGGCACACCTCATCAGAAAAGGGTTCTCATCCAGGAATAAAAGAGGTCATTGTTCCCCTCTACTCGACACTCATTAGACCCATTATAGAGTACAACACCCCTTTTGGAATGTACCTCAAGACATCTGCAGCAGCTGGAAAGGCCACAGAAGTACCTCACAAAGAGGATTACTGGCCTCAAACAAATGCCCTACACTGACCGCCTCAAAAAACTCCAGCGTTACTCCATAGCATATCGCCTACTCCGAGGTGATCTCTGCCTAACATATAAAGCTATGTCAAACCCAAAGCTGTTAGACATGCTATATCTAAAGAAATCCCAATCCCGCCGAGCTACACGCTCTAGGGACCTAAACCTTGTCACCACAATAAACAGGACATGCTGGAGGGATAGATTCCTGTCCCAGAGACTTCCCATAATCTGGAACAGGCTACCCATCTATGTCAAGCAAAGTTCTTTATTAGCACTCTTCAAGAAAAATCTTGATGAGTGGATGGGAAATAGGAAATACACCCCGGGGATCACTTCTGTGCCTCTGCTCGACAGTGGCACAGGAAAATAACTTTCTTGGGTGGCATAAGCCAGGGAACCTTGTTGGCTAAGCTTACGTAAGCCCTTGGGCCGATAGCCTAGTACTTACCTATGAACAAGGAAGGTAACAAGAGATCCTGTGGCAGTATTAGAAAAATTTCAGAAATTCTATGAAAGTCTGTATAAAGCAGAGAAATATGGAAATCAAGAAAATATACAAATGGAAATGTTTTATGGAAGAATTAAGTATGCCATGGTTAGAGGTATATGAGGCTCAATTACTAACAGGATAGGAGGAGATGAGATAAAAATTGTGATGTATAACCAATCTACTGGAAAGTCCTCCCCAAATAGATGGTATTCCTATGAAAGTTTGGAAGCTGGGAAGGAAAAACTGATAAAGATCAGGAAGGTTTTGTTTAACAGTATTTTAAAGAGAAGTACCAACATCTTGGAAGAAAGCAGTGGTAGCTGTAATACCTAAGAGAGGGTAAAGTTCCATCAGATCCAGCCTCATACCAGCCCATTTCAATACTAAACCATGATTATAAACAGCTCATGTCTAATAACTAAAAGAATGGCAAAAGTAATGCCAAAATTGATGGATATGGATCAATATGGTTTTGTGGAGGGGAGGCACACAACTGACTAACAGAACGTTTGTGATCTGGAAGGAAGCAAAATGTAAGAAAATACCATTGTTGTTGGCAAGTCTTGATGCAGAGAAAGCATTTGACAGTGTAAGTTGGGACTTTATGAGCAGGGCAATGGAAGCATTTGCATTTCCTGAAAAAAAAATAAAGGTTGATTAGGAGGATATATGAGAGATTAGAGGCGAAAATTGAAGTGGGTGGTGTCCTCTAATAATTTCTGCTTCAGCAGTAGAACAAGGCAGGGATGTCATCTTTCCCCTTTATTTGCATTATATTTAGAACCACTAACAGAGCAAGTACAGTTGTGTACACTTACCATAAATGTAGATGTTCGAGTGTATTCAATGTTGCAGTCACTACATTTGGGTAATCTGCTGGCAGGTTGCCTTCAGTCGGCCTGATTAACAAAGTCTTGGGTCCTGCGTCGGTTGCTGTCCCTTCTTACATGACGTCAGGGGTATAAAACATATAGCAGACACCATTACATCAGTTTTTATTGCTCCAGATGTCAGGTGCCCTGGGTCAACTTATCCACACCCCCACACAAACACAAAAAATATACCTCCAAACAAAAGCAAATACACCAAAAACATAGTAAAAGAAAGTAGAAGTATACTAAGAGAAAAACAGGGTGCTGGAGGGGGGTAACCAGGACTGCAACAGTGAATACACTCAAACATCTACATTTATGTAAGTGCACACAAATGTACTATGTTCTTCATGTTTCACTGTTGCAGTCATTACATTTGGGTAGATTCCAAAGCTATGGTTGGAAGGATGAATTTATACAGCATTAGGACCAGCTATAAGGCCCTGCAGGACAGCAGTGGCAAAGCCAGCTCTGGATTTAGAGAAGAAAGGTAAATGGCAATTGTTTGGTGAACGTATGAACTGAGCTCCAAGTAGCAGCTTCTAGAATGTCTCTGGTAGGAACACCTCTGAGGAAGGCTGTAGAGGTAGATGCAGCCCTGGTGGAATGAGATCTGATTCCCTGGAGGATAGGTTTTCCATGGTGCTTATAGCAGAAATTAATGCAATGGCTTATCCATTTAGAAATTGTTTGTTTGAAAATAGCCTTTCCCTCTGCCCCTGCAGCAAATGCTACCAGCAGTTGTTCAGATTTTCTTCGAGATTTAGTCCTGTCCAAGTAGAATCTAAGTTGTCTGTGTATATCCAATGAATGCAGAATCCGCTCCCCCTTGTTCTGTGGATTGGGAAAGAAAGTTGGCAAATGAATGGACTGATTAAGAGCCACACTGGATACCACCTTGGGCATGAAGGATGGACTGGTCCTGAGTGACACCCTATCCGCATGAAAGATGATGAAAGGCTCCACTGCCATAAGGGCCTGTAATTCAGATATCCTTCTAGCTGAAGTGTGATGCACTCCAGCCAAACCCAGACACTCAAAAAGCACCAGGTTTCACTACCAAGGGACTCTCAGAACTAAGCAATGGGGTGCTTCCACTTCCAAATCTGGAAATAAGACACCACCCTATGGTAAACAGTCTCAATGACTTTCCTTTAAAATTACCAAGCACTTACCTCTCAGCCGTCCCTTTGGGATGAAAAATTTCTCTTCATGCAAAAAACTGGCAACTTATAACCCAGGATAAATGGGTTTTAAATATAGTGTCCCAGGGATACAGATTTCATTTCCACACGTTGCCAACTCCAAACGGGTGGCCAGACCTGCCCCCAAATCAGTGAGCAGAGGCTCAGAAGCAAGTACGTTCCCTCAAACATGGGAGCTATTCAACCAGTACCAGAAGGGGAAAAGGGACAAGGTTTCTATTCCAGACTTTTCCTGGTACCCAGAAAAGACAAATTATGGCGTCCAATTCTGGACCTGTCTACTCTAAACACCTTTCTGGAGATTCCAAAATTCCAGATGCTGACTCTTCACCAGTTACTTCCTATGCTATGCAAGGATGCCTGGTTGGCAAATCTAGATTTAAAAGAGGCTTACCTGCATATCCCAATCAGGGAATCTTGCAGCAGATACCTACGCTTCAAAGCAGGCTACTTGCATTACCAGTTCTCTGCACTGCCCTTTGGCTTGTCTACTGCACCCAGGGTCTTCACAAAGTGCCTGGCTCCAGTAATTGCATTTTGGAGGCAAAGAAATATTCAAATATATCCATACCTGGATGATTGTCTAATTCAGGCCACTCTTCTAAAACATCTGGCATTTGTAAAAAGGGTTTTAACTTGTCTGGGGTACACCATAAATGAAAAGAAATCTCAACCTGTACCCTCTCAAAAAATTACATTCCTGGGTGCAAGCTTGAATACAAATGCCCAGATGGCTTTCCTTATGCCAGAAAAGCAAATTCATTTGGTGACTTACTTCAAACAGGTGGCCACAAAAACCTTGCTATCTGCAAGACAAATACTGCAAGCCTTGGGGTTCATGGCCTCCTGCATTCTTCTAATTCCATATGCAAGACTGCATATGAGGAAACTTCAGTGGTACTTAAAAAGTTTATGGAGTCAACATTGTCACAGCATGTTAACAATGATTCCTATCATACCTTGCCTGCGCCTAGAGTTCCTATGGTGGGGGCAGAGGCCTGCCACCAAAACAAGGGACTGCCATTCACACCACCCCCTGCCACCCAAACCCTAACTACAGATGCATCAGACTATGCATGGGGAGCTCATCTGGCAGGGAAGTGCATTAAGGGCAAATGGAGCCCAAATCAAATGCACCTTCATATCAATCAAAAAGAAATGCTAGCAGTACAGAATGCTCAGACAGCCTTCAAGGACTACCTTCATCCAGGACAGCTAATGGTAAAGACGGACAACACCACGGTTATGTGATACATAAACAAGCAGAGGGGTACACATTCCTACCCCCCCTGCAGACTAGCCATGGCATTGTGGAACACGGCCTTGAGCTACCAAGTACAACTACAAGCTCAATTCCTGCCAGGAAAGCTGAATATTCTGGCAGAAGAACTAATCAGAAATCTCATGGACCCACACGAATGGAAACCGGAACCACGGAGTTTCAACATGTTGACAAGCAAATGGGGGAGCCCAGACATAGATGATCTTGCCTCACCCCAGAACTACCAGTTGGACAAATTTTGCACAAGAACGCCTCACAAAAAGGCCTGGAAAGTGGATGCTCTGTCCTTCAGCTGGAAAAACCTATCAGTCTATGCCTTTCCCCCGCTGCATCTGCTCTCCAAAGACCTACTAAAATTCAAACAGGACAAATCAAAAAGAATTTTGATTGCTCCAGACTGGCCACGCCAACACTGGTACCCACTCCTGCACAGTGTCACAAATTTCTCCATGGCACCTGCCTCAGACACCTTCCTTACTGTCTCAGCAGAAGAATCAAATTCTACACCCTCAGCTCCAAACATTGAATCTTGCAGCTTGGCTAATAATTTAAATTCCCCCTTTGCATCCCTCACCAAACCTGTGATGGATGTCATTTTGGAGGCGAGAGGGCCTAGTACTAGAAAATCTTATGCTGACAAATGGAAAAGATTCTGTGCCTGGAATCAATCTCAAGGGATGAGCACAGCAGCACCCAATTTACCTCAGATTTTGCAATACCTATCGGAGATGCTTCACAAGGGCCTGTCTTTTTTCCTCCATTAAAATCCATTCCTCAGCCATTTCAGCTCATTACAACACAGAACCCCCCGCCCCTTCTCTCACCCTCTGCACAAAGTTAATATCCGGAGGGGGGGGGGGGGCACAGGTCTCTTGGAATGGCTGACAAATGTGCTTTTAAAGAATAAGCTTAGCCAGAATTGAGCAACTCATACAGGTATAAAAGAACCAGAGGAAGATCCACTGTTAGTGGGTCCAGGGTTCGAGAGAGGCACCAGATAGAAAATCTCTTATTTGGAAAGGTATTTTCTTGTATTAGGACTCCTGGCCACCTGCAGGACTTGGAAACATGTCCTCACGAGAATAGGTGTCTAAAAGGTATCACAGCTCTATCACCCATAGGATCAGTTGTAGAGTTTCCAGGTATGGGTGGATGAGGGAAGCCCTTGTTTTGTGCAAGTCAGTCCACTCTATGAAGTAACTTGTAATGAATGCCCTTGGCTAGGTGGAGAAGGGGGAATCAATGCTGTCTTGACCACTAGTGAGTCACCAGCAAGATTTTTGGTCTGTCCTGTTGAATCTTCAGCAGGATTTTCAGGAGGAGTGGAAGAGGGGGGGGGGTGCATATAGAAATTTCCCCTTCCAGGATATTGATAGGGCATCCACTTTCCATGTCAGACGGTGTGATTCTCTAGCACAAAATTCTGGAAGTTGTTTGTTCAGAGGGGAAGCAAGGAAGTTTATTTGAGGAATACCCCACTGGTGGACTATGTCCAGGAACACATCCCTGAGAAGCATCCATTCGTGGGCCTGTGTTGTGGATCTCCTCAGTGTATCTGCCACAGAGTTATGTTTGGAAGGGATGCAGATTTCCTGTAGGGAAAACTGAAGTTGGCAGGCTAGTTCCCAAACCTGTAAGGCTAATCTGCACAAGAGTTAAGATTTTGTCCCCCCACTTGTTTACATGTCATACAATGGTCATGTTTTCTGTGTAGATCCTCAGCCATCTTGGGTTGAGGAGGGATTGAAAGGACTGAATTGCTAGGATCAATGTTTGCTTCTATTTTACGTTTATGTTGTCCATTTCCTGAGATGGAGCCCATTGGCCTTGAACAGTATGTGTGCCCAGCACAGGCTTCCAACCTGTATCAGAAGTATCTGTGTACAGGTCTTGAGTTGACGGCAATGGGCGAATGAGGATTCCTGTGTTGATGGACATTTGCTGTTTCCACCGTAGGAACTCTTTCTTTAAGCAAGGAAGAAGGATTAGAAATTCCATAGGATGGGCATATTGCCTCCACATCGACTTCAAGAACCACTGAAACTTCCTCAAGTGGAGTCTTGCCAGGGGTAGCATAGGGATGGTGGAGGCCATCAGTCCTAGGATTCTGAGAAATTGCCTTGCTGACAACTGGTGAGGGGAAGGATCTCTTAGAAGGTCCAATAGAGCTCCTGCACCTTTGTGGGTGACAGTATCATTTTATCTGTTTGGAATCTGCACCCCAGAAGGACATGATCTTGAGATGGAATGAAGGTACATTTTTTTAAGTTGATCGTGAATCCTACATGTAGTACTGCAATGGCTGAGTGGAGATTCCTCAACAGTTCCTCTGGGGTGTTTGGCTGGAACAGGAGGTCAACCATGTAAGGGAAGATGTGAATGCCCTGGAGTCTGCAGAAAGTGACTACCGGAGCTAAACATTTTTTGAAGACTCTTGGGGCTGTAGAAAGACCAAATGGCAAGGCCGAGAATTGAAAGTGCCAAGATCTCACAGAAAAATGTAGAAATTTCCTGAACTTGGGATGAAAGGGAATACATAGACATCTTTGATGTCTACGGACGCCAGAAAGGCCTGTGGGAGGATCAGAGAAAACAGTGTCTGAAGGGTGAGCATTTTGAGGAAGGGTACCTTTAGGAACGTATTGAGAAAAGAAAGGTCTAGGAAGTCTCTCTAGGGGGCCTTCCTTTCTGGGAACTAGGAATATGCAAGAGTAGAAACCTGTTCTTTTTTGGGGTGTGGACACATTGTATGATTCCCTGTTTTAGCAGGTCTGCCAATACGTGGGGAAAGGGGTAGCTGATCTGCAGGAGGCTGTGGGATATCACTGAAGGGAAGCACCATGTGCCAAGCCATAAAATATCTGTGTTTTATGATGTACAGGACCCAGGTGTCTTGTGTTATGGATTCCTAGGCAGGGAGGGATAGGCGTAGGGAAAGAGGGGGGGGGGTATTACAAGGGAGTCCTGAGGAGTCAGAAAGAAGAACCTGCTGTGTCAGGAAAGGGCTGCTAAGCAGGGTGGGAAGAGGAGGGAGCTGAGAAGTGATGAGGTTTCTTGCTCCCCTTGGAGGGCTTGGATTGGGAGGGAAGGGACTGCCCGTGACCCAAGACCTGTTTTGAAGGAGAGTTCCTGTGAAATTTTGGAACTGGAGAGACCAGAACATATTTGAGGTCTTAAGTCCTTGCTATTTTCTTGCAGTGAGCTGAAGAGGTCAGCTGAAGATTTACCAAATAAGGCTGAGTTGTCAAGGGGAGCATTCATGAGCTTTTCACCTTAATGTCCTGCGGGATGGGTTATAACCTCAACCAGGCAAACCTCAGTGCTGAGGCAGAAGCTGCAGCTCTGAAGGTAGCCTCAACAACATCACAGCTTCATTTTACGGAGTGTCGGGCCACCTGAGAGGATGCAGTCACACGATCCAGGTATCTAAACCTTGCCATCACAATACACAAAACATGCTGGAAGGATAAGGTTCCTGACCCAGAGACTCCCCAGACTCTGGAATAGACTGCCCATACATGTCAAGCAGAGCACCTCTTTTGCCCTCTTCAAAAGGAACCTTGATGATTGGATGGGAGAAAGGAAATTCACCCCGGGGGATCACGTCAGTCGCCCTGCTAGACAGGGGTATAGGGAAGTAAATAGTGTGGGAAGAAATAGCCAGGGAATTGTTATGGCTAGGCTTGTATAGGCCCTAGGGCCGATAGCCTAGTACCAACCTATGAACCAGCAATTAGGCAAGAGGCCAAGGCTTTATTTTCTGAATCTTGCATACAGTGACACAAGTTTCAGGGAATACCTACTCATATGTCTTTGGAAATTCAAAGTCCTGACGGCTAAAGTAGCTGCAGTGTAGATTTTCTTCCCCAATCTCTAGTTGCCTACTGTCTTTGTCAGAGGGGAAGAGGGAAGTGTCAGAAAGGGACCCTGAGGCCTTGTCAGAGGCTACAGAGATGGCAGAGGGGTCTGTCACAGGAGCCTTAATTAGGAAATCGCAGTCTTGAGGGACTTCATAATATCTGTCCAGCTTCTTAGGGGCCAGAAGCTGTGAGTCAGGGTGTAGGGGCATGGAAGCAAAGGCATCCAGAAAGGCAGGGATAACTGGAGGGATAGCTGACGGGCTAGGAATTTCTACCTGGAGGAGGTCATAGCATCTATTTTGTACCTCAGACATTTGTGAGCTGTTCCATTTAAACTGGTCTCTAATTTTTGGAAGGGTTTCCCCGAATGAGATCTCCTCTGTAAGGGATTCTGTCTCAGAGTCTTCCTTACGGGAAACAATCTAATGGGGAAGGAATTTGTGAGGAGTAGGCTAAGGAATCACTGTCCTCATCAGAGGAAGAAGCGTCCTCTAAAGTAGGTTGTTGTCTGACCCTTTTTTTGAGGGGAGGTAGGCCAAGAGAAAAAGTGGGGGCCGCGGAGGTAGGTCTCAGGGCCATGAAGGTCTTGAATAATCCCTGAGGAAAACTTTGCCACCCTTTCTGAGGATCTTGAGATGCTTGGTTTTCTGCTTTTTCTCAGCAGGAGTATCCAGCCGAAGTAAAGTAGGGGGCCGGATGTAGGCTTGCACTCAGGCACATCCAAGTTGACTTCATACCTCACTAAGATCTGCGTGATTCTTCTAGGGCCTTCAGACAGAATGAGCTTTGGTTCTCCCTGGACATTGGTACCTCATGTCTGTGATGCCTCCCTGGACATGCTGACATCTGGCTCTACGGCGGCCTGTAAAACTGTCTCGGCCTGAAGATCTGGATCCGAAGCAGAGTGTGTCTCCAGGCTATCATACGCCTTGGAAGAGACGTTTGTTGGGAGAGGTGCAGCTTCACCTTCTTGCCTAGGTCTTTCACTTGGTAGACTTGGTCGTCGGGTCGGAGGAACTCTCCATCACGCTTTTGGCAAGAATTTTCAAGCACAGGTTCTCTAAGTATATTGCAAGAGATGAAAGTCTGCTAAGAAGGGTCTTGGGGATGAACAAATGACAGACAGAACAGTTTTCATGGCTGTGGTGGGGCCCAAGATAAAAAAAGGCACAGAGTGACTATTTCTTTGTGTGGAATCTGTCTTCCAAAATAACACTTCCCTTTCTTAGATGACATTAACTCTAAGCAAAGAAAAACAGCAGCAAAAGACACCAAAAGGTTCCCCAACAGGGCAATTACTTTTAGTAGAAAACATGATTCTTGTAGCACAACGACATATGGGATTGGCGATCTGAGTGGCGGCAAAGAAGTTCTGAGGATAGTGTGTGCGTACATCACTTTTATGGCCCATGTCCAACAGCTACCTACCCAAAACATACTGCACACCCTACAGTAGTAAAAGACTTTGATATACTGGCCAACATCGGGTCACCTTGGCAGGCAACTCCGTCATGTAAAGAATACTGCAACAAACAGAAGGACATGTATTATATTATACATACTGCCAGTTTCTGTGCTTTCAGGTGGGGATGTATGGTGGACCACTTGTGCTGGGTGAGCACGTCCACCTGCTTTTGTGGCAATACTCATGGTTTCGATTTGGTCATGCTAAGGAGAAATGAAAGTGCTGCTAGGGTAAAAAGGGAACTACTGAACCCCCCTTGGCTCATCCTCTTTGATTTTTTAAAGTACCCAGTGGATAAGGGGTAAGAGAAGGAAGGCAAAGAAATTGACCAATTCATGGGAAGGAAATGGCATCCTTTTTTCACACTTCTTTCTGCAGAGCCCTTGTGCAGTATTTTCTGAGTTATTTGTTCTGAACCAAAACAAAGAGGTCTACGTCTGACACATCCCACTTGTGAATCTATTCTAGAAATGACTTTTTTTTTTTTTTTTTTTTAACTAAGCAGCCACCTATTTAGTTCAACCATTCTGTTCAGTGTGCCTGCAATGTTAACTTGCCCTGGGAAGTACTGGACCATGACAGTGAAAAACATCTCTTGTGCCAGTTTCCAGCCTTGCATGGCTAGCTTGCAATGGAGGAATGAAGTGGGTGCCTCCTTGTTGGTTTATGCACCACATCACTGTAGTATTGTGTGTGTGTTTATAATTAGGAGGGCCTGGGGGGCCCAGTAAGCTCTGAATGCTGACAGAGTTCTCAATAAAGTCATAATTTCTTTAACACTGCTGTTTTCTCTTACAAGTCTTTTCCCAAATGCCCTGGATCTTTGTCTCCCTAGAGTGGGCCCCTGGATTAGAACTGAAGCATCTGTTATAAGGAATTGGGGGGCTGTTTCCAGCTATAAAAGGACTCCCTGGTTGGCATCAATCCACCATAAGATCTCCATCTTTATACAAGGGAGCAGGAAAAGGAGGGTTTGCAAGGAATGTTGGTCTTGGTGCCAACAGTTTCTCAAGTACCAATGTAGCTTTCTCATGTGGAAACTGGCCAGGGAGACAATCATGACAAAGGATGCCCATGTATCCTAGAATACAACAAATTCCCTGGCTGTGTTTTTCCTCCCTGCCACTTTCTTGAAGTATTGGGTCAGGGTCAGTAATAGGACTGTTTCCAGGGGAAAGGACAAGCTTTCAGACCCTTGGGAGTCCAAACTTGCTCTAAAAATGTTACTCTGGTGGAGGGCAGTAGGTGTGATTTCTGAAGACTTCAGGATAGACTTAACTTGGAAAGCAGTCCATGTTTATCTGCAGAGATATCTCCATTTTCTGAAAAGAGGATGCCTGGAATAGGCAGTTGCCCGGGTACAGGTAAAAATGGATGCTCTCTGTCCTGAAAGGAGGCTACTACTGGAGCTAGACATTTAGTTAAAAACTCTGGAATGGTAGACGAGCTAAAGGACAAGGCCCGGAACTAAAGTGAGAAGCCCCTGTCCGGAAACAAAAACTACCTGCAATCTTGGCATACAGGTTCACAGGCACGTAGTAGGCAGGAGGAAAATGGGGGATGGCTTTGCTGACTCAAACCTGTTGGGGTCTGTGACTGAACCCCCTTTCCCAATCATTCTTCTGGAATTTTGTCACTTTCTAAAAAAACTTTCTGTTTTCCCTTTTCTGACCTTTTCTTTTGGTCTTGGAGGAAAGAACCAGATTTTACTGGAATAGTTTCTGTTAAACATAGATGGGGAAGCATAAAGAAGGTTCTTGACTCTGCATGGTCTTTGCCTTTTCCTTCAGTTTCTTAAACACTCTGAACTGGAAGTTCAAAGAGGAAATTCTCATCAAGATCAAGGATCTCCACCTTTACATGATCAAAGAGGGACTGTTCTATCAAGCCAAGCATACATTCTGATGATACACCCTGTGATAACTCCCCTACTGGAAGCATCTAAAGCCTTATAGTCTAATTTTTAAGGAATACTGAGCAACCAAGGACAAACAACTCTAGCCATTTCCCTCTGATGTCCCTCATCTTTGATCTCCTCTGCCTTCTGTTTCAACTAATCCAGTTTGCGGGGGGGGACGGGGGGGGGAGACTATATTGCAGCATACAGAAGAGAAGGACATCTGAGGTTATGATAAGATTTTACACAACTATTCTATGTCTTTCTATTCATATGCTGCAGCATCCATAACATGAGGGAGAATGCCAAAGCTCATGCATAGGAGGGATTGGGAGGAGGAGCAGAGATTTTCCAGAAATCCATGCAGAATAGCCCTGGTAAATCCTGCTTTGGACTTGCAGATAATATCCAATTTGTACTGTTTGGTGAAAATGTGAACAGATGGAGCCTGTATTCAAGCCTTTAAAGAAGGCCCCAGAAGAAGACACAGCTCTAGTAGAATGTGCCTTAACTAGAGAAGATCCTTCCCATTTGCGGTGTAACAGAAGGAAATAGTTTTTGAAATCCATGAGGAAATAGTTTGCTTGGAAACAGGACGTCCCAGGGGTCTTGGGTGACAGGAAATAAAAGGCCTATCAGACTTGCATATGGATTTGGTCTTTGCCAAGCAGTATCTGAGCTATCTGTGCACATCCAAAGTGTGAAGGATCCTTACACTAGAGGAATGTGGAAATAGGAAGAAGGTAGGGAGATTAAAGGCTTGATTCAGTGAAAACTCATTTATAACCTTGGGCATGAAGGATGGATTGGTATACAGGGATACCCTGTCCCGATGGAAAACAGAGGAGATACCATGATGGCTTGCAGTTCAAAAACCCTTCTGTCTGAGGTAATAGCCAGCAGGAGAATAGATTTCCACGTACAATACTGTCGAGAAGAGGCCTTGGCTGGCTCAAAAGGAGCTAAGGTAAGCTTTTACAACACAAAGTTGAGATTGAGCTGGATAATTCCTCTAAAAGCGGGGAACAGGAGAAACAAAAATGTGTCTAAGATCTTGTAGCTCCTTTCTTTTTTCCTGAAGGGCTTTAAAGAGCTCTGCAGCTACGGAGCCAAATAAGGCCTTGTAGTCTAAAAGTGTACCCATGAGCTTGGCTTTAGTATCATCTGGCAAAGGCTCCAACCTAAGCAATGAATACCTCCTCAAGACAGACTATGATGCTGCTGCTCTGGTTGAGGCCTCTACAGCATCGTAACTACATTTTATGGAGTGACTAGTAACCTGGCTGCAGGATTTAAGAATGCTAGATATTTTGGCCTTGTTAGGGGTATCTGGTAGTTCTGAAATGAGTCTTAGCATCTGCCATAAGAGTCATGGAACATTTAGCCATATGGGTTTGGTAAATCATGGCTCTGAAAGCCAGAATGTCAGATGTATAAAACTTTTACCCAACTTCTCCATAATTTTACTCTCCTTATCAGAGGGAAGCAAGGAAGTGGAAGGTAACAACTTGGAAGTTTTATTGGCAGGTACAGAAATGGTAGAGGGGTCAGCCGACGGAGCCTTAAAGAGGAACTTAGATTCTACAAAATGCCTGAGGATGTCATCAGGGAGTTTAGGGGCTGGAGGTTGTGAGTCTAGGGACTTGGAAGCAACAGTAAATGCGTCCAAGAAAAGCAGGCAGGCCAGGAAGGATGGCAGAGGGGTTAGAAAGTAGTTTTGTACCTACCATAAATGTAGATGTTCGAGTGTTCACCCTGCTGCAGTCATCACACTTGGGTTATCCTGTCGTCAGGCGGTCCCCGCAGTCGGCCAGATTTCCAAAGTCTTGGCCCGACGTCGGTTGCTGTCGCCTCATCCCTGACGTCAGTGTGCCAGGAGTACATATATTGCAACAGACGCCATTTTCTTCAGTTTTTCTTGCCCCAGATGTCAGGTGCCCCCCAAAAGTGATCCAAATCAGTACCAAAAAGTGAGAACACTGTACAGACACAAAAACCCTTCAGCTATAAGCAAATACATCAGTAAGGCATAGCAGAGGTTTAGCCAGTAAATCAGAGGGGTTGGAGGGAGGGTAACCTGGACTGCAGCAGGGTGAACACTCGAACATCTACATTTATGGTAGGTACAAAACTGTACTATGTTCATCGTGTTACCCTGCTGCAGTCATCACACTTGGGTTGAGTCCCAAAGCTAAGGTAGGGTGGAGGCATTATAGAAGGTTAGAGGAGGCAATGAGCCCCTGCAGAACTGCAGTGGCAAAGCCCGCCCTGGACTTAGACTAAAGAGGTAAGTGATAGTGTTTGGTGAAGGTGTGTACAGAACTCCAAGTTGCAGCTTCTAAAATTTCCTTGGTAGGAACCCCCCTGAGAAAGGCTGTAGAGGTAGCTGTTGCCCTGGTAGAGTGGGACCTAATGGTAGGAGGAACTGGTTTCCCATGATGGGTATAGCAGAATCGTATGCAATGGCCTATCCATTTAGAAATGGTTTGCTTGGAAATGGCCTTCCCTTGAGAAGCTGTAGCATAGGAAACAAAGAGCTGGTCAGTTTTTCTGAAAGCCTTAGTTTTATCCAAGTAATATTGAAGCTGCCTGTGAATGTCCAAGGAATGTAGGAGTCTCTCACCTTTGTTCTGTGGACTGGGGAAGAAAGTGGGTAGATGGACGGTTTGATTTAAAGCTATGCTGGAAACCACCTTAAGCATGAAGGAAGAAGGATTAGTTCGTAGAGAAACTCTGTCTTGATGAAAAATGAGGAAATGTTCCACTGCCATAAGTGCCTGTAATTCTGAAACTCTCCTAGCAGAAGTTATTGCCAGGAGCAAGGCAGTCTTCCAAGATAGGAACTGAAGGTCTGCAGAAAAAGCTGGTTCAAAGGGAAGTAATGTTAGTTTTTCCAGAACAAAGTTGAGGTCCCATGTAGGCATAGGAGCTCTTCTAGGTGGTCTAATGTTTTTTTCCCCTCTGAGGAACTGCCTTAGGAGTGGATTTGAAAATAAAGGTGGATTCGTGTCATAGTGAGCTGAAATAGCTGAAGCATGGATTTTAATTGAGGAGAAGGAAAGTCCTTTATGCAACATCTCAGCTAAATACTGCAGAATGTGAGGCATATGAGGCTGAGTTGTATCTAGGCCTTTAGCTTGGTTCCAAGCAGAAAACCTTTTCCATTTGTCCGAGTAAGCCTTCCTGGTGCTTGGCCTCCTGGCTTCTAGAATAACATCCAGTACTGCTTGAGAAAGAGGGGCTGATTGGCTACTTAATTGATTTGCCATGCCGCCAGGTTTAAGGTTTTGATCTGGCTGTGTAGAATCTGCTTGTCTTGCTGTGTGAGCAAATGAGGTATTTGAGGCAATATCCGTGGTGGGCTGTGAGCCATATTCTTCACTAGTGGGTACCAGTGCTGGCGTGGCCAGTCTGGGGCTATGAGAATCATTCGAGGTTTCTCCTTTTTGACCTTCAAAAGAACCTTTGAGAGAAGAGGAAAGGCATATGCTGTCAGGTTTTTCCAACTGAAGGAGAGAGCATCCACTTTCCATGCTTGTTGGTGGAATGTCCTTGTACAAAATTTTGTCAGCTGGTAGTTTTGAGGACTGGCAAACAGGTCTATATTTGGTAGGCCCCATCTTTGAGTTATCATTGCAAATATTTGTGGGTCTAGCTTCCACTCGTGGGGATCTTTGATGTTTCTGCTTAGGTCGTCTGCCAATGTGTTTTTCTGTCCTGGCAGGAAGTGAGCTTGTAACTGGACTTGGTAGGTCAGAGCTGTGTTCCATAAGATTATTGCTTGCCTGCAAAGAGGGTAGGAATGTGTGCCCCCTTGTTTGTTTATGTACCACATTACTGTGGTGTTGTATGTCTTTATTGCCAGTTGTCCAGGCTGTAGTAGATCCTTGAAGGCTGTCAGAGCTTTCTGTACAGCTAGCATCTCTTTTTGGTTTATGTGCAGTTTTCTTTGTTCTGCAGTCCACAGGCTTTGAATACATTTCCCTGCCATGTGAGCCCCCCAGGCGTAGTCTGAAGCATCTGTTGTGATAGTTTGCCTGGGTGGGGGCAAGGTGAAAGGCTGACCCTTGTTGAGGTGACATGCCTGTGCCCACCGGAGAAATTCCTGTTGAAGGCAGGGAATGAGAGATATCACTGTGTCCAAGCTGTGGCTGTGTTGAGACCATACGCTTTTTAGGTACCATTGTAATTTCCTCATATGCAGTTTTGCAAATGGTATCATCAGAATGCAAGATGCCATGAAACCCAAAGCCTGCAGAAATTTTCTTGCAGTTAAGTGGGTCTTTGTTGCCACTGTCTTGAAATATTGAGTCAGTTGTAATTGCTTGTCTGGTGTAATATAAGTCTTCTGGGCCATTGTGTCCAATCTGGCACCCAGGAATGTCATTTTGTTGTGAGGGTACTAGTTTTGACTTCTTTTCGTTTACTGTGTACCCCAGGCAATTTAGTAGATGCTTCACAAAAGCCAGATGTTGTATGAGAATGTCTTTTCTTTCTGCTTGGATGAGGCAGTCGTCCAGGTATGGATACATTTGAATTCCTCTTTGTCTGCAGTATGCAATTACTGGTGGCAGGCATTTTGTGAATACTCTGGGCGCAGTAGATAAGCCAAAGGGCAGTGCAGAGAATTGATAATGGGTTGAACCTGCAATGAAACGGAGGTATCTTCTGCAACTTTGTCTGATAGGGACATGCAGGTATGCCTCCTTGAGGTCCAACGTTACCAGCCATGCTTCCTTGCCCAACATGGGAAGTAGCTGCTGTAGTGTTAGCATCTTGAATTTGGGAACTTGTAAGTAAGTGTTTAGAATTGAAAAGTCCAGAATTGGTCTCCAAGCATTTTCCTTCCTGGGTGCTAGGAATAGTCTTGAGTAAAATCCTTGGCCTTGCTCTTGAGTTGGTACCCTTTGAATGGCTCTCATGGCCATGAGAGTTGTAATTTGTTTTTGAGCCTCTGCCCTTTGATTTTGTGGCAGGTTTGGCATTCCTCTTTTTATTGGCAAGGTGTGAAAGTGGAATCTGTATCCTCGTAAAATTATGTCCAGGACCCATTTGTCCTTTGTGACCATGTGCCAGTTGTCTACAAATAATGCTAGTTTCCCCCCCGGGGGGGCTGATAAAAGAGCTTTGTTTGGCCAGTTGAGGTGCAAGTCATTGAGTTTGCCTTCTGGTGGCTTGAGACCTGTCTTCTCCTCCCTTCTGGGTTGGAGTGGTCCATTGGCGAGGTTTATACTGAGCTTGTGGTTGTCCTCTGCCCCTTGGGTGCCTGTATTTACCCCTCTGAGGCCTGTCAGTGGCTGGAAAGGACCAATTTTTGGTTGGCTAGTTTCTGCTGAAGTGAGGGGGTTGTACCTGTAGGAAATCTTTGACTGTCTGCATTGATTTTGCCTTATCCTCCACTTTCTTTAAAACTTCTTCTGCTTTAACACCAAAAAGAACATCCTGCTGCAAGGGAGCATCTAGTAGTTTTTCTTTAACATGTTCAGGCAGACTCTGCTCCTTTAACCAGGCATGCCTACGTATAACTGATCCAGTGACCGCTGCTCTGCAGGAGGCCTCCAAGGAATCAAACCCACTTTGTAAGGTATGTTTTGCCCACCTGCTCGGTGGCGTGCAACAAATCCTGTACTTATTTCAATTCAGATTGTTGAGGAAGGGTTATCTTTTGTTTTAACTGAGAGATCAGAAATTGCTGATACTTAAGCATATGAAATTGACAGTTTAGAGCTCTCATAGCTAAAGTGGCTGCGGTGTAAACCTTTCCCCCCCCCATCTGTCTAGTGCTCTTGAATCCCTTTCAGAAGGTACTGGATTTTTAGCCATGGAAGCCTTAGCCCCCTTGGGACCCTGGGAGATAGTCTCTGGGTCAGCTACTGGGCTTTTGTAAAGGAATTTATGGGAATCAGGTACTCTGTAATATCTGTCAGGCTTGGCCGGGGCAGGAGGCAGAGAGTCAGGGTTGAAACTGGATTCTAAATAAACATCATCCACAATGTCCAGAACAGGAGGGATGGCTAGAGGTCTGTGTTGGGGGAGTAAAAGAAACTCTCTGAGCCTTTTCGTGGAATCAGAGTAATCCTGACCTTCCCAGTGAAAATGCTCCCTCATAGTGTGTAAAGTTTCCCCAAAAGAGTAATCTTCTGGAGGGGAAGCTGAGGGAATGGAGTCCTCAGCATCAGAATCTTCATAAGGAGAGAAGGAATAGCCTTGGTCTTCAGAGGAATCCGAAGAAATAGACAGTTGTTCAGAGGAAGCAGATTCTTCCTCCTGTCTAGGCCTTTTGTCAGGAGGAGGCTGGGAACCCCTGATAAGAGTAATCAGATCTTCAGCCATCTTAAGCATCTGTTTCTTAGGCATAGGGCCTTGAACAGGAGACTGAAGTGAAGCTTTTTTTGATTTGGAAGGAGTCTTCGATTTAGAAAACGTTTTGACTAAGAGTCGTCGGTCTGAAAACGCCTTCAGAAAGCGAAGGTGTTTCAGAAGTACCAGCATCCTTGGAAGGTAAGTCGTCGGTAGGGCCTGAAGTAAAAGGCTGCGTCGGCCTAGTACATTCCGTCAAAATATCCATAGCGGTCTCGGGTTCCTCAACTGCGGTAGTCAGAGGCTGCGTCGGAGCCTCACAGATAACCGGAGACCGGATCAACCGAGGCCTCGGAATCAGGCTTAGGCCTGGGCTGACTATCCTTATCCCTGCGTTTTTTGTGCACGCCGGTAGTCGGTAGCTCCGACGGCATGTTATAATTAATTTTTTTGCCAAAAAAGTGTCGTGCGAAATCTAATCGTCTTTTAATAGTGCGTTTATTAAATCTAGCACAAAAACGACAAGAAGTGACGTTGTGATCAGGGCCTAGGCAGGGTATACAATAAGAATGAAAATCCTTATGAGGTATTTGCTTCCCACAAGAAATACAATTGTTAACTTTTTCTGACATCGGTCTGAGGCAAGAAAAGTTTCCCCAACGGGGTACTTAGCTTTATAGAAGACTTCGGTCTGAAACTCGAATTCGAAAATCTCAGGAGTCGGCCGACCGGCACTTGCGAACTGCTTCGGGCACCGCGCGGCAAGAAAGACTGAAGAAAATAGCGTTGGTTGCAATATATGTACTCCTGGCACACTGACGTCAGGGATGAGGCGACAGTAACAGACGTCGGACCAAGACTTTGGAAATCCGGCCGACTGCGGGACCGCCTGACGACAGGATAACCCGAGTATGATGACTGCAGCAGGGTAACACGAACATGACTCCATTTGCAAGAGGTCATAAATACCTCTTCTGGGTCTCAGAGACCTGACAGCAGTCCCAGTTGAAAAAAATTCTTCATCTGCACAATGGCCTCTTGAAATGTAATGTCCTCCCCAGGAGAATCTGTGCCATTAGAGTACTCCTCCTAGAGGGGAGCATACCCCAGAGGAAAAGCAATCTGTGAAGAGCAAGTTAATGACTCATCTCCAGAGGAGTCTTCCTCCTCAGAGTAAACTTCTTCCACAGGCCTTTTCCTAGGAGTGGAAGGGAGTAGGGCCTGTACAGGAGCTGGAGGCTGGCGTAAGGCCATAAAGGCATTAAACAGGCCTTGTGTAAAGGCCTGCCAAGTCAGGGGTTTGGGCGGAAGGCAATGCCTGCTGGCCAGAAGAAATGTTTTCTTTTTTGATTTTTCTTCTTGGTGTCTCCAACATATGATGAAGAGTAGGAGGGCCAGATGTCGACGACATCTGAAGGAACATCTTCTTGAACCACTGAGTAAACCCCATATGGGCCTTCATAAATAAACTATAAACTGTGCCCCCCCCCCCCAGTGAAAGGTTCAGATGCCTGCAAGTCCTTCTGGCATGTGCTAACAGACTCCTTGACAGCTTCCCCCAAGGTACCAGTCAAAAGAGATTCTGTAGTTTCCAATGCGGCCTCTGGGCCTTTATCTAAACAGAAGGAGCAGCCATAGGGTCAGGCAGAGGCTTCTTGGCCTTCTTGGGTTGCTGCCCTTCCAAAGGTCCCAATGTCGGGTCCATATCCTGCGCAAGGTGCTTAAGTTGTTGGTTTTCCAAGTACAGCCTAAGGGAAGAGAGAAGGCTCCTATGGGTTTTTGGGTACGAAGGCCTTAAAATATCACAAGACATATGATTGTGTTCTGGGCCTAAACAGAACCCATGGGCGTCTATGTGGAACCTGCCTTCCACACTAACACTTGCCCTTCCTAGCTGAAATTAACTCACATGAAATGCAGTAACAATTTAGATAATACAAAAAAACCTATGAGATACTTACCTGAAGCATTAGCGAAGCATAAAGGTGACTTTCCAATGTAAGCTACGACCGGAGCTGGCAGTCAAACAGGCATCAGAAAAGTTCTGAGGTAGGTGCATGCCAACATCCTCTTTATACCAGACGGCCGTTTATGGTCGACATATGCTGAATAATGCAGACTGTCACATGTACCTTTGCAGTAGCATTTTAACTTTGGTATAACGGCCAGATATACGAGTCAACCAGAGGCAGACTCCCTCATGTTATGGATACTGCAGCATATGAATAGAAGGACATCATCCTTTGTAAAATTTGGAGAATTAACTACCTGGGCTTCTCTCTGAACCTGAGAGACTTCAAACATGGTCTTCAAATCTCTATTAATGAATGAGATTGGAGGCCAAAGTCTGGATAAGTTCAGCATGTGGCTCTCTGACCACTGTAACAGCAGTAAATTTACACTGCCAAGCGATAGTACACTCCACCAAAGTCTGGGATGCACAGAGAACTGCCTCAAGGGTTGGTGTTATACCCACATATTTTTACCTCAACTCCACTCAGTCCCAGAACACACTCACTTGAAGAGTGTCTTACAAATGATCTGGTCATTCTCAATCTTAGCAATGTTTTAATGCCATTTCAGGTCTTTCCTCCATGTACAATTCAACTTTGCTTTCCTGATGTTTCTATAATAAGGAATGTGCTCAAAACAAGAGCCATGCTGTTTGGAACTGCTCTTAGGCTCAAAGAGCCCAGGGATTGGCAGGACCTTTTGAAATACAATAAGTCTCATGATTATCTCATCCATAGAGTGCTGAGTTATGTCACAGCTTACAACAATGTTTTTCTTCAGTCACTGATAAAACAAAGATCAAACTATCGGCTATATAGGGCATCTGCTAAACTGTGCCAATACACCTGTTAGCTGAAGCACACAATGGTTTGGGTAAAGGTGTGCTGCTGCCTCCACTGTGATTACACCCTTATTTTCAAGAAAATTAGTAGAATATAAATGTTATTCCACTAAGATTTCAAAATTTGTCACACAGTTCACTGGAACAAAGCAATGATGTGTACTATTCTTTGAAGCTGGCTTCATTTCTAATGGGATGAGAATCATGTCCACTTTGTTGCAATTTCTCTCCAACTACAGGGGTGCACACCCTCAGACCATCTCTGTGCCTTCTTTCTAAAGAGTTTCTCTTGCACCGATTCCATGTCGCCAATGACAAGTCTTAAAAGTCAATTATGATAGTCTCATACAACTTCAATCAACAAATAAGCAAAAGCTCCTGAATCCAAACAGCACTCCAGAGTGTGTATAAACACACACATGTATTGTACATATACATACATATATATATATATATATATATATATATATATATATATACACACACACATATGTTGCATATATGCATATCAGGGCGAGCCACCTGCACCTCCACACCCTTGTTACATACAGATACAAACTCCAAGGATCCACCATCATGTGGAAGGAGAGAGGGATTTGTCCTTTTGTGGAAAAGCTGGACACAAGTGAGTGTCAATGACTTGTGTTCCGAAAACAAGCTTGAGCTCTGATTCCACAACAGCTGCATGTGAACATGTATTTATTACTAAGACCCTATTGCAAAGGCTCCTGAACATGCTGTTACAGAACTTGCTAAATTAAATGCTCAGAGTGTTAACATTTTAAATGTGCATATTTCATTTCCATACATATGCAAGAGCCTCAAATCCTTACAAAATAGTAAAACAGGACACCTTTCTTACACTGCTTAGATGTGCACAAAGAAATGGCAGCAGAATCTGTTTTACGAGAGTTGCAATAAATGTTGTCCATCCTGTACTGATTTAAAAAAATGTTTTTTTTAAGTACAGGCATTAACCTATGTATCACTATTTCCTTTTGATGCCTGCCTCTGAGATGCAGAGGGATGGAGCCTTGACTGAGTCCCAGGTGACTGGGGTTCAATTAGCAGCCCGAGAACTGGAGCAGCTAAACAGGACAGGGTTGCAGATGAGTGAAGGGGAGTGACAGTAGACTTCTGAACCTTGCAAAGAGGAAACAGATTAGCTGGCAGAGAGGGACTGAGGACCAGAAGGCAGTGGGGATAATAAGCAAAAAAATGATTTCCTTTTGATGGCAGTATCCACTTTGAATTTGGAAGCCTCATCATCTTCTAGTGCTCAGCAGGGAGACTGGTTAAGACTCAGTTCTATTGCTGCCTTTGCATCAAGTCTGGGTTCATGTGCAAGGACACCATGCCTTTGGGGAACGTAATGTACGGAGACTTAGAAGACAGAGCCTAAATTGCTCTCTCACTTCCAGCTGAAGTAACTGCCAAAGGAAAGGGCTTTCCAAGACTGGTTCTTTAGCAGTGTATCCAAAGGGGGACACTGTCAGCTTCTCAAGCATAAAGTTTAAAAGTCAACGATGGAAGGGTTCTCTGAAAGGAGTTAAAAGAAATACCCATTCATATATGATTTTCAAATGAGTATGATGATGGATTCATTCTTTGGTGAAGTCTAAGAATGACTGAAATGGTAGAGTAGCTGGATCCTTGACAAAATATAATACTTAAAAACTGAACTGCCATGGTGGCAGTTCAAAAATGAGTGACCGAGTAAGGCCTAGACAATAAGGAACATTTGGTGTTATGCATTTCACTAGAAGATTTTTAGGATGTTGCAAAGATCTGGCCCACCTGAAAAGTGTAACATGGGTACTTGGCCACCAGGAAATCTGGAGAAACCATTCAGTTAGTCTGAGGGTTACGGTAAGGCTTGATGGATGCAGAGACAGTACTCCTCTGTGGGTTCTAAGATAGCAAGGTTTCTTTAGAAGAATGCACACCACAGTAAACTATTTCTGTCTGGAACAGTATGAGACTACGACGATAATTCAGGCCTTGTACATTTTGGCTTTCTGCAGAAACTTCATCAAAAGGGCAACAAGGGGAAAAATGAAGAGATCTGAAAGCAACTGCTGGTCTACAGTGAGCTGGGGATTCTGTTCTTTTGAAAGATACACGAAGAAGCAGCTGCTACACCAGGAATTGGTTATGGATGCATTGGGGTCACAGCAATGTCTTCCACAGAGGATGATGATGCTCGGCACTGACAGACAGGACCACTTGTCGGCATCACTAATACTCTTAGCTTGTTTTGCTAGAGAACCAGCCTGACCAGGGAATGCACTATTGTCAAAGATGCAAGTTGACAGAGCCCATTCCCACAACTACACTGTTCCTCGAAAGAAAGGGTAGGAGCAGATTCCTCTCTGCTTTCCAATGCCTCAAATCATCACCATGCTGTTTGATTAAAGTCCCTTGCCCCCCCCCCCCCAAATCCTCCCAACTCTAAGGGAGATGCATCCTTGGTGAAAGTCACACTGGGAGATGCAGAAAGAAAGGGTCAGCCCTAAGAAATTCTATCCTAGTGAAGTCATCAATGAAGATACTGACAGCAAACTTTGGCTATCCAAAATTAATGGGACACAGGTCCGATATTTTGATTCCACTGGACCATGAGCATCCTCATATGTTAGCTCACAAAGGAGGCCAAGAAGAATGTTGCTACCTTAGACACAGAACCTTGAGATGTACAGTAGTGATGCCATGGGAAGAGAAGTGCAAAACTGGACTGAAAACTGGAGCTTCTGTATGGAGGAAGACTGGCAATACAAATTGTATCCAAATGGTATCAGATAAAAGTCTGGGCCTTCAAACAGCTTAAGATGGGACTTTGTAGTGTTCATGGAAATTGCCAAGGACCTGAAGAATTGCAGTAGGTCATCCTTTGCTCAGACCAGTGAATTCCATATTACGTCAGCCAGCAGCCAATCATAAAGATAATTTTATTTATTTGACATTTGTTGACTGGGACAGTCTGACTGAGATAGCGCCCTTTTTTAGCAGAGGCCTGAGGAAAAAAGCTCCACAATCATATCCAGTAGATTAATAATGAAAAAATTTAGTCAAACAACAAGTGAAGTCAGCCTGCTACATTCACGCTGGGTAAGTTATTCTCCTTGCATCTCTGATGGTTTAAATCTGAGAAAAGCTGCTACAGCCAGCTATGCACTTGCTTAACACCCTGTGGTCTATGGTGAGACTAAGAGGGAGGGCCATGAAAGTAATACTGACATGTTCCAACCAAGAAGAATCTCCCAAATGCCTTTTTTTTTTTTTTAAAAGACCTTTACTACATTCTCACTTAAGACACAGGTGCATATATAAATAGAAAAAAAAACATTCCATATTAACATTTAGTTCGTTTACATACATTATACATGTTTTCTTTCTTTACCTAATGCTGGAATGAATTACGGTGGTTATAAAAAGCATATAACAGGGTGCCTACAGAGGAGTTGTGGTATTGTATGAGGAAGTCGGGAGGGTCAGAGAAGTATGCAAGAGTGGTACAGGATATGTACGAGGGTTGTGTGACAGCGGTGAGGTCTGCGGTGGGAGTGACTGATGCATTTAAGGTGGAGGTGGGATTACATTAAGGATCAGCTATAAGCACTTTCTTATTTGCAATGGTGATGGACAGGTTGACAGACGAGATCAGACAGGAGTCCCCGTGGACTATGATGTTTGCAGATGACATTGTGATCTGTAGTGAGAGTAGGGAACAGGTGGAGGAGACCCTGGAGAGATGGAGATATGCCCTAGAGAGAAGAGGAATGAAGGTCAGCAGGACTAAGACAGAATATGTGGGTGAATGAGAGGGAGGATAGAGAAATGGTGAGGATGCAAGGAGTAGAGGTGCCAAAGGTGGATGAGTTTAAGTACTTGGGATCAATAGTTCAGAGTAATGGTGAGTGTGGAAGAGAGGTGAAGAAGAGTACAGGCAGGATGGAATGGATGGAGAAGAGTGTCAGGAGTGATTTGTGACAGACGAGTACCAGTAAGTGTGAAAGGGAATGTCTACAAGAGGGTAGTGAGACCAGCTATGTTATATGGGTTGGAGACAGTGGCACTGACAAAAAGGTAGGAGTTAGAGCTGGATGTGGCAGAGTTAAAGATGTTAAGATTTGCACTAGGTGTGACGAGGGTGGACAGGATTAGGAATAAGTATATTAGAGGGTTAGCCCAGGTTGGAAGGTTTGGAGACAAAGCCAGAGAGGCAAGACTACGTTGGTTTGGACATGTGCTGAGGAGGGATGCTGAGTATATGAGAAAAAGATGCTAAGGATGAAGCTACCAGGTAACAGGAAAAGAGGAAGGCCTAAGATAATGTTTATGAATGTGGTGAGAGAGGACATGCACGTTGCTGGTGTGACACAGCAAGATGCAGAGGACAGGAAGAAATAGAAACAGATGATCCGCTGTCACGACCCCTAATGGGAAAAGCCGAAAGAAAATGACAAACTGCTCATTGCCTTGCTTTCGCTTCAACCTCACTCCTCCACTTGAACATTACTTTGCATGCAGTGTTCCCACAAATTCCAATAAGCAATTTGCTCCTTCCTTTTACTAAAGATCCCACTTTCAGTTATTTTATCTTTTTTTACAATATTCAATACTTCAAATATAGTTGGTTTAGATTTTGATTTCCATTTTCTGGCAATTTTTTTTTTTTTTTTTTTAACAGTCAAACAAATTAAACTTATGGCCTTATGTCTAGGCAATTCAGATTCGCTGTTCAATCTCAAAAGAATAATTTCCTTAGTTACAGCCATTTGCTCCCCCAATATTTCTGAGACAGTATTCTGTAGGGAAGTTTTAAAAATCTATCAAGCCATTACACTCCCAAACATATTCACAGTCGCATCCTTTTTCCTCATCACATCTACAACATTTACCATCAACCTGGGAAAAAATTCTTTGAAGTCTGCTTGTGGTATAATACCCTAGCAAACACCTCCAAGCAAAATTCCTAAACCTTCTGTACTGCTGCATACTTGGGAACCATACACATATCCTTCCCATTGCTCCCTTGTAAATTGCTTTTTCAGTCTTTTTTTCTAACCTCCCCTGATTAATTCTTACATTCACCACACAGTATTTCATATTCCCTACTAATTATTCTTTCTTAACAGCAGCTTCTGTTCTAGACTCAACTAAAAAAGTACAGTTGTGTATACTTATCATAAATGTAGATGTTTGAGTGTATTCACTGTTGCAGTCATCACATTTGGTTTATCTGCTTGCAGTATCCCTCAGTCGGTCTGATTATCAAAGTCTTGGGTCCTGCATCCGTTGCGGTCTCATCTTCCATGACATCAGGTAGTCAAGGGTATAAAGCATGCAGCCAACGCCATTACATCAGTTTTTCTTGCCCCAGATGTCAGGTGGCCCCATAATGGGAAGCAATTGTATACAAGGTTACACCTCCAACAAAAAAGCAAATACACCAAAAAGCTTTAAGCATAGTAAACAATAATAGAGGTCAGTAGAAGTCAGGGGGCTAGAGGGAGGGTAACCAGGACTGCAACAGTGAACAACACTCTAACATCTATATTTATGGTAAGTTTATACAAATGTACTATGTTCTTCGTGTTTCACTGTTGCAGTCATCACATTTGGGTAGATTCCCAAAGCTAAGGATGGGTGGAGGTAATTAGATAGCATTAGGACCAGCTATAAGACCCTGCAAGACTGCAGTGGTAAAGCCAGCTCTGGATTTAGAAAAAATTGGCAAGTGGTAATGCTTGGTGAAGGTATGTACAGAACTCCAGGTAGCAGCTTCCAGGATGTCCCAGGTAGGGACACCTCTGAGAAAGGCAGTAGAGGTAGATGCAGCCCTAGATGAATGTGGTCTTATCCCCCTGTGGAGTAGGTTTTCCATTGTGCTTACAGAAGAAATGAATGCAGTGGCCTAATCCACTTAGAAATGGTTTGCTTTGAAATGGCCTTCCCCTCTGCCCCTGCAGCAAATGCAACCAGCAGCTGTTCAGATTTCCTGAGAGGTTTAGTCCTGTCCAAGTAAAATCTAAGTTGTTTGTGCACGTCCATGGAGTGCAGTATTCATTCCACTTTGTTATGTGGATTAGGAAAGAAGGTTGGGAAATGAATGGACTGATTAAGGGCCACACTGGATACCACCTTGGGCATGAAGGAGGGATTGGTCCAGAGGGACACCCTGTCCGCATGAAAGATGATGAAAGGCTCCACACTGCCATGAGAGCCTGTAATTCAGACACCCTTTTTGCTGAAGTGATGGCTAGAAGGAAGGCTGTTTTCCAAGAAAGGAATTTCAACTCTGCATTTGCAGCTTGCTCAAAGGGAGGTAGAGTGAGCTTTTCCAATACAAAGTTGAGGTTCCAGGCTGGAGTAGGGGCTCTGCTGGGTGATCTTAAGTTTTTGGCCCCTCTGAGGAACTGCTTCAGCAGTTTATGAGAAAAGAGGGGTGGTTCTGTATTGTAATGAGCTGAAATGGCTGAGGCATGAATTTTGATGGAGGAAAAGGAAAGGCCCTTGTGAAGCATCTCAGTCAAGTACTGAAGTATCGGAGGTAAATTGGGCGCTGCTGTGCCCATCCCCTGAGTTTGGCTCCAGGAACAAAATCTTTTCCATTTTTCAGCATAGGATTTTCTAGTACTGGGCCTCCTTGCTTTCACAATGACATCCATCACTTTCATTACTGAGGGATGATAATGGAGAGATCAGGTAATTAGCCAGGCTGCCAAGTTCAGGGTTTGAAGCTGTGGGTGCAGAATCTGGCCCTCCTGCTGGGACAGCAGGGCAGGGGTCTGAGGAAGGTGCCAAGGCGCCAGCAGTGACACTGCGCAAGAGGGGGTACCAGTGTTGGCGTGGCCAGTCTGGTGCAATCAACATTGTCCTTGGTTTGTCCTGTTTGATCTTTAGTAGTACCTTGGAGAGGCAGTGGGGGAAAGGCAAACGGATAGGTTTTTCCAGGTGAAGGACAGAGCATCCACATTCCAAGCTTGTTTGTGGGGAGTCCTTGTGCAGAATTTGTCCAATTGGTAGTTCTGTGAGGAGGCAAACAGGTCTATCTCTGGGCTCCTCCATTTGTTTCTCAACATGTTGAATATCTTTGGTTCCAGTTTCCACTTGTGTGGGTCCATGAGATTTCTGCCAGTGTATTTAGCTTTCCTGGCAGGAATTGAGCCTGTAGGTGCACTTGGTAGCTCAAGGCTGTGTTCCACAGAGCCATGGCTAGCCTGCAGAGAGGATATGAGTGGGTTCCTCCCTGCTTGTTTATGTACCACATAACAGTGGTGTTGTCCGTTTTTACCAATAACTGTCCTGAAAGAATGCGGTACTTGAAGGCTGTCAGAGCATTCTATACAGCTAACATTTCTTTTTGATTGAGATGCAGGTGCATTTGAATTGGGTTCCATTTACCCTGAATGCACTTCCCTGCCAAGTGAGCCCCCCCATGCATAGTCTTATGCGTCTGTTGTTAGGGTTTGGGCAGCAGGGGGTAGAATGAATGGCAATCTCTTGTGGTGGCAGGCCTCTGCCCACCAGAGGAACTCTATCTGTAGACAAGGTATGATATGAATCATTGATTCTAGAGCCTGAGAATGTTGGCACCATAGGCTTTTTAGATACCAGTGTAGTTTCCTCATATGCAGTCTTGCATATAGAATTAGTAGAATGCAGGAGGCCATTAACCCCAGGGCTTGCAGTATTTTCCATGCAGATAGCTGGGTCTTTGTGGCCAGTAGTTTGAAGTAGGCTGTCAAATGAACTTGTTTCTCTGGCGTGAGGTAGGCCATCTGGGAAGTTGTACTCAAGCTTGCTCCCAGGAATACAATTTGTTGGCAGGGTACAAGATGTGATTTATTTTCGTTTATGGTGCACCCCAGAGAAGTTAGCAATTTCTTTACAAATGCCAGATGTTTTAATAGCATGGCCTGGCTTTCTGCCTGAATTAGACAATCGTCCAGGTATGGGTATATTTGAATATTTCTTTGCCTGCAAAATGCAATGACTGGAGCTAGGCACTTTGTGAATACCCTGGGCGCAGTAGATACGCCAAAGGGCAGTGCAGAGAACTGATACTGCATATAGCCTGCTTTGAAGCGTAGGTCTCTTCTGCAAGATTCCCTTACTGGGATGTGCAGGTAGGCTTCCTTACATCCAGTGTTGCCAACCAGGTATCTTTGCCTAGCATAGGAAGCAGCGGATGAAGAGTTAGCATCTTGAATTTTGGGACTACAAAAAATGTGTTTAGGATAGACAGGTCCAGGATAGGATGCCAGGAACTGTCTTTTCTGGGTACCAGAAAAAGTTGAGAGTAGAAACCTTGTCCCCATTCTTCTTCTGGGACAGGCTGAATCGCCCTGATGCTTAAAAGAGAGAGAACCTGCTTTTGAGTCTATGCCCACTGATTTGGGGGTAGATCTGGCCAACTGTTTGGGGTTGGCAAGTAGTGGAAGTGGAATCTGTATCCTTGGGAAACTACATTTAAAACCCATTGTCCTGGGTAATGAGTTCCAAATTTTTTGACTGCAGGGCAATCTTTCCGCCTAAAGGAGCAGTCAGTTGTGCAGGGCTTGGAAGGTTTAAAGTTAAGTCATTGAGACAGTTTACCATAGGGGAGAGCCTTACTACTGCCTGCTTTGGAAGTGGGAGCCCCCCACTGCTTAGTCCTGTGAGTACCTTGGGACTGAAGCCTGGATGTTCTGCTGGTTCTGGGTTTGGACTGAAGACCTGGAAGAGACAGGAAAGGACCAATTCTTAGAAGGCCAATGCCTACTAAATCTGGGAGGCTGTACTTGCTGGAAATTTTTTAACAGTTTGCATAGATTTAGCTTCTTCCTCCATCTTTTTAAGTACTACTACTGCTTTGCTGCCAAAACAGGCGGTCTTGGTTTAAGGGAGCATCCAGTAATTTAGCTTTAACATGATCTGGCAAAAGTTTGCTACTTAAGCCAAGCATGCCTTCTAAGAACAGACCCAGTGACAGCAGCCCTACAAGATGCCTCTAAGGAGTCAAAACCACATTGCAAAGTACGTTTACCAACTTGTTCAGCAGAATGCATTAAATCCTGTAATTCTTTATTTTCAGCACAGTCAGGAATTAACATCATTTTCTGTTTAAGTAATCCAATAATATGCTGCTACTTTAACACATGAAACTGGCAGTTTAAGGTCCTAATGGCCAAAGTAGCAGAAGTGTATACCTTCTTACCCCATCTGTCCAGGGCCCTGGAATCTCTATCAGAGGGGGTAGGGTTTTTGTCAGTAGTAGCCTTAATGCCTTTGGGTCCCTGTGAAATGGTCTCTGGGTCCGCAGAAGGATTCTTTAAGAGGAACTTGTGAGAGTCAGGTACTCTGTAATACAAGTCAGGTTTCCTGGGAGCCAGAGGTAAAGTATCTAGGGCCAGGCTAGATTCCAAGAAGGCATCATCTACAATGTCCAGTACAGGAAGGATAGCTAAAGGCCTGTGTTGAGGTAGGAGTAAGAATTCCCCAAGCCTCTTTGGAGTCGGAGTAATCCTGGCTTTCCCAACGGAAATGCTACCCAAGAGAGTGCAAAGTTTCCTCAAAAGAGAAGTCTTCTGGAGGGGAAGCAGAGGGAATGGAGTCCTCTGCATCAGAATCCTCATAGGTAGAGATAAGGGCAAATCCTGGTCATCAGAAGAAACAGAAATTTCAGAATCCTGATCAGGAGAATCAGAAGGAAAATCAGTTCTAGGTCTTAGAGGGAGAAGGCTGGCTTTCCCTAATTAGAGTAATAAGGTCTTCAGCCATTCTTATTTTTTAGGCATATGGGCCTGACCATGCAGTTTGGACATTGGTTTTCTAGGTGTGGATCGAGTTCTAGACCTTGAAGAAGATGACATCTGTTTGATATGCAAGTCAGTAGGCCTGAATACACCCTCAGAAGCCAGTGCCTGCACAGCGGCTCCGGACCCATCCAAGGTAGACACATCCGCAGGTTCCATAGTCAAAGCAGCATATCGAGGAATACTGGACTACGAATGGGTCTCAGTACGGGCTGGCGAATCTGAAGTAGCAGGGATCAGGGGCTGGAAAAGAGCCTCACTGAGTACCGGCGAACTGGCGACTAGCTCAATGGAAGTGTCGTCTGCAGCTTTGGACCTATGAGGTCTCAGTTTTTATCTTTACGTTTTTTCGGAATGTCGGTAGGCGGATGGCTTACCGAAGCCATTTCTGGATAATTAAACAGAGTACCAAAATAGTTTGATGTGAAAATGAACAGACGACGAATAGTTGGAGGATTGAATAAGGCATAAAACAGACAGCGAGGGACGTCGTGGTCTGGGCCTAAGCAAGGAATGCAGTACAAATTAAAATCTTTATGAGGTATTTGCTTTCCACAAGTAATACAGTTGTTAACTTTTACTGACATCGGTTTAGAGCAAGAAAAAGGATCCCCAACGGGGTACTTAGCTTTTTTTGAAGACTTCGGTTCTGAAACTCAGCCGACCGGCACTTGCTAACTGCTTCTGCTACCACACGGCAAGAAAGACTGATGTAATAGCGTCGGCTGCATGCTTTATACCCCTGACTACCTGATGTCATGGAAGAAGAGACAGCAACCAATGCAGGACCCAAGACTTTGATAATCAGGCCGGCTGAGGGCTACCTGCAAGCAGATAACCCAAATGTAATGACTGCAGCAGTGAAATACAAAAAACATCCTATCCTTGGTTCAGACTCGGCCTTATACAAAAGCTCGAGGTCTTCCACTAGCTCGTGGCTAAACCTTATCCCGTCATGCACTAGGAAAGCATCCCAGATCTTGTTTGCAGATATAAAGAAAATATTCAATAAAAATTATTGAATATCTAATAAGAGAGATGCAAGAATGATGGTGAGATGGACAACACACATGGAACGTTATGGTGAGTACATAACTTCTTTATGTGATGTCTCATCTCACTTTCATTCTTAGCAGGTTGGGACAGCATTCCCTAGCACCACCTTTCTTGAGTGGCTCAAGGGAGAATATTCTTCAGAACAGTGGAACCAAAGGAGGCCCTAGTCCTGGAGGCCAAATCAACTTTGCAATGAGTGATAAAGGTATGAGGCCTTGCCCATGTTAATGCAGCACAAATGGCACTGATAGGTAGTCTCGCCCCAAAGGCAAAAGAGGTTGCAATGGCTCTTGCAGAATGACCTTTTACTTTATAGAAAAGGTCCTTGTCTTGATATTTTTAAGTAAAGGTAATACAATCCGATAAGCATTTCGAAAGTGTGACTTTAGACACAGCAGCACCTTTCTTGGAGTCTGAAAAGGATACAAATAATTGGTCAAATTTTCTGAAGTCCTTTATCCTATGTAAGCAGAAACATAGTTGTCTATGTATGTCTAGTTGGTGAACATACATTCTGCCTTATTCTCATAGCTGGGGAAAAAATGGTAGTTCCATGGATTGGTTAAAATTATATTCTGAGCAAACTTTGGGAAGGAAGGCTGGGTTTGTTAATAGGGATACTCTGCCTTTGTGGAAAAGCATGTAGGGGGACTTTACTGACAAGACTTGCAGCTCTGACACATCTAGCAGAAGTAATAGCTATCTAAAGAATTGTTTTCCAAGACAAATACTTGAAATCACAGGATGATGCAGGCTTGAAAGGGGGAAGAATCAAAAGGGACAGGACAAAATTCAAGTCCCATGGTGCTGGAGGGGCCTTAGTACCTTTAAGAAAGGATTTGCAAAGTCTGTGGAACATCATACTGGGGCTTGATTCACCTAAATGGAAATTAGACATAGCTGCTAACTGAACTCAAACAGTAGCTGCACCTTCATTAAATAGCTTTACTAAGAATTCAAGAATGGAAGCTATTGGGGCAGAAAGGATCATTGTGATTATGCAAGGCCCAAGAAGAAAATCATTTCCATTTGCTTCTATATAACTTTCTTGTCGAAGCCTTATGAGACGAGATCAAGATGCATTTTACTGACAGAGAAAGGTTAGGGAGCCTGGCTATGCTTGGAATCAGAGCAGCCAAGCTGTCAACTTGAGGGTTTGAAGGGAAGGGTGGAGCGCCCGTGATGCACGAGTCAGGAGGTCCGGAACTGTGTGCAGAATCCACAGCTCCTCCTGGAGATGAGGCCACAGGAAGGAGAACCAAATTTGACGACGCCAGCATGCAGCAATGAGTATTAAGTCCCTTCTCAAGTAAATGGCTTTCTGAAGAATTTTGGGTATCAACAGAAAGGGAGGAAAGGAGCAGAGACGACCTGAGGGCCAATTGCGTACAAGTGCATCCCTTGGTAACTCCCCTGGAGGGGAGATCAGAGGAAAGTAGCTGCTGCATTTAGCATTCATGGATGTGGCAAAAAGGGTGCAGCAAGGCTAACCCCATTTGCAAAAAATCTTTTCTGCCACCACCTGTTTTAGGGACCACTTGTGAGGCACCAGAAGAGCTCTGCTGAGTTTGTCTATCATCACGATGGATTTCCCCAAGATGTGCATTGCTACCAGAAAGCGTTGGGAGGAAATTGCCCACTGCCATACTCTCCAGGGCCACCCGACAAAGGAGGGTAAGATCTGGTTCCTCCTTGTTTGCTTATATACCACACAACTGACATGTCTGTCTGTACTGCAATAGTTCCTAGTAGAAGAGAGTCCTGGAATGCTTGCAACACAAAGCACCGCTCTCATCTCTAGGACACTGATGTGCAAATGGGCCTCATGATCCTGCCAAGTGCCTTGGACTGTGTTTCACAGATAATGCACCCCCCCATTTGAGAAGTGTCCGTGGTCACAGTGGCTAACGGCTGAGCAAGTACAAAGGGTCGACCTAATGTCACAAGGTGGAGTAAAGCCACCAACGAAGGTCTTTCTTGCAAGATTCTGTTATCCATATTGGGTGGGACATGGTGTAGAAGTCTCATGTGTAGATGTGCTAATGGAATCAGGGTTATTGCTGCTGCCATGGTTGCCAAGACTTTCAGGGCTGTTCTTGCTTGTACTTTTTTCTTGGAAAGTAGGTTTAGCACCTGACATGTTAAAGCTTGAACACATTCGGAAAGGAAGTTTGACCATCATTTTTGTTGCATCTAGAGATGCTCCTATAAAAACGATATGCTGAGATGGCAACAAGGCAGATTTTTCATAATTTACTGTGATTCCTAAGTGAGAGCAGAGATGTAAGGTGGTGTCTCTCGCTTTTGTTAGTAGATGCTCAGTGGTGCCGCTTAGGAGCCCGTCGTCTAGGTACAGAAACACTCAGAATCCTAGGTGTCTCAAATGACCCGCGACTACTGCCATACACGACCACTCTGGAAGCTGTGGTGAGGCCATAGGGCAGAGCTCAAAACTGATAGGGACTGGCTCCAAGCAGAAAGTGCAAATGACTACTGGATAGCCTGTCCATTTCTAAGTGGTAGTACGCATCCTGGACGTCTACAGAGCACATCCAATCATCCTGTCCCAGAAGAGGGGGTACTGACTGCAGTATTACCATCTGGAACTTTGACTTTCTTACGGATTTGTTTAATTCGCCGAGATTCAGGATGGTTCTCCAGTTCCCTGTTTTCTTTGTAACAAAATAGAACCTTGAGTAATTTCTGGATCCTATTTGGTTAGCGGTGACTGTTTGGATGACTTTTGTCTAGCAACTTTTGTATTTCTAGAGTTGCCTGTTCACTTTGACTGGGTGGAACGTCCAGTATGTTTCTGATGTTCGGGACAGTCAAAGAAAAGGGTATGGAGTAACCTCTGGATACGATGCTTTGAACCCATGTGCTTTTATTATTAGACAGGCTTCTGGATACAAAGTTAAGCATTTCCCAGACTGCCTCCAGAGATGGACAGACGGGCCTCCTTTCAAGAGCGCTGGAAGAGCTTACTAAGGAATGATTCTCTGTCACCCTGATTTTGCAGACCTCCTGTGCCGTGTGGCCGGTGTCTTCCATTACTACTACCTCCTCTGCCCCTGCCCCTGGGGGAAGAATCACAATGTGTGTCCTGGAAAGCTCTCTGGGATTTTCAACACCACATTTTTCCCCCTTTTTGACCCTTTTGATAAGGTCTGGTAGGTAGGGAACAGAGTGTGTCTTCCCTTCTTGTTCACAACCTGGTTAGTGAGTCTGACTTTTGTCCCAAACAAAGACGAGCCATCGAAAGGGGCATTCACAAAAGAAGATTGAAAGGGCTCCCCAAAGTCACACAAGCGCATCCAGGAATGTCTCCTTAGGGAAATTCCTGAACCCAATGCTCTGCTCGCAGCATCCGCTGTATAAGAAATAAGGCTCATGGAGGAGTTGACCACTGAATTTAATTTGGAGAGCTGAAAGGAAACCTTGTCAGACACCCTTGCAGCTACTGAACCTCGGAGGTATCTCCTAGCTCCTTCAGGAGATCTCTCTGAAGGCTGGTAAAGAGTCAGATAAATCAGCAATCTAAGTGCAAAAGTTGCAGAAGAAAAGATGCTCTTTCCATATCTGTCCATCGTACGAGACTCCTTGTTTTAGTGGATGGACAGAACACGTCTCAGAGTTTCTTCTTGGTGGCTACTGCCACCACCACAGCATCTACTGGGTCTCCCTTGGTTAGAAAATTTTTGTCCACTGGTGAGGTGATTAACTTGTTTGGCCTCTGTGGAACAGGTTCCCTGAGTCTGGAGACTCCCACGCCTTCCGAGAAACTAGGTCCATTAGTTCATCTTAAGGCGGAGACACCCAAGTGGAGGAAGGATGAGATCCAAAGGCCTTCAGATATACAGACTCCTCCGAAGGCTTGATGGGCTTTCCAGCCGCCTCTCTGCTTTAGAATCTCTAGGATGTCAGCAAAGGAGACATCCCCAGAAGGCAACCGTGGGGACCCTTCAGAATCATCAAGGTCTGTATCTGATGTGATGGACTCCTCTGGGGAGTCTAAATGCTTCCTCTTACATAACATCTTCTGAGGGACCTCCTCAGAGGGGTAATCTGGAGAGGTTTCAGAAGAGAGGGCCACCCCATGGGGCATCCTGAGGCCTAGGATCTCTGTGTCCCTGTGGATGTAGTGGTACAGAGACAGACACCGGTGCCTTATGGGAAAGGATGTCCAGACCACAGTGTGGACCTGTCTGTGGAGACAGCATTCTCACCACATTGAAAGCCTCCCTCCCCTGATCCGAGGAAACCCCAGCTCCGAAGAAATGGAGGGAATCCCCAGAACCAAGGGGGTCAGCTCTGAGGCTGAGGTAGGAGCCGAGCTCACCTCAGCCGACGGCCCGAGAGGCAAGTTCAGATCCAACAGTCCAATCTGACTCCCCTTCCCCAGACCCAACTGGAGAGTGTCAGCTCCTAGACTCCTCGAGTTTGGATGGAACAGAGGACATTGGAGCAATGAAACTTTTGGCAGTTTTTTTGATGGCTCTGACTGAGCACTTAATGATGAAGAGCTTTTACCAGACTTGACAGAAACTGAAGGCGAAGACTGGCCTGACTTTGAAGAACCCTGACCACCTTGTATCTCTTCGGAGAAGGGGGTTTTCAAAAGGCCTTTTAGTATTAACTTTTTTTTTTTTCTAATAACTCCCTGTGGCTAAAAGAGTGACAGATGGCACAGGACTCAGAGTTGAACTGCTCCAAGACAGTACACGCAAACAGTGCATCGTGTCACTAATGGACATTTTCTGTCAACATCTGACACATTTTTTAAACCCGGAGGGTTTAGCTTCTTTGGAGTCCTTGGAGGATATAGTACTAGTCAGCCAACAAAAAGGGAAGAAATTAAGAAGCAGACAATGTACATCTAAACTACCCCCTTTTTTTTCTTAAGCAATAGGAACAACAGTAGTAATAACAATTTACTGTAATAAGAAAAAAAACACTCAATGGAAAGGGAAAAAAGCCCTCTAAGTTAAATGGGCTAAGGCAGCTCTCTAACTTAATCGAGCCAGCCTTGAAGAGAAATAGAAAGGAAAAGGAAGGCCCTCTAACTAAATCGGGCTTTTAAAAGAATTAAGTTTAAAGCCGGGATGGGGAGAAAAGGCCTCATTAAGGAAACGACGGCCAACAGCAGTTAACACTTGGGAAGAAAAAGTGGAAAAAGCACACACAATTCACTTAGTATAAACTAAAAATAAGACAGAAATGACTAATTTCTCTCAAATATATAAAAAAAAAACTACTTACTTATCCAGAGCCAGTAGGAAGAGCACCCAATCTTGTTTAGTGGCAAATGAGATCTGGGATGCTTTCCTACTGCGTGATGGGATAGGGTTTTAGCCACGAGCTAGTGGAAGACCTCAAGCTTATGTATAAGGCAGAGTCGGAACAGAGGATTGGTTCCGAACCCAACCCAACAATGAAGGCGAGATAGGACATCACATCAAAAGTTCCAGTTTAACTATTTAGTCTCTTCCCATGTATCCTTAGGTGTCATAACACAAACCTTTTTAAATCCACACTCAAATAAGTCAGCTTGTCACACCCCATAAATACAGGTATTGCTGAATTAATTTGAGGCGGTACATACTTCACAGCAATTGCCTTTGTTTTATCTTAATTTTTATATCCAGAAAACACTTGAAACGGTCTCAAAATGTTCCGTAACACAAACATATCCTTCTCTGGATTTATCAAGTAAAAAACATCATCTGCAAATAAAGCCAGCTTTTCTTGATTACCATACCAATCTTATTGTTAAATTTCAGAGTCCCTTTTTTATTTGCCAATGGCTCTAAACAAAACAACTAAAGGTGAAAGAGGACACACCCCTTGCCTGGTTCCTCTTTTTAAGCACAGCTTATTGGAAAGCTACCTCCCACTTTAATTATTTCCTCTGATCCTTCATATATCCTTAACCTTAATTTTGAATCAGGGAATGTAAATGCTGCCAATGCCCTGATCATCAAATCCCTGCTTACTCTGCTGAATGCTCTCTCTGCAGCAAGACTTACCAACAGCAGCGATATTTTCTTGCATTCTGCTCCCCTCTGGATCATCACTCTTCTATTAATGTTGTCCAGTGTTTACCTCCCTTTCACAAAATTTCACTGATCCATGTCTATCAATCATGGCAACAGCTTTACCATTTTTAAGCTAGTACAAAACACTTCATAACAACGGTTTAAAATTTAAATGAGTCTGCATGACGGTGCGTCTGATAGGTCTTTACCATCTTCATGTAACACAGCCACTACAGCTTTCTTTCAAAATGCTGGTGCTTCCCCTCCTTTTAAAATACCACTAAAAAAATAAAACAAAATCTTCCAGATCTTTCACTTTCTTCCCTCCTGTAGCTCCTAAATGCTTTGCAACATGCATCGGTCCCCTCAAATTATGATATGATCAGAGTTATTCTCATTACGGGTAAATATACAATTATCGACCAATGGATGGGTAAGGCCAAACTATAAAAATAAAAAAATGGGACAAGTTACTTAACTGATGAAGGCTTGTTAAACTTACAGCTGAAGCCGGTCTGTTCAGTTCTCCTATTTTTAATAATAATTGTTTCTGTCACGGTTTGCTGGCTCTGCATTTCTTTTTTGGTACAAGTCACTTCCAGCACAAAAAGGAAATTGGCTAGGCTTAAAATGGCTCGCAAGGGCAGCTAGTCTAATTCACACCTATGAACCGAGGAGACTTCCTCACAGATTGATTATATACCAAAGATCTTATCTCTTCTCATATATTAGCTATTAGTTGTCAAATCTCATCTTCCTCTAACCTTGGCATGATGAAATCTTCTGTAAATACTTCCATTTGTACTCTTTCTTGGTTTGCACATTTCTCTGCTTTATACAAATTTTCATAAAAATTTCAAAATATCTCTCACACCTCTGTATGATCACTAGTTATTTCTCTTGTCACAGGCTCGCTCTCCAAGTTTGGTGGAGACATCCCTTTCTACTTTCTGCTGCGTAAATCATTGTACAAACAGATTTTGTGCTCTGGAGTTAGCAAAAAAATAGCTAACAGCAATCATTTTAAATCTCATGCATATTATCCAAACATACTTCTGTTTTTCTCCATCACTCTGCAGCTGCTCCTCCTTTTGTTCTTTGAGATTCCCTTTTTTCTGCAATACTTCAACCTTTGTATGCTCCTCTAAATAACTCTTACTACTTCTTAACCATCTCTTTTTCCCTTTTATTTCTACCCGATGTTTTCAACTCCATTTTCATTCTATCCCCCTCATTAGCAACCCCTTCTGCAGAAATCTCAGTCTTCTCTAACAAATCTAAATAATTTCCACTTCCCATCCCTTGAATTCCTCTCTTTAGCAGGCAGGTGGGAAAACACCAGTATTATTTTTACGTCTATGCCCTAAAATTTTATCTTGATTTGTACTGAATGATCCAAAATAGATATTGGACATGCACTGAAGCTTTCAATTAAATATATATGTGAAATGCAGTTTCTATCCAATGTAGCCTAGTTATTGTACCTTGCGGGATATGTAAATTTTGTTGTAAGTTCCTATTACTGAATTCATGTCTTCCACACCAAATATTTTCATGTGTTTCTTAGAAATCTATCCTTTTGTTATATTTTCCCTTCTTGGTTCTCATGACACATCCTCACTGTTGGAAAACAAGTTCCAGTTGCCGCCTATAAATATTCCTTGCTGAAAGTAGGTTACCCCCCCCCCAAAAAAAAAAAAAACTACAACATAATAGCTGTTTTGGAGGAAAATGAATATTAGTGTAATCCTCCTCCCTTGCAATAGCCTCTTACTGCTATAAACCTGACATTACTGCCTTTTCCCTCTCTTCTACTACTATTGGCGCCCCTCTAGCAATCTGTATAATTACTCTTCCTTTCTCTTCTTCCTGATATTCTGCTGAATATGCATCCTGAAATCCTCTGTCAAATTTACATGCTTACTGCTTTCCACACGCATCTCCTTCAGGGCTGCTATTTGCAATCTACATTTCTTAGTACAGTTTAATACTTTCCTTTTTATCTATACCTGTAAGGCTACTTAAGTTCCAACACAATGTGGACACAGTAGCCATTATGATTAAAAGCTATTATTCCCATCTGTTATACATGACAGACTTCCAGCTTTTGTCTTACATGCACACACTGGTTGACAGGCACATCATTTATACAACTGTTTCTTTTCATCTCCATTTAAAACTAGATCACATTTTTCCAAGACTTAACAGCTTTAATGAAAACACTCAAAAAACAGAGAAAAATTACATTTTAACACTCCCATCCTCTATTAATTTAGGGCAAGCACATAAAACTATGTACATTTACAACAAATGAAGTTAAACTCAACAAATAAGGACTGTCCAAAACAGACAGTTGCGCCTACAAGCATTAACTAATCTAAAAGCAAGGTTACCCATTCTAAAGTGCATGTTATAGTCTATATTCCCACTTACACTGATTGCTCCCCCTTTTCAAAACTCTACTCCCCTCCCAGGTGTGAAAAAACCCCAGCTTGCATGCTTTCACAAAATATTATCTTTCAGCCCTAAGAAAAAGTGCACCGACTGCCTTTAAACAAAACTAAATTGTGAAATGTCCTATTAAATAGAATTATTAATGGTGCTGCTGGGGGGGGGGGTATTTTCCCTTACTCGCTTGCCATAATTTCAAACTTTGCTTCACTGAACTACATGTCATTGTACCATGATTTTTTTTCATTTCCCTCAAAAATAGCTCAGAACTCTCAAGATTAATTACTTGCCCCAGTATTGTGGAACATTCTGGGACAGTTCCAAGACTTTTTGGGATACAAAATTAATGAAAATAAAGGCAAATAGCTATAAGCTATGTACCCACACACAGACTAGTTCAGCAATACCCATACTTATAGGGACATTACAAAATGTAGTAGTTGTGAATATGAACTAAAAAGGATTCTGTTGTGGCAGCTAAGGATATGAGGGAAGAGATTAAACAGATAATAAAAATTGAGAAATTGGAATATCTGCTTTATGGATATGGACAAGATACAAGCAGTCAAAATGTTTTAGTCCCTTCAGTTTTATATACAGGTCAGAATTTGTTTTTTCAACCAAAGGAGAAGTTGTGGACAGCAATTAATAAAAAGCTGAAGGATTTTACCTGGGGGAGGAAGACGGAAACAGAGTGTGATAAACTGATTCTTCCAATACAAGAATGTGGTTTGGGATTACCTAATTTGAAGGGGTATTTCAGAGATACACAGTTAAGCCTCCTATACACAGCACAAGCAAAAAGCTGTAACTCAAAAGTGGAAAAGGATACTGACAAAAAAGGAGAGAGAGATTTTGGATGCAGACCCTTAAGAATAACCATACAAAATATTATAATCAAAGTAGCAGAAAGCATTCTATGAACTAAGCCAATACGGGAATGGAGAAAGGAGATTCTGCTGAAACTGATGACTGCAATTAGGGATACAGACAATAGGCAAGGGGGGGCTGGAACATACTTGAGAAAACTGGTAAAGGAACCAAAGGGGAGCAAATAATTAGAGGGGGAAAGGTAACAGAATGGGAAGAGGCCAATAATTTATCTGGACTGCAAGCTAGAGAGAGAGACTGCCTTCCCTATCAAGGCTTGATACAAGAGTATAGGCAAACAGAAAGAAAAGTACAGTTGTGTACACTTACCATAAATGCAGATGTTCGAGTGTATTCACTGTTGCAGTCATCACACTTGGGTTATCGGCCTGCAGGTAGCCCTCAAACGGCTGGAATACCAGAGACTTCGTATTTCTGCGTCGGTGGCTGTCGCTCCAGGTCTGACGTCAGGGGTATAAAAACAGGCAGCCGATGCCATTACATCGTTTTTTCTTGCCCCAAATGTCAGGAGCCCCCCAACAGGAGCTAAGCTATGGTGGAAAAATCTCCACCAGTAAAAAGTAAATACCAATACCCCTGCAAGGGGTGAGTAATATACACACAGAGGAGAGAGAGAAGGGGGCCAGAGGGAGGGAAACCAGGACTGCAACAGTGAATACACTCGACCATCTACATTTATGGTAAGTGTACACAACTGTAATATGTTGTTCGTGTTTCACTGTTGCAGTCATCACACTTGGGTTGATTCCCAAAGCTGTAGAAAGGGTGGAGGCAGACAAGAAGTGTTTGGGCTGGCTAGTATGCCCTGTAGGACTGCAGTTGCAAAACCTGCCCTGGATTTGGAAAACATAGACAGGTGGTAATGCTTGGTGAATGTGTGTACAGAACTCCAGATAGCAGCCTCCAGAATGTCCCTGGTAGGGACTCCCCTGAAGAATGCTGTAGAGGTAGAAGTTGCCCTTGTGGAATGTGTTTAGACCCCCTAAGGGGTTGGTTTCCCATGGCATTTGTAGCAGAAATGGATGCAGTGTGCTATCCATTTGGAAATTGTCTGTTTTGAAATAGCCTTGCCCTCTGCCCCTGGTGCAAAACTGAGTAGTAACTGGTCAGATTTCCTGAAGGGCTTAGTCCTATCCAAGTAAATCTGAGCTGTCTGTGCACGTCCAAGGAGTGCAGGACCCTTTCCCCTTTATTTTGAGGATTAGGGAAGAAGTTTGGCAAATGGATAGATTGGTTGAGAGCCACACTGGACACCACTTTGGCATAAAGGAAGGATTAGTCCTGAGGGAGACCCTGTCAGAATGACAAATGATGAAGGGTTCCACAGCCATAAATGCTTGTAGCTCAGACACACTTTCTGAAGTGATGGCCAGGAGCAATGCTGTTTTCCAAGAGAGGAATTTTAAGTCTGCTGATGCTGCGGGCTAAAAAGGGGGCAGTGTGAGCTTTTCCAGTAGCTCACACTGCCCCAGCACAGAGTAGTAATGAGCTGAGATGGCAGAGGCATGGATCTTAAAGGAGGAAAAGGATAGGCCTCTGTGGAGTAGATCTGCTAAGTAATCCAGGATTAGAGGTAGGGAGGGCAGAGTTGTGTGCTCTCCTTTAGACTGAATCCAGGAGCAATACAGTTTCCATTTAACAGCATAGGATTTCCTTGGACTGGGACTTCTGGCTTCGAGAATGATGTCCAGTACCTGCTTGCTTAGGCTGGTCATTGGGGGAGAATACAAGGAATAAGCCAGGCAGCAAGATTTAGGGTTTGCAGTTGCGGATGCAAGATCTGCCCCCCCTGCTGAGTGAGCAGGGTGGGGCTCTGGGGTAGGTGCCAGGGTGGCACCGGTGACCGGCTGCACAGGTGTGGATACCAGTGCTGGTGTGGCCAGTCTGGGGCAATCAGAAATGTCCTTGGTCTGCCCTGTCTTATCTCGAGCAATATTCTTGAGAGAAGGGGCAGAGGGAGAAATGTATAGATTGAGAGTGTTTACCCACTGGAAGGGCAGGGAATCCACTTTCCAGGCCCTGCTGTGAGGTGTCCTGGTGCAGAATTTGCTGAGCTTGTGATTGTAGGGGAAGGCAAAGAGATCCACCTCTGGGGTCCCCCATTTCTGAATCAGAAGGCTGAAGGTTCTGGGCTCTAGTCTAGTTGCCACTCGTGTGGGTCTAGGAGATTTCTGCTTAAATCATCTGCCAGTGTGTTTTGTTTGCCTGGCAGGAATTGCACTAGCAGATGGACCTGAATGTCTAAGGCAGTGTTCCACAGGGCCATGGTTAGCCTGCAGAGTGGGTTCCCCCTGCTTGTTGATGTACCACATAACTGTGGTGTTTGTTTTTATTAGCAGGGGTCCTGGTGAGAGTAGAGATCTGAAAGCTGAGAGCGCGTGCTGCACAGCTAGCATCTCTTTTTGGTTTATGTGCAGATGAATTTGACTCGGGCTCCAGTGGCCCTGAATGCACTTGTCGTCCAGGTGTGCCCTCCAGGCATAATCTGATGCATCTGTGGTTAGGGTCTGGACGGTGTGAGGTTGAGTAAAGGGTAGTCCCTTGTTGTGGTTGCATGTTGCTGCTCACCTAAGAAACTCTGTCCTTAGACAAGATACGATAGGAATGACTGTTTCCAGGTCCTGAAAATGTTGACACCAAAGACTAAGTAGCACTGAAGTTTCCTCATATGCAGTCTGGCATATGGAATTAGTAGGATGCATGAGGCCATGAACCCTATGGCCTGCAGGATTTTCCTTGCAGTCTGTCAGATAGATTTGTTTTTCTGGTGTAAGGAATGCCATTCTGGGATGCTGTGTTCAAACTTGCTCCTGGGAATACAATCTTTTGACTGGGGAATAGTTTTGATTTCTTTTTGTTGATGGTGTAACCCCAGGGAGGTTAGAAGGTTTTTTTTTACAAATGTCAGGTGCTGCAACAGCATTTCCTGACTGTCTGCCTGGATCAGGCAGTCGTCCAAGTACGGGTAAATTTGAATTTTTCTCTGTCTGCAGTAGGCAATTGCTGGAGCCAGGCATTTTGTGAATAATCTGGGAGCAGTGGATAAGCCAAAGGGAAGTGTAGAGAACTGATAATGCATAGATCCTGCCCTGAAGCGTAGATATTTCCTGCATAAGTCCCTTATAGGGATGTGCAGATAGGCTTCTTTTAAGTCTAGGGTAGCTAACCTTTGGCCAGCATAGGAAGAAGCTGCTGCAGGGTAAGCATTTTGAATTTTGGTACCACCAGAATGGTGTTTAGGATGGAAAGATCTAGGATTGGGCACCAAGTGCCCTCGTTTCTGGGTACCAGGAAAGTCTGGAATAGAACACTTGACCTATCTGTTCTGCAGGAACAGGATGAATTGCCCTTATAGAGAGCAGGGATTGAACTTGGTTTTGTGCCTCTGCTCACTGGTCTGGAGGAAGGTCTGGGAACCCCTTTGGGATTGGCAGTGAGTGGAAGTAAAATCTGTACCCCTGGGATATAATGTTAAGGACCAGTCTGTCTTTGGTGATGGAAGTCCAGTTTTTTGCATGATGGGCAAGTTTTCCTCCTAGGGGCACAAGCAGTTGGGCAGCGGTGGGGGGAGAGGAGTTGAGAAGTCATAGGGAATTCTTCCCATAAGGGTTGGCTTAGCACTCCCTGTTTTTGAAGTGGAGGCACTCCATTGCTTATATTTCTGCATACCCTAAGACTGTAGTCTGGGGGGGGGGGGTCTGTTTCCCCTGGGTCTAGTTTGAGATGGCCTTGAGGGGGCTGGAAAGGGCCAATGTTTTGAGGGGCAATGCTTACTGAATCTAGGAGGCTGTACTTGCAAGAAATCTTTGACTGTCTGCATAGATTTAGCTTTTTCTTCCATCTTTTTAAGAACCTCTTCTGCTTCGGTGCCAAACAGATTGTCCTTATTCAAAGGAGCATCTAGTAATTTTGATTTGACATGGTCTGGCAAGTTTTGCTCCTTAAGCCAAGCCTACCTTCACAGTACAGAACCAGTGACTGCTGCTCTGCAAGATGCTTCTAGGGCGTCAAAGCCACACTGCAATGTATGCTTTCTGACTTGGCTTGCAGAATGCATAAGCTCTTGTAATTCTTTATTTTCTGCACAGTCCGCAAAGGTAGCTATTTTTTGCTTAATAAGTTCCATAATATGTTGTTGATACTTCAGTATGTGAAACTGGCAATTCAAAGCCCTAATGGCAAGAGTTGCAGGTTCCATTTGTCTAAAGCTCTGGAGTCCCTGTCCGAAAGGGTGGGATTCTTAGCTGCAGTTGCTTTGATACTTTTAGGCCCCTGGGAGATGACATCTGGGTCAGAAGTAGGATTTTTGAAAAGGAATTTGAGAGAGTCAGGTACTCTGTAGTACCTGTCTGGTTTCCTAGGAGCAAAGGGTAAAGTATCAGGCATTAAACTGGATTCCAAAGACATCATCCAGGACTGGGGGTATTGCCAAAGGCCTGTGTTGTGGCAAGTCTAGAAATTCTCCGAGTCTCTTTTTGGACTGAGGGTAGTCTTGGCATCACCACTGGAAATGCTCTCTTAAAGTATGTAAGGTTTCCCCAAAAGAAAAACCCTCTGGAGGAAAAGCTGAGGGGAGATTCCTCTGCATCTGAATCCTCATAAGCAGATAAAGGCATGTCTTCATAATTAGATACCTCAGTCGTCGGATTCTTGGTTAGTTAAAGCTGCTGGGGACAGGTCTCTCTCTTAGCAGGGGAAGGCTGACTTCCCCATATCAACATAAGGGCTTCTGCCATTTTAAGCATTTGATGTTGTGGCAAGGAAGCAGGTGCATGAGTTTAGGTCGTCGTTTTTTTAGGCGTAGCGCATACTCTTGGCCTTAGAAATTCTGTAGCTTTAGACAGGAAGTACAGTTGTGTAAACTTACCATAAATGCAGATGTTTGAGTGTATTCACTGTTGCAGTCATCACATTTGGTTTATCTGCCTACAGGTAGCCCTCAGCCAGCTTGAATACCAGTCTTGGGATTTCTGCGTCGGATGCTGTCGTTTCTTCCATGATGTCAGATCGTCAGGGGTATAAAACATGCAGCCAACATCATTACATCCGTTTTTCTTGCCCCAGATGTCAGGTGCCCCCAAAATAGGAAGCAATTATATGGTGTGGAACACCCCTAACAAAAAGCAAATACACATAGTATAAGAGATGCCAAACCAAAAAGGATAGGTGAAAGCAAAGAATCAGGGGGCTGGAGGGAGGGTAACGAGGACTGCAACAGTGAATACATTCGAACATCTACATTTATGGAAAGTGTATACAACTGTACTATGTTCTTCGTGTTTCACTGTTGCAGTCATTCACATTTGGGTTGATTCCCAAAGCTAAGGAAGGGTGGAGGTAGATTAAGAAGCATTAGGACTGGCAATCAGGCCCTGTAAAGACTGCTGTGGCAAATCCAGCTCTGGATTTAGAAAATATAGGCAAGTGGTAATGCTTGGTGAAAGTGTGTACAGAGCTCCAGGTTGCAGCTTCCAGGATGTCCCTGGGTAGGGACTCCCCTGAGAAATGCAGCAGATGTAGATGCAGTAGTGGAATGTGTTCTTAACCCATGTGGGGTAGGTTTTCCATGGTGCTCGTAGTAGAAATGGATGCAGTGTGCTATCCATTTAGATATGGATTGCTCTGAAATGGCGTTCCCCTCTGCCCCTGCAGCAAAGCTGACTTAGCAGCTGGTCAGATTTTCTGAGAGGCTTAGTCCTGTCCAAATAGAATCTAAGCCATCTGTGCGCGTCTAGAGAATGCAGTATCCTTTCTCCTCTATTTTGAGGATTAGGGGAAAAAGTAGGCAAATGAATGGACTGGTTTTAAAGCCATACTAGACACCACCTTGGGCATAAAAGATGGGTTAGTCCTGTGGGAAACCCTGTCCTCATGGAAGATAATGAAGGGTTTCACTGCCATAAGGGCCTGCAGTTCAGACAGTCTTCTTGCTGAAGTGATGGCTAGAAGTACAGCGGTTTTCCATGAGAGGAATTTCAACTCTGTTGTAGCAGCCAGTTTGAAGGGGAGAAGTGTAAGTTTTTCCGATACAAAGTTAAGGTCCCAGGCTGGAGTGGGAGCTCTCCTTGGGGGGGGGGGGGGTCCTTAAATTTTTGGCCCCTCTAAGGAACTGTTTTACCAGAGGATGAGAGAAGACGGATGGCTCAGTATTATAATGAGCTGAGATGACAGAGGTATAATCTTAACTGAAGAGAAGGACAGGCCCTTGTGGAGCATTTCTGTTAAGTAATCTAGTACATGAGGTAAGTTGGGCACAGTTGTGCCCATCCCTTGAGAATGGCTCCAGGAACAGTATCTTTTCCACTTTTCTGAATAGAATTTTCTAGTACTAGGCCTCCTTGCCTCAAGAATGACATCCAGCACCTTCTTACTGAGGGCTGCTAGAGGTGAGTCCAGGGGATTAGCCAGGCTGCAAGTTTCAGGGTATGAAGCTGAGGGTGCAGAATTTGGCCCCCTTGCTAGGACAGCAGAGAAGGGGTCTGAGGCAGGTACCATGGTTGTAGCACTGTCAGACTGCGCAAAAGAGGATACCAATGCTGGCGTGGCCAGTCTGGTGCAATCAGGATTGTCCTTGGTTTATCCTGTTTGATCTTTAGTAGAACCTTCAAGAGGAGGCACAGAGGGGGAAAGGCATAGACTGAGAGGCTTTCCCAGGAAAAGGACAGGCATCCACCTTCCAAGCTTGGCTGTGGGGAGTTCTGGTGCAGTATTTGTTCGATTGATAGTTCTGAGGTGAAGCTAACAGGTCCATCTCTGATGTCCCCCCATCTGTTCCCCAAAAGTTTGAATATTTTGGGTTTCAGTTTCCATTCCTGTGGGTCCATGAGATTTCTGCTTAAGTCGTCTGCCAGTGAATTTAGTTTGCCTGGCAGGAACTGAGCTTCTAGGTGCACTTGGTTGCTCAAGGCTGTGTTCCACAGAGCCATGGCTAGTCTGCAGAGTGGGTAGGAATGTGTCCCCCCCTGCTTATGTACCACATAACTGTGGTGTTGTCTGTCTTTACCAGTAGTTGTCCTGGAAGAATAAGGCCTTTGAAGGCTATCAGAGCATTCTGTACAGCTAACATTTCTTTTTGATTGATATGCAGGTGCATCTGTCTTGGGTTCCATTTGCCCTGAATGCACAGCCCTGCCATGTGAGCCCCACATACATAGTCTGATGTGTCTGTTAGGGTTTGGGTGGCAGGGGGTAGAGTGAAAGAGTCCCCTGTTGTGGTTGCAGGCCTCTGTCCACCAAAGGAACTCTGTCCTTAGACACGGAATGATAGGAATTATGGTTTTCAGGTCCTGAGAATGTTGACACCATAGACTTTTTAGATACCACTGAAGTTTCCTCATATGCAGTCCTGCATATGGAATTAACAGAATGCAAGAGGCCATGAACCCAAAAGCCTGCAGTATTTTCCTGGCAGATAGCTGGGCTTTTGTGGCCAGTAGGCTGAAGTAAGTTGTCAAACCTGTTTCTCTGGAGTAAGGAATGCCACCTGGGAAGTTGTGTTCAAGCTTGCTCCCAGGCATACAATCTGTTGGCAGGCTACTAGGTGTGATTTATTTTTGTTGATGGTGTACCCCAGTGAAGTTAGAAGTCTCTCTACAAATGTCAGGTGCTGTAGTAGCAAGTCCTGACTTTCCACCTGAATCAGGCAATCGTCCAAGTATCGGTAAATCTGAATACTTCTCTGCCTGCAAAAGCAATGGCTGGAGCTGGGCACTTTGTGAATACTCTGGGTGCAGTAGATAAGCCAAAAAGAAGGGCAAAGAACTGATAGTGCATAAAGCCTGCCCTGAAGCAAAGGTATTTCCTGAAAGATTCCCTTATGGGGATATGCAGGTAAGCTTCTTTTAAGTCTAGGGTTGCCAGCCAGGCATCCTTGGCTAGCATACGAAGCAGGTGTTGGAGAGTTAGCATTTTGAATTTTGGAACCACCAGAAATGTGTTGAGAATAGACAAATCCAGGATAGGATGCCAGGAGTTTTCTTTTCTGGGAACCAGGAACAGTCTTGAATAAAAGCCTTGCCCCCTTTGTTCTGCTGGGACAGGTTGAATAGCCTTGATGCTGAGGAGAGAAAGTACTTGCTTTTGGGCCTCCGCCCACTGCTTTGGAGGGAGGTCTGGCCATCCACTTAGGATTGGGAGTGAGTGGAAGTGGAATCTGTATTCCTAGGGAAACAATGTTTAAAACCCATTTGTCTTGGGTAATGTACTCCCAGTTTTATGCATGCAGGGCGAGTTTTACTCCTAAAGGTGCAAGGCTTGGGGGAGTTAAGGATAAGTCATTGTGCAAGTTTACCATAGGCGGGTGGCTTACTACTCCCTGTTTTGGACATTGGAGCACCCCACTGTTTAGATATGTGCATAACCTGAGAATGAAGTCTTGGGGGGTCTGCTGCCCCTGGGTTTGGACTGAGAAGGCCTGGAAGGGACTGGAAAGGACCAGTTCTTTGAAGGCCAATGCCTACTGAATCTAGGTGGCTGTACTTATAAGAAATCTTAAACAGTTTGATAGATTTAGCTTTCTCCTCTATCCTTTTGATAACAACTTCTGTTTTACTGCCAAACAGGCACTCGTGGTTTAAGGGTGCATCCAGTAATTATGCTTTGACATGATCTGGCAAGTTTTGTTCCTTAAGCCAAGCATGCCTTCTAAGAAGGGACCCAGTGACAGCAGCCCTACAAGATGCTTCTAAAGCATCAAAACCAAACTGCAAAATATGTTTACCAACTTGGTCAGCAGAATGCATTAATTCTTGTAAATCTTTGTGTTCTGCACAGTCAGGAATCATCATTTTCTGCTTAATTAGCTCCATAACATGCTGCTGATACTTTTAACGTATGAAACTGGCAATTTAAAGCCCTAATGGCCAGAGCAGCAGAGGTGTATACCGTCTTACCCCATCTGTCTAAAGCCCTAGAATCCCTGTCAGAAGGGGCAGGATTCTTGGCAGTAGTAGCCTTAATGCCTTTTGGTCCTTGGGAAATGGTCTCTGGATCCACAGTAGGATTATTGAAAAGGAACTCTGAGAGTCAGGTACTCTATAATACCCGTCAGGTTTCCTGGGAGCTGGAGGCCAAGTATCCGTGGTAAGGCTGGATGTCAAGAAAACATAATCTACAATAGTCAGAACAGGAGGGATAGCAAGAGGCCTGTGCTGTGGCAGGTTTAAAAATTTGAGTCGCTTTTTGGACTGAGAGTAGTCCTAACTTTCCCAGCAGGGTTTCACCAAAAGAAAAAACTTCTGGAGAGGAAGCAGAGGGAATGGAATCCTCTGCATCAGAATCCTCATACGTACATAACGGTATGTCCTGGTAGTCAGAAGGAACAGAGATATCAGATTCCTGATTAGAAGAATCAGAAGGAAAATCAGTTCTAGGTCTCTCTGAGGGGGAAGGTTGGCTTCCCCTAATTAAGGTAATAAGGTCTTCAGCCATTCTAATCATTAGTTTTTGAGGCCTGTGGGCCTGAGAATGCGCTTTGGTCGGTTTCCTAGGAGTAGTGCAAACTTTAGGTCTGAGAAATTCAGTATTTTTGGCTTGAAACAGTCAGTTTAATATGAAAATCGGTAGGCCTGAATACACCCTCAGAAGCTGCTGCCTAGACAGCAGCTCTGGACCCATCCAAGGTAGAGACATCCACAGGTTACATAGTCGAAGAAGCACCTCGCGGCATTAGGGACTCCAAATGGGTCTCAGTAGAGGCTTGCGAATCTACAAAAGCGGGTATCAGGGGCTGCGAAAGCGCCTCACTGAGTACCGGCGGACTGGTGACTAGCTTAACTGTAGCATCATCGGCAGTTTTGGACCTATGCGATCTGTCTCTGTCTTTATCCTTACGTTTTTTTCGGAAGCTCGGTAGTCGGATGGCTTACCGATGCTATTTCAGAGTATGGAGATCGAGAGTGAAAGTATTTAGCTACAAATATTGCCTGACGACGGATAGTTCGGGTGTAGAACAAGACACAAAACAGACAGCGAGGGACGTCGTGGTCTGGGCCAAAACAGGTGATGCAGTAAGAATGAAAAATCTCTGAGGTATTTGCTTTCCACAGGTAAGACCATTATTAATTTTTTCTGACATCGGTTAGAGCAAGAAAAAAGGATCCTCAATGCGGCACTTATCTTTTAGAAGACTTCAGGTCTGAAACTCGAAAACGAAAATTTCAGGAGTCGGACGACCAGCACTTGCGAACTGCGTCTGATTCGGGCATAGCACGGCAAGAAAGACTGATGTGATGGCGTTGGCTGCATGTTTTATACCCCTGATGACCTGACGTCATGGAAGAAGTGACAGTATCCGACGCAGAAATCCCAAGACTCTGGTATTCAGGCTGGCTGAGGGCTACCTGCAGGCAGATAACCCAAATGTGATGACTGCAACAGTGAAACACGAAGAACATCATGCAAAATGAAAAGCAAATCCCAGGAAGAAACTGGATCCCAAATGGGGGGGATGACACAGTAAAAAGGTATCTTTAAGAAAAGCCTTGGAAATTTTGAGAGCAGTCATGGGGACATTATCCCTGCCGACTTAAAAAGCAGAAATAGCTGCCAATTCCACCTTAACAGTAGAAAAACTAGAACCTGATTGAAACAACTCAGCAAGAAAATCTAAAGCAGATTCCAAATGAGCGGAAAAAGGATTGAGCCCTTGCAATTTCAGCCACATCACAAAATGTCTCCATTTACTGGAATACACTTTCCTAGTTGCAAGTTTCTGAGATGAGGAAAAGATATGAACTACACTCTGAGAAAGCTTGGGATTTCTGGCTATCAAGGGAATTGGGAAAACTACACAGTTAACTTGAGGGACTGAAGATTGGGAAGATCCAGATCCGCTGGATAAGAAATGACATCCAGAATGAGATGCAGTACCCAAAGAGGGTACCTCAGAAGAGGCCACAGGAAGGGGAACCATACCTGATGAGGCTAGAAGGGTGCTGTCAGAATCACAGTTGCACTGAAGTGGGCTGCCTCCTGGAAGAATTTTATAATCCAAGAAATCGGGGGATAAGTGTACAGGAGTCCCAACGGCTAAGCAAACAGTCTATCTCTGGGTGACTGTCCTGACAGGGGAAACTAAGGAACAATAGCTGATGCACTTGGTGTTGGACAGGAAGGCAAAGAGGTTGCACCACAGAGTACCCCAACACCAGAATATCTGAGACAACTTTCAGAATCAGAGACCACTCATGAGGAAGCTAAAGGTTCCTATTGCAGCTGTCAGCCAGAAAGTTGGAACTCTCCAGGAAGGGCATTGTGACTAGAAACCGCAAAGATGAAACTGCCATTGCCAAACCCTCATGGCCTCTCAACACACAGGATAAGAATGTGTTCCCCAGCTTGTTGAAATACCAGACAATGGACATTTCCATTTGTATCAGTCACACCTCTGACAAAGGTGTTATGAAAAGCCTGCAATGCGGGGAAGACAGGTCTCATTCACCAGGACAATTACGCGAATGCTGGCCTCTGCAGAAGACTAGGACCCTTGAACTTTCCTCCCCTTGAAATGCCCTCTTACACAAAATGACATCCATGGTAACCATGGTTGAAGGAAGGGGAAAGAAACGGTATTCCATTGGTCACTAAAGGAGACTGCAACCACCACTGAATTTGGTCATGACATGCTTTTGCCAGCAGTACTGGAAAGTTCAATGGGTGAATCACAAATGACCACTGTACTGACAGGGTCCATTACACAGCCCTCATATGACACATGGCTAGAGAAACCAATCCTATAGTCTCTGCCATGTGTCCCAAGAACTTCAAAACTGCACGAGGTGGAGGCTTCAAAGTACAAGAACAGACCATGCCTAAAATCGAAAGCTGATCAGTCTGGAGCTTGGGAGGCCGGCAAATTGACTATATCCAAGTTGCAACCTAGGAACTCTAGTGTATGAACAGGTTGTAGGTCATCTTTAGATAATCTACCGTAAATGCCTAAGTAGTCACACAGTTGGAATAAGTGCCCCTGGCCATCATCAGTACCGCTCTTGTGAGGGGGTAAGGAGCCAAATGTCTAGGTAAGGAAAGACTTGGAACCACTGCAGCTGGAGCCAAGCTACCACCACTACTATGCATTTGTTAACACCACAGCCAGGAATGCATAAACCTCCTGGAGCTCCGCTACCTTTACATAATGGTAGGCATCCTTGAGGTCTGTCAAGTACATCCAATTGTACTTCCTCAGTAGAGGTAAAATGGACTGCCCTGGACCAATCGAATTTGGCCCATTTCATGAAAGGATTCAACTTACTTAAATCAAGAGGTATGAGGTCTTTGTTCTTTGGTAACAAGGATCTTGAATAAACCCTGGACCCACAATGATCTGGAGGGACCCTCTTGGATGACTCTGAGCAGCTTGGAAGACTTGGGAGTTCTAAGATCGATGCTTGTTGAACCCACTTCTTTGGGGTTAAAGACGGAGGAGAACCAGATGAAGGGCTAACAGGAAGAAGGCCCTTTAGAACCAACTTGGTCCAATGCTCGTTGACAGCTCTGGATCCAAACCCCTCACAAATCAAGCATGAAGAGTCCAGGTGAGTGACTCCAAAACAATACACATTTATCTTGTGCATCCTATGTTTGTACTTTATGCCCGCAGGCAATACATTTTTAAAACCTTTATCCATATCAAACAATTATTACAACCAATTATTAAGGATTACAACCAGTAACTACCATTAAACTACCACAACCAACAAGCCTACACGAAAGCTAGATGAAGGCACTACACCTAAGAAAAAAGACAAGAAGCCAATACACCCACAACATACACCTAAAAAAAGCTACCTACCTATTCAAAACCATATTAAACTATGCTAACAATACTAGGGTAAGGAAAGGCACAAATAAAAAAAACACTAATTAAGCTTTTGAAAAAAGGATAAAAGGATGCTCCAAAGTGCAGCCGGATCGAGTTGATAAGAATGGCAGCAAACTAGATTTGCGGGGTCGGTTGAGAAGTGCAGTACTGCGGGTATGGGAGGCGTAGCCTGGCAAGCTGGAGGGTTGAAGGAATTGGCCAGTGTTGAATCCTAGTTGGATCTGAAAACACACAAGTTGAATCCAGATGAAGAAGCCACTGGATTACGTTCCCTGTTACCCCTCTTCTCCATCACACCTCAACATTTATCTACCCGAAGAAAAGATATTTGAAGTCTGCTTGGGGTACAAAAACACCTATGTAAACACTTCCAAGCAAAGATCCTAAATATGTATATATGTGTGTGTGTGTGTGTGTGTGTGTGTGTGTGTGTGTGTGTGGGTGGGGCACGGCAGAGGGGGTTATCTTGTCTGCATACATAGGAAATGTACGTGTCCCCATTGTTTTCTTGTAAATTGTTTTTCCAGTCTCTCTTCCCAGTCTTTTCTAACCTCCTGTGATAGACTCTTATAGTTACCATGCAATATTATATATGCCCTATTAATCATACATTTTTAACAGAGGTTTCTGTTCTAGTTTCAACTAAAATCTCCCTAGCCTTTCTCTCCCCTTACACTCCCAGATCAAGCCCAGGTAGGGAAAGCAGTCTCCAACCCACAATCCAAATGTCTTTTTGGCATCATCCTATTCTATTACCTTTCCTGCTTGAGTTATTTGCTCCCAATATCTTGGCTCCTTTGCCAGGTTTCTCCAGTAAATTCCAGCCCCTCTCTTGCCTATTTTCTGTACCTCTACTGGCAAAATCTCCTTCCATTATTCTTGTACTGGCTTAGTTCTGCGAATACTTTGGTACTTCAACAGTACAGAAAAAAGAAGTTATGTGCTCACCATAACGTTCCATCTGAGTAGGTAAACTTCATTTGTCAGCAACCTGTGGGTATCGGATCGAGCCGGTAGCTTCAAACAGCTAAGATCCGAGCTCCAAGCTCCTCCCCCTTGCTCATAATCCCCTGCTATCCCTTCCTGACCTCAGATTGAGTTTGCTTAGTAACACAGAGCATTACAACACAAAGGATCACCTGCACATCCTAACCTAGAGTTATCTGGAAACGAAGGGCAAGGAGTCCTTTTAGTACGCACTATAGGTTAGGGGGATGGAGGGGGGGGGGGTCGGCTGCTGACAAATGAAGTTTACCTACTCAGATGGAATGTTATGGTGAGTACATAACTTCTTTATCTGAAGTAGTTAACTTTATTCGTCCAGCAACCTGTGGGACAGAGTCCCCAGCTACCCAATCCTTGGGAGGTCCTCATGGAAGGATATTCCGGAGCACTGCAGAGCAGAAGGATGCTCTCCCTCTGGAAATTATATCCAACTTGTAATGGTTAATGAACGTATGAGATGATGCCCAAGTGGCTGCTGAACAAATGTCATCCAATGACACTCTGGACCAAAAGGCAGCAGAGGTAGAAATCGATCGAGTAGAGTGGGCGTGGACTCCTTCGCTTTCAGGTCGGCCAGAACTCTTATATGCAAGAAGTATACATTGGGAGATCCATCTGGACAATGTAACTTTTGATACTGGTTTTCCCAAAGAGGGTTTAGCAAAGGATACAAAGAGTTGCTCAGATTTCCTGTGGTCAGCGGACCTGTGCAAGAAGAAAGTACAGTTTTGTACCTACCATAAATGTAGATGTTCGAGTGTACACCCTGCAGCAGTCATCACACTTGGGTTATCTTGTCGTCAGGCGGTCCCGCAGTCGGCCTGAATTCCAAAGACTTGGTCTGGCGTCGGTTGCTGTTGCTTCTTCCCTGACGTCAGTGTGCCAGGGGTATATATGATGCATCTGATGCCATTTTCTTCAGTTTTTCTTGCCCCAGATGTCTGGTGCCCCCAAAAAGGTGGTCAGTAATTAGTACCAATCTAAGAAATTTAGCACAAACACAACATCCCTCCAGCTATAAGCAAATACATCAGAAAGGTATTGTAAAGATTTAGTTAGTTAGTCAGAGGGGATGAAGGGAGGGTAACCTGGACTGCAGCAGGGTGTACACTCGAACATCTACATTTATGGTAGGTACAAAACTGTACTATGTTCATCGTGTTACCCTGCTGCAGTCATCACACTTGGGTAGAATCCCAAAGCTAAGGATGGGAGAAGGAGTCAAAGAGGGTTAGAGGAGGCTAGAAGGCCCTGCAGAACTGCAGTGGCGAAGTCAGCTCTAGTCTTAGAATAAAGTGGTAAGTGGTAGTGTTTGGTGAAGGTGTGTACTGAACTCCAAGTTGCAGCTTCCAAAATATCCTTGGTTGGCACCCCCCTGAGGAAGTCTGTAGATGTAGTGGGGCCTTATGGTAGCAGGAACTAGTTTTCCATGATGGGTGTAGCAAAAATGAATGCAATGTCCTATCCATTTGTAAATGGTTTGTTTCGATATAGCCCTCCCTTGTGAAGCTGCAGCATAGGATACAAAGAGCTGGTCAGATTTTCTGAAAAGAAGAAGTTATGTACTCACCATAACGTTCCATCTGAGTAGGTAGCTTCATTTGTCTGCAACCTGTGGGTCTTGGATCCGATATCGGATCCGAGCCGGCAACTTGTTTCATAGCTAATGGATCCGAGCTCCTAGCTCCTCCCCTCACCCATAATCCCCTGCCAACCCTCCATGACCTCAGATCGAGTTTGCCCCTCGATATGTACCCAAAAAGGGTATTCCAACTAACATAGATCCGCTGAAGGCCAGGGGGAAGGAGGGGGGGATGGTTGCAGACAAATGAAGCTACCTACTCAGATGGAACGTTATGGTGAGTACATAACTTCTTAATCTGAAGTAGGGACTTCATTTGTCAGCAACCTGTGGGACAGAGTCCACAGCTACCTGAATCTTGGGTGGCCATCATGGAAGGATATTGCGGAGCACCACAGAGCCAAAGGATGCTCTCCCTCTAGAAATCACGTCCAGTTTGTAGTGGTTAATAAAGGTATGAGATGAGGCCCAAGCGGCTGCCGAACAAATATCATCCAATGGAACTCTAGATTTGAAGGCCGCAGAAGTAGAGATGGAACGAGTGGAATGTGCGCGAACTCCTTCAGGTGCGGGTCTGCCAGAGGCTTGGTACGCTAATAGGATACATTGTGAAATCCAGCGTGATAGAGATACTTTTGATATTGCTTTCCCCAAATTAAATTTGGCAAAGGAAATGAACAGCTGGTCGGATTGTTTTATGAGTATAAAAACGTAGCTGCCTATGAACATCTAATGAGTGCAGCTTGTACTCTCCTTTATTCTGATATTTAGGAAAGAAAACCAGTAAATTTATGGATCGATTTATATTGGTTTCTGATGCTATTTTGGGAAGGAAAGAGGGATTGATCCTGAGGTACACTCTGTCCGGATGAAAGATCAAATAAGGAGGCTTCACAGAAAGAGCTTGAAGCTCCGAAACTCTCTTTGCAGAAGTAATGGCTACAAGAAATGCTGTTTTCCAGGACAAGTACTTGAGATCTACTGAAGCAGCAGGTTCAAAAGGTGGAGCAGTCAAGGCTTGAAGAACTAGTGAAAGATCCCAAGGTGGTACGGCTTCTTTTATAGGGGGTCTAAGCAAAAAGGTGCCCTTGAGAAAGGTTTTACACAACTTGGCCGACATCAAGGGCCCTGTGTCATGTCCCACATGATAATGGGAGATGGCAGCCAATTGCACTTTGACAGTTGAGCAACTAGCGCCTTCCTGAAAAAGTTCGGTTAGGAAGTCTAATATGGATGGAAGAGGAGCCGTAAAGGGATCTAGATTATGATGCTCCGCCCAGATGGAGAAACGTTTCCATTTACTGCGGTACACTTTCCTGGTGGAGGGCTTATGTGCTGCCACAAGGATGGCTTTGACTGGTGAAAAGATACCGGAGTCCTAACTAGGAGTCGAACTGGAGCAACCAAGCTGTCAGCTTCAGACTGTCCAGATTTGGGGTCGGTAAGTCCGACGGATGGGAGATTAGATCCGGACTGGGATCCAGAATCCAAGGGGGGGTTCACTAGGTGAGACCACAGGTAAGGGAACCAAATTTGCCGAGGCCAGAATGGGGCAATGAGGATCATCCTGCTCCCCAACCGTGAGGCTTTCTGTAAGAGTTGCAGCATCAGGGGTAGAGGAGGATAGGCATAAAGTAGACCGGGTGGCCAAGCATGCACCAGAGCGTCTCTTGGAGTTTCCCCTGGAGGGGGAATCAGAGCGAAGAAATTGCCGCATTTGGTGTTTGAGGGAGAGGCAAAAAGATCGCAGCAGGGTTGCCCCCATATTGCGAATATCTGCTTTGCTACAAGTGGGTTGAGAGACCACTCATACAGGGTAAGAAGGGTGCGACTGAGTTTGTCCGCTAGGATGTTGGCCCGCCCCGGAATGTGCGTTGCAATCAGAAAGCAGTTGGTGGAGATCGCCCATTCCCACACTCTCATGGCTTTGCGGCATAGAGGGTAAGACCTGGTTCCCCCGTTTGTTGATGTACCAGACAACCGACATGTTGTCCGACTGAATTGCAATCGTTCCTACGGGGAGGAGATTCTGAAGTGCTTGCAACGCGTTCAGCACCGCTCTCATCTCCAGAACGTTGATATGCAGGGAGGTCTCTGTATCGTTCCACGTGCCTTGGACCGTCCTGCCTGAAAAATGCCCCCCCCCACCCGAGGTGGGAGGCATCCGTGGTCACTGTGGCGAGAGGGGGAGAGGCGCAGAAGGGTCAGCCCGTATGGAGGTCCGGAGCATAGAGCCACCATAATAGAGCCCTCCTGCAAGTCTTGCTGATAGCAATGGGGTGATGGAGAGGAAAAGACAGAAAGGACCATTGTACTAGAAGGGTCCATTGCAGTACCCGCATGTTCAGACGGGCGCATGGAAGGAGCGTTATCGCTGCCGCCATGGAGCCCAGCGCCCTCAGGACCAATTCTGCCGGTGGGGTCTCTGATTGGAGGATAGCCAGCACATGAAGTTGCAAATTCCGAAGTCGTTCGGACGTTAGAAAGGCTCGTAGCTCTATGGTGTCTATTCTGGCTCCTATGAATTCTATGGATTGTGTCGGGGCCAGAAAGGATTTGTCGGCATTGATGGTGATGCCTAACTGTGGGGCTAGGCGGAGAAAGAAATCTCTAGCTGAGCAAAGTAGATGCCTTGTTGGGGTGGTCAGGAGCCAGTCGTCTAGGTACGGAAAGACCTGTATTCCCTGGAGTCTCAGGTGGGCCGCAATCACTGCTAATATCTTGGTGAACACCCTGGGAGCTGTGGTGAGGCCAAAGGGAAGGACCCTGAACTGGTAGTGACTGGCTCCCAGCCGGAAGCGGAGGAACCTCCTGGATCGTCTGTCCATTAGAATGTGGTAGTATGCATCCTTGAGGTCTATAGAGCACATCCAATCGTTCTCCCTTAGAAGGGGGAGAATAGATTGAAGAGTGACCATTCGGAATTTTTCCTTGGTTACAGACAGGTTCAAGCAGGACAGGTCTAGAATCGGTCTCAAGTCCCCCGTCTTTTTTTGGCACCAAAAAGAACCTGGAGTAGAACCCTAATCCGAGCTGGTCTTGGGGGATGGGCTGGATGGCTCTTTTTCTTAGCAACTGCTGAATTTCTGCGGCTGCAGCCTCCCTCTGATCGGGTGGTACATTGGGGAGGTTCTTGAATTTGGGGATATGAAGTAATGGGATTTTGTACCCTCTGGATATAATTCGAAGCACCCAGCGGTCTGTCGTGATGGACTCCCATGCCGCTAGGTGCTCCGAGAAGCACCCCCCGACTGCCTCCAGAGTGGAGCAGTCGGGCAACCCTTCAGGGCTGCTGCATGGGCCGGTCAGAGAAAGGTTCTCTGGACCCAAAGTTTCTCGGAGCCCCTCTGCCCCTGGGGCGGCATCCTCCCTGTCCTCCTCTGCCAGGGAAGGACTGGTTGTCCGGAGCGGGTTGGAAATGTTGCGATTTCTGGAACCACATCTTCTTCTGACCCTTTTGGTTCTTCGAAAAGGACCGCTGGGGCACAGAGAAGCGGACTCAGACGGCAGACGTCTTCCCGTTCTTCTCGCTCTGGACAAGTGTCTCGCGAACCGTTTTGCCAAACAGGGCAGAACCATCGAAAGGGGCGTTCGCAAAAGACACTTTAAAGGGCTCCGCAAAGTCACAATGACGGAGCCAGGCCTGACGTCTCATGACTAGGCCCGCTCCGCTAGCCCTAGCGGCTCCCTCGGTGGTGTGGGACAATAGCCGCATAGAGGTATTTGAAATGGATCTCAGAGTGGCCATTCGGGTGGAGTACAATTGTTTGTCCTCCGCCGACATGGACTCAGGGGGGGAAGGCAGCGTTCTTTGATAAGATCCCGCTGCATCCTGATGACATGTGCCATATAGTTCAGAGACCTTACCGAGAAGGTCGCTGAACTAAAAACTTGCTTCCCTAAGCGGTCCATTGAGCGGGACTCCTTGCTCGGTGGATGGACTGAGGGGCTCTCCTGAGCTAGTTCCCTCTTCGTGGCTGCCGCCATCAACATGGCATCTACGGGGGGACCCTTGCTCCAGTGTGACCGGTCTGAGGGGGGGCTTAGTATCCTGTCTGGGCGTTTGGGTATTGGCTCCACGGTGTCCGGGTCCTTCCACGCCCTGGTGGTAATAAGGTCCACCAAGGGGTCGGCCGGAGGGGACACCCAAGAGGTAGACGGGCCTGCTTCGAATGCCTCCAGAAACACGGACTCGGAGGAAGACTTGGGGGCAGACCACCCACCTCTGATCCTTAGCATCTCCATGATGTCTCCAAAGGAGACATCCTCAGGGGGTGATCTTGGGGAGCCTTCCCCTTCATCAAAGTCCGTGTCCTCAGTTAAGGACTCAGGGGAGTCCACGTGCCTCCTCTTGCACTTATGCTTGCGGGGCACTTCCTCGGGGGTGCTGTCCGAGGAGGCCTCGCCAGCAACATCCTGTTCCAATGGAACTACCTGGGACATTGAAGCAGGCTGTCCCTTAGGCCGGGTGATGGAAGCCTGGCCCAGCAGAGAGGGAGTGCAGGCTGAAGCAGAGACAAGGGCTGGGGGTCAGGATGCTCTCAACAGAGCCCTCTCCACTACATCGAAGGCCGAGGGGGAACCACTCTCTCTGGGCTCTGTGAGTCGGCTCCCACTCGGATCCGTTGAAGGGATCGGAACCGGTGCCGAGACCATCAGATCCGAAGGACCAGTGCGCTCTGACCTGGACGGAGCTGAAGGCACACTGAATCCCTCGGATCCGAAGCTCGGGCCACGGCTCCGAGAGGTCGAATCCGACAGGCTCGAGGGCAGGGTTGGATCCGAAGTACCAAGTACTGTCGGCGCCGACCCACCCCCGGCTCCAACGCTGCTCGGCTCCGAACGCTCCGAACCCAGGTAGCGGGTCGGAGAAGGAGCAATTGGAGGGAAAAATGGTGTTGAGTTCCCCCCCGAAGGGGGGGGGGCAAGAGGACTCCCATCTGCAGCTGGGCCTGGATGAATCTTCGCATCATCCGGTCCAAGTCTGCATCAGACATGCTGAACGTTGATCTCGAAGAGGCCACCGAGGCAGGCCTGGAATGCCGCCTCGATGACCTCGATGGAGATCGGGCCTCCTCCTCCTCGGGCCCTGGGGAGAAACAAGGAGATCGGAGCCGAGGAGGAGACCTAGAAGCAGTAGAGGGAGAAGCCCGCTTAGCTGGCGGGGCCGAAGCGGAGGCCTCTGCCCGCCGCTTGTGGTGCTTCTCCCTCCATTTCTCCCCCCTAGCCTCCCTGTCCTCCGGCGCTTTAACGGGAGTTTGAGTCCCGGCCGAAGGAAGGGGGGCAGGAGTGGCAACAACCACAGCCTGTGGTAGTGCCACGGGAGCAGCGGAGGCCGGAGCCAAGTCCGGGGGCAAAAGTCCCGCCAGGACCAGCTTCGACCTCCGCTCTTTCAGTGCCCTGGGGTTGAACGCTGCACAAATGGTACAGCCTGAGGAGAGGTGTTCAACCCCAAGGGACCGAACGAACCGAGTGTGGCCATCAGCCGGGGAGAGCTTATGGTCACACTCGGTACATTTAGAAAAAATGGCTTTTGGGGCCTCAGCCATACTTGAAAGAAAAAAGGTAGTGCTACACAAACACACAGGCCCCAAAAACACAACACACACACACTCACTAACGACCAGCGAAGGGAGGGAAAAAACTAAGTAAAAGAAAATTTTATACTACAGGGAACCTAACTCTTACACACTTTATTTTTAAAATAAGTTAGAGAAATTTGACAGAAAAAACAGACTTAACTGATGATTTTTTTCTAGAGCTCAATGGAATCCAGCTATCCACAAGCGCGGCAAACTAGATCTGGGGTCATGGGGGGTTGGCAGGGGATTATGGGTGAGGGGAGGAGCTAGGAGCTCGGATCCATTAGCTATGAAACAAGTTGCCGGCTCAGATCCGATATCGGATCCAAGACCCACAGGTTGCTGACAAATGAAGTCCCTACTTCAGATCCTTAGTTTTATCCAAGTAGTAACGAAGTTGCCTGTGAATGTCCAAGGAATGCAGGAGTCTTTCTCCTTTGTTCTGTGGATTTGGAAAGAAGGTGGGTAAGTGGATGGTTTGATTTAAAGCCACACTGGATACCACCTTAGGCATGAAGGAAGGATTAGTTCGTAGAGAAACTCTGTCTTGCTGGAAAATGAGGAAAGGTTCCACTGCCATTAGTGCCTGGAGCTCTGAGATTCTTCTGGCTGAAGTTATTGCTAGCAGCAGGGCAGTCTTCCATGATATAAACTTTAGCTCAGCAGAGAAAGCTGGTTCAAAGGGAGGTAGCGTAGGTTTTTCCAGAACAAAGTGGAGGTCCCAGGTTGGTGTAGGTGTTCTCCTGGGGGGCCTAATGTTTTTTGCCCCTCTGAGAAACTGCCTTAGAAGTGGATGTGAAAATAAAGGTGGATCCGTGTTGTAGTGGGATGAAATAGCTGAGGCGTGGATTTTAATAGATGAAAAAGAAAGCCCTTTGTGCAACATCTCAGTTAAATACTGTAGAATCTGAGGCATGTGAGGCTGAAGGGTATTTTGGCCTTTAGCTTGGTTCCAGGCGCAAAACCTTTTCCATTTGTCCGAGTAGGCCTTCCTGGTGCTGGGCCCTCCTAGCTTCCAGAACAACATCCATAACTGCTTGAGGAAGAGGAGCTGGCTGAATGCTTAGGTGATTTGCCATGCAGCCAAATTTAAGGTTTTGAGCTGGCTGTGTAGAACCTGATTGTCTTGCTGTGTGAGCAAATGGGCAATTTGTGGTAAAATCCAAGGTGGGCCCTGGGCCATATTCCTCAATAGTGGGTACCAGTGCTGGCGTGGCCAGTCTGGGGCTATGAGTATCAGTCGTGGTCTCTCCTTTCTGACTTTTAGAAGCACCTTTGAGAGAAGGGGCAATGGAGGGAAGGCATATACTGTCAGGTTTTTCCAACTGAATGAGAGTGCGTCCACTTTCCAAGCTTGAGGGTGAAGTGTCCTTGTACAAAATTTTGTTAGCTGATAGTTTTGGGGGCTGGCAAACAGGTCTATGTCTGGGTGGCCCTATTTTTGAGTCATCATTGCAAATACTTGTGGATCCACTTTCCACTCGTGGGGATCCATGATGTTTCTGCTGAGGTCGTCTGCCAATGTGTTCTTTTTTCCTGGCAGGAATTGAGCTTGTAACTGAACTTGGTAAGCCAGAGCTGTGTTCCACAAGGTCATTGCTTGCCTGCATAGAGGGTAGGAGTGTGTACCCCCTTGTTTATGTGCCACATTACTGTGGTGTTGTCCGTCCTTATTGTAAGCTGTCCTGGATGTAAGAGGTTCTTGAAGGCTGTCAGAGCATTCTGTACAGCTAGCATCTCTTTTTGACTGATGTGCAGATTCCTTTGATCTGCAGTCCATATGCCTTGAACACACTGTCCTGCCATGTGCCCCCCCCCCCCAGGCATAGTCTGATGCATCTGTTGTCAAAGTTTGCCTGGCTGGGGGCAAGGTGAAAGACTGACCCTTGTTGAGGTGACATGCCTGTGACCACCATAGAAACTCTTGTTGAAGGCAGGGAATGAGAGATATTGTGTCCAAGCTATGGCTGTGTTGAGACCATACGTTTTTTAGGTACCACTGTAATTTCCTCATATGCAGCTTTGCAAATGATATTAGTAGTATGCAAGATGCCATGAAGCCAAAGGCCTGCAGAATTTTTCTTGCAGGGAAGTTGGGTCTTTGTTGCCATTATTTTGAAATATTGAGTCAGTTGTAGTTGTTTGTCTGGCGTCAGATAAGCCTTCTGGGCAGTTGTATTCAAGCTGGCACCCAGGAATGTCATTTTGTGAGGGTACTAGTTTTGATTTATTTTCATTTACTGTGTACCCCAGGCAACTTAGAAGATGTTTTACAAAAGCCAGATGTTGCAAGAAGATGTCTTTGCTTTCTGCTTGGATGAGGCAGTCGTCCAGGTATGGGTATATTTGAATTCCTCTGTCTGCAGTATGCAATTACTGGTGCCAGGCATTTTGTGAAAACCCTGGGTGCAGTGGATAAGCCAAAGGGCAGTGCAGAGAATTGGTAATGGGTTGAACCTGCAATGAAACGGAGGTATCTTCTGCAACTTTGTCTGATAGGGACATGCAGGTATGCCTCTTTGAGGTCCAACGTTACTAGCCATGCTTTCTTGACCAACATGGGAAGAAGCTACTGTAGTGTTAGCATCTTGAATTTGGGCACTTGTAAGAAGGTGTTTAGAATTGAAAGGTCCAGAATTGGTCTCCAGGCATTGTCCTTTCTGGGGACTAGAAAGAGTCGAGTAAAATCCTTGGTCTTGCTCCCATGTAGGTACCAGGTGAATGGCTCTTTTAACCATGAGAGCTGTAATTTGTTTTTGTGCCTCTGCCCATTGATTTTGTGGCAGGTTTGGCATTCCTCTTTTCGTTAGCAAGGTGTGGAAATGGAATCTGTATCCTTGTGAAATTATGTCTAGGACCCATTTGTCCTTTGTGACGATGTGCCAGTTGTCTGAAAAAAGTGCTAATTTTCCTCCCAAGGGAGCTGCCAAGAGAGTCTTGCTTGGCCATATGAGGTTTAAGTCACTGAGTTTGCCTTCTAGTAGTTTGGGGCCTGTCTTCTCCCTTCTTTGTTGCAGTGCTCCATTGTCGAGGTTTGTAGTGGGTTTGTGGTTGTCCTCTGCCGCTTGGGCATCTGTATTTACCCGTTTGAGGTCTGTCAGTAGCTGGAAAGGACCGATTTTTTGTTGGCCAATTTCTGCTGAAGCGAGGGGGCTGAACCTGTAGAAAATCTTTGACCATCTGCATAGATTTTGCCTTATCCTCCATTTTCTTTAAGACGACTTCTGCTTTAACTCCAAATAGGACATCCTGCTCTAAGGGAGCATCTAGAAGCTTTGCTTTAACATGATCAGACAGAGTTTGTTCCTTTAACCAAGCATGCCTACGTATAACAGATCCAGTAACAGCTGCTCTACAGGAAGCCTCCAAAGAATCAAATCCACATTGTAAAGTATGTTTGCCCACCTGTTCAGCTGCATGCAACAGATCCTGCATTTCTTTCAATTCAGACTGTTGAGGGAGTGCACTCATTTTTTGTCTTATTTGAGACATTAGAAATTGCTGGTATTTTAGCATGTGAAATGGACAATTTAGTGCTCTCATAGCTAGAGTGGCTGAGGTGTAAACCTTTTTCCCCCACCTGTCTAGTGCTCTGGAGTCCCTTTCAGAGGGTACAGGATTTTTCGCCATAGAAGTCTTAGCCCCATTGGGACCCTGGGAGACAGTCTCTGGATCAGCAACAGGGCTTTTATAAAGGAATTTGCGGGAGTCAGGCACTCTAATATCTGTCTGGTTTGGCTGGAGCAGGAGGCAGAGGATCTGGATTTAAACTAGATTCTAAGTAAACATCATCCACAATGTCTAAAACTGGGGGGATAACAAGAGGTCTGTGCTGGGGGAGTAAAAGAAACTCTCTGAGCCTTTTCTTTGAGTCAGAGTAGTCCTGACCTTCCCAGTGAAAATGTCCCCTCACAGTGTGTAAAGTTTCCCCCAAAGGAGTAGTCTTCAGGGGGAGAAGCTGAGGGAATGGAATCCTCAGCGTCAGAATCTTCATAAGGGGGAAAGGAGTAATCTTGGTCCTCAGAAGAGCCTGAGGAAATAGACACTTGATCAGAGGAGGCATAATCTTCCTCTTGTCTAGGCCTTTTGTCGGGGGGGGGGGGTTGGGTACCCCTGATTAGAGAGATCAAATCTTCAGCCATTTTAAGCATCTGTTTCTTAGGCATGGGGCCTTGAACTGGAGACTGAAGTGCAGTCTTTTTTGGTTTAATAGGAGTCTTAAGCTTAGGATATGCTTTTATAGTGAGCGCAGTCGGTCTGAAGACACCTTCAGAAACCGAAGGTGTTTCTGCAGCACCATCTCTTTCCGCAATGTCGTCGGTAGGGGCTAAAGAAAATGGCTGCGTCAGCCTAGCACTCTCCGCCAAAGGCTCCGAAGCGGTCTTGGGTTCCAATTCTGCGGTAGCCAGGGGCTGCGTAGGAGCCTCACTGAAAACCGGTGAACCGGAGACCGGCCCAGCCGAGGCCTCGGAGTCTGGCTTGGGTCTAGGCTGCCTGTCCTTATCCTTGCATTTTTTTGTGCATGCCGGTAGTCGGTTGCTCCGACGGCATTGTGTAGTTAAATTTTCTACTGAAATAATGTTGTGAGAAATCAAAGCGTCTTTTTATAGTACGCTTATTGAACCTAGCACAAAGGCGACAACCAGTGACGTCGTGGTCTGGGCCTAGACAAGGTATACAGTAAGAATGAAAATCCTTATGAGGTATTTGCTTCCCACAAGAAATACAATTGTTAACTTTTTCTGACATCGGTCTGAGGCAAGAAAAGTTTCCCCAACGGGGTACTTAGCTTTATTGAAGACTTCAGATCTGAAATTCGACTTCGAAAATCTCAGGAGTTGGCCGACTGGCACTTGCGAACTGCTTCTGCTTCGGGCACCGCGCGGCAAGAAAGACTGAAGAAAATGGCGTTGGATGCATCATATACCCCTGGCACACTGACGTCAGGGAAGAAGCGACAGCAACCGACGCCGGACCAAGAATTTGGAATTCAGGCCGACTGTGGGACCGCCTGACGACAAGATAACCCAAGTGTGATGACTGCAGCAGGGTAACACGATGAACATCCTCAATTGCCTGTGTACGTCCAGAGAATGTAACTGGTATTCACCCTTGTTCTGATAATTTGGAAAGAACACTGGTAAATTAATAGAATGATTGATATTGGGCTCCGAAGCAACTTTGGGCAAGAAGGAGGGATTGGTCCTGAGTGAAACTCTATGTTTATGGAAAACCAAGTATGGTGGTTTGGCGCAAAGGACTTGAAGCTCAGAAACCCTTCTGGCCGAAGTGATGGCAATAAGAAAAGCCGTCTTCCAAGTTAAGTATTTTAGATCCACCGAAGCTGCAGGCTCAAAGGGAGGAGCTGTCAAGAGACTGGAGAACAAGAGTTAAATCCCATGGAGGAGCTGCATCTTTAACAGGAGGCCTCAAGAGGAAAGTGCATTTAAGAAGGTCTTGCATAATTTGGAAGAGGCCAAGGGACCGAGATCACTTCCCACATGATAGTGGGAGATTGCGGCTAACTGGACTCTGACCGTAGAGGAGCTAGCACCCCGGTCGAATAAGACTGACAAAAATTCTAGCACTGCTGGTAATGGAGCTGTAAAGGGGTCTAAGTTTCTGTGCTCCACCCAAATTGGAAAGCATTTCCATTTGCTATTATAAACCTTTCTCGTAGAAGGCTTGTGAGCGGCTACTAGAATAGCCTTAACAGAGAACGAGATACCAGGAGTCCTTGCTATTACTGGAACTGGATCAACCAAGCTGCAAGCTTGAGGTTGTCCAGGTTCGGGGTTGTTAATCCTAGTGGGTGAGAGATCAGATCCGGAGTGGGATCTAGAATCCATGGGGGATTCACTAGATGAGACCATAGACATGGGAAACACACTTGACGAGGCCAGAATGGGGCTATGAGGATCACTCTGCTCCCCAACCAACGGGCTTTCTGCAAGAATTTTAGCATTAGGGGAAGAGGTGGATAAGCATAAAGTAGACCGGATGGCCAAACATGCACCAGAGCTGCCTCTGGGGATTCCCCCGGTGGGGGAATTAGAGCGAAGTAGTCGCTGCACTTTGCGTTCGAAGGAGACGCGAAGAGATCGCAGCAAGGCTGACCCCACTTGAGGAAGATTTGCTTCACTACTCTCTGGTTCAGAGACCACTCGTATGGTGAAAGGATGGCGGCCGGGTCTCCTCCTCCTCCGGCTCCGGGGAAAAACTGGGTGAATGGAGCCGGGAAGGAGAAGGCCCGGAGGCCCTGGGAGAAGCTGCTTGCTTGGCCCGCTGGGCCGAGGAGTAAGACTCGGCCCGGTGCTTGTGGTGCTTCTCTTTTCTCCTCTCACTCCTAGCTTCCCTCTCCTCTTGGCCTGAGGTGGGGGGGGTGAGTCCCGGCCAGGGGAGCAGGGATGGAAGGTGGCACTGCCGCGGCAGGTGCCACAGAGGGAGAGGAGGACGAAGTCGAGTCCGAGGGCAACAGTCCTGCCAGAATCAACTTCGACCTCCTATCCCTCAAAGCCCTGGGGTTGAAGGCTGCACAAATGGTGCAGCCCGAGGAGAGGTGGTCAACCCCAAGGCAGCCACCACAACTTTCTTCCAAGATGTTGGTGCTTCCTCTCTCTTTAAAATGCTATTTAACAAAATCTTCCAGATTTTTATCACTTCTTTCCCACTTAATTTTCAAACTTTCACAGAATACCATCTGTTCCTGCAGACTTCCCTGAAGATTGGTTTTAAAATCACTGTTTTTGTCTCGCCATCTCCCACCTTCACTGTCAGTTGTTGAGCCGCCTTCATCTCCAACATTGGTGTAATTAAGTCTTCCATAAATATTTCCATCTGTACTTCATTTCTATGAAATTTTTGCGCCATAAGTGTTGTGGCAGAATTTTTACACCGGATGCCCTTCCTGACGCAACCCTCCCCATTTGTCCGGGCTTGGGACCGATACAAAGAAATGCACTGGCTTGTGCATCCCCAGTGGCTGGGTTCTGTACCGATTGGCTAGACAGAGGGACAGAGCTGGGAAAGATGTGCAGCAAGTAAGGGTGATAAAGGATAGTGAGGGAAAGGTACTCAAGAGAGGAGAGTGTGTTGAGTAGATGGAAAGAGTATTTTGAGAGGCTGATGAATGAAGAGAATGAGAGAGAGAGAAGGTTGGATGATGTGGGGATAGTGAATCAGGAAGTGAAACAGATTAGCAAGGAGGAAGTAAGGACAGCTTTGAAGAGGATGAAGAATGGAAAGGCTGTTGGCCCAGATGACATACCAATGGAAGCATGGAGGTGCTTAGGAGAAATGACAGTGGAATTTTTAACTAGATTGTTTAATGAAATTTTGGAAAGTCAGAGGATGCCTGAGGAGTGGAGAAAATGTGTTTTGGTACCTATCTAAGAATAAGGGTGATGTGCAGAGCTGCAGTAACTACAGAGGCATAAAATTGATCAGTCACAGCTTGAAGTCATGGGAAAGAGTAGCAGAAGCTAGGTTAAGAAGGGAGGTGATGATTAGTGATCAGCAGTATGGTTTCATGCCAGGAAAGAGCACTACAGATGCAATGTTTGCTCTGAGAGTGTTATTGGAGAAATACAGAGAAGGTCAGAAGGAGTTGCATTGTGTCTTTGTAGACTTGGAGAAAGCATATGACAGGGTGCCTAGAGAAGAGTTGTGGTATTGTATGAGGAAGTCGGGAGTGGCAGAGAAGTATGTAAGAGTGGTACAGGATATGTACGAGGGTAGTGACACAGTGGTGAGGACTGCAGTGGGAGTGACAGATCCGTTTAAGGTGGAGGTGGGATTACATCAACGATCAGCTCTGAGTGCTTTCTTATTTGCAGTGGTGATGGACAGGTCGACAGATGAGATCAGACAGGAGGCCCCGTGGACTATGATGTTTGCAGATGACATTGTGATCTGTAGTGAAAGTAGGAATCAGGTAGAGGAGACTCTGGAGAGGTGTAAGTATGCTCTAGAGAGTAGAGGAATGAAGGTCAGCAGGGCTAAGACAGAATATACGTGTGTAAATGAGAGGGAGGGTAGAGGAATGGTGAGGATGCAGGGAGTAGAGTTGGTAGAGGTGAACGAGTTTAAGTACTTGGGATCAACAGTTCAGAGTAATGGTAAATGTGGAAGAGAGGTGAAGAAGAGAGTACAGGCAGGGTGGAATGGGTGGAGAAGAGTGTCAGGAGTGATTTGTGACAGACTGGTACCAGTAAGAGTGAAAGGGAAGGTCTACAAGAAGGTAGTGAGACCAGCTATGTTATATGGGTTGGATACAGTGGCATTGACAAAAAGGCAGGAGTCAGAGCTGGATGTGGCAGAGTTAAAGATGTTAAGATTTGCACTCGGTGTGACTAGGGTGGATAGGATTAGGAATCAGTATATTAGAGGGTCAGCATGTTGGACAGTTTGGAGACAAAGCAAGAGAGACGAGATTGAGTTGGTTTGGACATGGGCTGAGGAGGGATGATGGGTATATTGGGAAAAAGATGCTAAGGATGGAGCTGCCAGGTAAGAGGAAAAGAAGAAGGCCTAAGATAAGGTTTCTGGACGTGGTGAAAGAGGACATGCAGGCGGTTGATGCGACAGAGCAAGATGCAGAGGATAGGAAGAAATGGAAAGAGATGATCCGCTGTGGCGACCTCTAACGGGAAAAGCCAAAAGATGATGATGATTTCATTGCTAAATTTCTCTGCTTTATACAAATTTTTATAACATTTCCAAAATAGTTCTAAAACCTCTACAGGATCTCTGGTTATTTTTCTTGTTATAGGTTCCTTAAGTCTGTGCTAAAAAGTTTTTTACTTTCTCTTCAGCACCTTGCATTTAGGTTCATAGGTAGGTACTAGGCTATCGGCCCTGGGGCCATATACAAGCCCAGCCAAAAAGGTACCCTGGCTTTTGCCACCCAAGAAAATTATTTTCCTGTGCCACTGTCGAGCAGAGCCACAGAGGTGATCCCCGGGGTGAATTTCCTACTTCCCATCTAATCATCAAGATTTTTCTTGAAGAGTGCTAATGAGGAGCTTTGATATAGATAGTTTATTCCAGAGTATGGGAAGTCTCTGGGACAGGAATCTATCCCTCTGGCATGTTCTGTTTATTGTGGTGACAAGATTTAGGTCCCTAGAGCGTGTAGCTCGGAGGGATTGGGATTTCTTTAAGTGCAGCATGTCCAACAGCTCTGGGTTTGACATAGCTTTGTATGTTAGGCAGAGATCACCTCTGAGTAGGCGATATGTGACTGAGTAAAGCTGGAGTTTTTTGAGACGGTCAATGTAGGGCATCTGTTTGAGGCCGGTAATCCTCTGAGGTATTTCTGCGGCCTTTCCAGTTGTTGTAGATGTCTTGTGAGGTACATACCAAAAGGGGCGTTGTACTCTATAATGGGTCTAATGTGTGATAAGTTGAGGGGAACAATGACCTCTTTTTCTGGATGAAAAGCATTTTGTGATGAGGTGTGCCACATAGAAGGATTTCCTGACTACTGTGGTGATGTGATTATCAAAGGAGAGACTACTGTCCACCAGTGTCCCAAGGTCTCTTATCACACTTTCGGTGTTAAGTATACTACCGCCTATGTTGTAGTTCATGGGTACAGAGTTTTTATCAAAGAGGATGACAATGCACTTCTTAGCATTGAGCTTGAGGCCATGGCTTTGACACCAGGCATCTGTCTCAGTGAGGCCCTTTTGTAGGATGTCCGCATCATTAGTTTCGATTATGGCTCCTAGTTTGCAGTCATCTGCGAACTTCGTTAGCCTGTACTTCAGAGAAGGAGATATCAAATAGGAGAGGACCCAGAACTGAAACCTGTGGTACTCCACTTGTCACTGGTCTGAAGTCGGATTTGGAGTCTGCTACTTTCACAGTGAGGGTTCTGTCAGTGAGCCAGTTGGCAACCCATCTTGTGACATAGGGATTTATACCTAGATTAGTGAGTTTATCTATAATTCCAGAGTGGGGGATGGTGTCGAAAGCCTTGGCAAGATCTAGATAGGCTGTGTGAACCACCTTACCCTTGTCTATGGCTTTGGTGACTGCTTCAAAGAAGACTATCAGGTTTAGGAGACACGATCTGCCTTTTACAAACCCAAACTGGGTGGGGGTCCAGAGTTTGGAGATTACCAATGTCTTTGTTTATAAGTTCCATGATGATACGTTCCATGGCCTTGCAGACCAGGCTTGTCAGGCTAATGGGGTGGTAGTTCCCGGGGTTCGTGGTGGCTTCCCCCTTGTGGAGTGGGATAACCGTCGCTGTGCGTCATTCAGCAGGCACAAAGCCTGAGGTGAGGCTATGACTGAACATGGTACTTAGGTGGGGTGCCAGTTCGTTCTGTAGTTCGTGTAGAATGCAGCCTGGGATGTTGTCTGGTCCCATGGATGCTGTGTTCTTGGCTTTGGAGAGTGTGGTTTTTACCTGTGCAGCCGTGATTACAGGAACTCTGCATTCTTCCGGTATAGAGATGGGCTCTTTAGGGGGTGAGAGGGGGGTAAAGTTACCACTGAACCTATCTGCCAGGATGTTGGCAATATCAGTTGGGTCTGTATATTTAGTGCCACTCTGCTATAACTCAGAGCAGATCTGAGTGTTGCCATTGAGATTCTTGACATAGCTATAGAATGCTTTGTGGTTGTCTTTAGAATAAGTGGCGATTTTGTTTTTGTAACTAGCTTTGGAGGATTTTATCAGGGACCGCAGCTTCTTACGGAGGCTGACCAGGGAGCTTCTCCACTCATGGGATTTTACGCTCTTTTGCAACAGTTTCTTCCTTCTGTTGTACAGTTTGTTTATGGCAGGGAACCACCAGATTGGCTTCCTTTTTTTGGAGGATAGCGTCTTGGTTCTGTTTGGGATAGCACGATCCATGCACTCATGTAAGTGCTTATAAAGTGCAATTGTGTAGGATTCAGTAGTTGTAACTGTATTGTCCATCTGCATGGGTGTCATGAAGTTCACCACTTCTGTCTTAAGAAGCATGTAGTTGGCTTTGGAGACATTTTTACCATGGTTTCCTTAATGGGGGGTGGGGGAAGGATGTGGATATCTAGGGTAATTAGCTTATGGTCGGGATCGGACCAATGAGATGTTGACTTCAGGTGTGGAACACCGGTCACTCATGTTGGTAACGACTAGATCTAGGATACTGTTGCCCATGGTGGGGGTGCGAATAAGTTGATCCAGGGCAATGGAGTTTATGAATTCCAGAAAGCGTTGAGCTAAGGAGTTGGTACATGAGTAGTTTTCCCAGTTAATGGTGGGGTAGTTGAAATTGCCCATTATTAGGGTGTTTAGTTGAACCCTAATATTTTCCAGTACATCAAAAAAAAGAGGAGAGGGGAATCCTGGGCATGGTGGAGGATCTGTAGCATGCTACAATTTGGATTGCAGTTCTGCCCAGAGTTAGTTGCACTTGGATAACCTCGGCTGCATTATGCTGAGCAACTAGCCTGGAGGTGTGGATATCCTTAATGAATATGGACACACCTCCGCCTTTGGTGTTCCGGTCCAGGTTACATGGCCGAAAAGTGTGGTATGAGTTATAGCCTGGTAGTGCAGGGGTGCCCTCTGGAGCCTTGAACCAGGTCTCAGTCACTGCACAGATATCGATGTTCTCCATTTTAAGAAGTGCTTCGAGTGAGTGCATTTTGAGATTTAGACTTTTAGCATTGAGTAGCATTGCCCCCAGTTTTTGCTTGCCTGTTCCAGTTACGGTGGTGAATTTGTCATTTGAACCTTGCCTAAAAAGGTACTACAGGGGCGGCAAGAACCTTAGCCAGTATCCGGAATCCTAGGGGGTGACAGGTGCAGGGCATCTCTGGCAAAGCATCGTGGTCTGTCGACCATGTCATCCCAGGCAGACAGATACTGGATGCCTTTAGAATGGCACCAGAAGCTTAGCCAAATGTTGAAGTCAATCATTTTGTCCTTGTACTGCAGCATCATTCTGGGTGATGGCAGAATGCTACTCAGGGCTAGGGTCATACCTGCCTGGGCTACAAAGATCAGAGAGCTCTTCCAGGTTTCTTTTCATGCAGTCCAGGGAGGTACGTCTCAGGTCGTTCACACCAACATGGACAATGACAGTCATATTTGTACTTGTGGAGTGACCAGAGTGCGTGGGTTATGTGGCGGATCCTGGCACCCGACAGGCAGATGACAGTAACCTTCTCCTTGTTTAGCCCGGTGAGTGGGACATCAGTGTGCCTGAATATAGAGTCACCTAGGACTAGGGTGTTGGGTACGCTGTTTTGCCTTATTGGCTGTGGTTGAGTGGCACACGGAGTCTGCAGGCTGTGTGTCATTTGGGGTGTGTTGGGGGTGGAGGTTGCTTGCATTTCTGCTTTGGCGGTCTCTGTTGCTTGAGCAGATTATTATTGAGAGCCTCCGCAAATGTTTGTGTGTTTCTAAGTGTGGATTTTGGTGGTGTAGATTTAGTGAGACTATGTGATGAGTGTGGTGTGGTGCAAGTGTTTAACTTCTCCTCTTGACCGTCAAGTTCAGTCTTGATTGGAGAGAGCTTTACCTCCAGTTTGGCTAGATAAGTGCATCTCTCACAGGTTGTAGTGTTGGGTGGTAGGAGGAGAGGGTTGTCTGTGTACATGAGGCAATTTTTACTTTGTCCCAAGATGCCCAGATTCATCAGATAGACAGGAAAGAACACTGGGAGCTGACCCTTGGACATCCCTGAATAAAAAAACTATTTTTCTCTAGATAAGTGAGGAAAGTGAGTACAAGAGCTGTTTTTCTCTAAGCAAGTGAGGAAATTAAGTACCAAAACTGTTTTCCTCTAGGTAATGAGGAAGGTTGAGTGCTATAGTAATTAGTAGGTTATTTAGTGCTTACAAGTTCTGAACAAGTGCTGATCACAAATAAGCAAATTCAAGTTCTAAAACTAAGAATCTGTATCTGGGCTAAACTAGTTACATGAAAGGGGAGAAACAAGTGCAAATGCAGGCTTTTAAATCAGAAAGTTGAGAGATGGAAAAACTGCCCAAACGGCCAATAACTACAATTTCTGGGCCAGAACCACTCCTTATGTGGTAGAAGATAGGTTACCCAGTGCTTACCACTCCCACTGATAAGCTAGAAGGCTTCTCTCCAACACAGAAAGCTTGGGGGGTTCAGAAGCTTACATACAGTCCTGGATACAGCAAATCTGAATCTGGACTACACTCCACGTCTGCTCCGCGTCTTGCTCTGTGAGATCTGCCTTATTCTGCAATACTTTAACCCTTGTCAGCCCCTCTAAGCAACTTCTATTACTTCTTAACCATATCTTTCTCTTTTATTTCAACCCTATTTTTAAACTCGTTTCATTTTATCCTAGTCACTAGCAATAACTTCTCAAGAGATTTCTATCTTCCTTAACTACTCTCAAATAATTTCCACTACCCACTCCATAAATATATATTTTTTTACAGTTAAGTGGGAAAGCACCAGTGTCTTACTTGTACTTTATTACCATGCATTTTATTTTAAATTTTATTGGTGCAAGATGAGAAACAGTTATTGGATATGGCAAATATTCTAATTATAATTAAATGTACATGTTTCTGTGAAAAAAAATATATCTAATCTAGCCTAGTTACTGTATTGGGGAATATGTAAATTCTGTTTGAGCTCCTACTAATGAATTCACATCTACCATATCAAACATCTTCATAAATGTTTTTAGAAATCTGCCCTCTTTTGTTATATTGCCCCTTCCAGGTCCCCTTGACACATCCTCACTATGCAAAAATTGCAGTCCCCCCTATAAATATTCCCTACTGAAAGTGGATTATCTTTCCCAAAAATTTCCTACAGTTTCTAGTAATTAGTGTAAGTACTCCCATTTCCTCTGTCCATGACATTTCTCTGAATATCCACGCTGAAATCTTCTCTTTGCACCCTGCATTTAATATAATTCAATTTTGTTTCCTTTTTAATTATACTTGAAGGCCTTCATATTCCAGGATAATATGGACAGCATAGCCATCATAATAAAAAAGTTGTTCCCAGCTATTACACATGACAGTTTTTGAATGTGTATTTCCAGCTTGTGTGTTAAATGCATATACTAATATTTGGCAGGCTGACCTTTTGTACAGTTGTTTCTTCTCATCCTCATTTGAACCTGTCAAATCTTTCAATACTTTCTTTTAATGAAAACTCTCAAACAAAAAGCTAAATACAAAACACCCCCACCCACTAGTAACTTAGAACAAACACAGAAAACTACATTTGTCTTCAAAACATGAAGTTTAACCTTCCAGAAGGGAGCAATCGCCACAAAATGATGGTTGCACCTACAGGCATCACCTAACCTAAAATTAAGGTTCCCCTTGTTAAAGCCCATGCTACACAGCCTGTACTTCCACTCATACCAATTAAGGTTTGTTCATTTCTTATCTCTTCCTCTCCCAGATATGAACAGCAGCTTGTATGCTTTCAGAAAGGGTTAATTTTACATGAAAGTGCACTGGCTATCTTAAATAAAACTAAACTGCATAACATTCTATTAACTGCATTACAGTATTAAGGCTGCTACGGAGGTTACCACCTCTTATTTACTTTCCATAATTTCAAACTTAATTTTTCATTTAACTGCTTGGCACTGTAGTTTTAAATTTTGCATTTACTCAGCAAAGACTACTCAGAATTCTCAAGATTAATTACTTGCACCTGTAGACAGCTTGTCTCTATGGAAACACACTCAGCAGTGTTTGTAAACTTCACTCAGAAAAAAATGCACAGCTGCAAACTTCTGGACTCCACAGAACATTTGTCAGTGGAAAACAAATGAGCTAATATCTATGCAGTTGTAAGAAGCTTAGCATTTTCATTGCTTTCATAACGGTCTTATTTTTAAAGCCTACATGCTTAAAAAAATACCTATTTACAACTTAAACCAAATATAAAACTAAACATTCAACTTAAACCAGATATAATAAACTAGACATTCATCCTTGTAAAAACGAAGAAAACAGTCTAATTTACACATAAGTTGATCAGTGAACATTTACACCCCTCCACCCCAGCAGCCCAAGATCATAGCATATGAACACAAGCGCATCCAAGCACATCTCCTAATGGCAATGCCTGTAGCCACCGCCCATGAGGAACGTTCAGCTTCATGAGATTAACCTCATGGATGCATTAGAGATAGACTGGAGAGTGGCCAGCTGTGAAGAAAACTGTTTCTGTTCTTTCACCAACATGGACCCAGGACTAAACTTGGAGTTCCTTAATCAGGTCTCTGTAATCTGGTAAAATTAACCAAGTAGTTGAGCGATCATAAGGCAAAAGTCACGGAACTGTAAACATGCTTTCCAAACCGGTCGATCATCCTAGACTCTCTATTATGAGGAGGAACAGAGGAGCTTTGTTCAGCTAGCTCCTCTGTGACTGCCACCACCACTATGGTATCTGGTTCCTTCCATACCCGGGTGGGACAAGATCTATAAGGTCATCTGTCAGAGGGGTAACCCAAGACATAGATGGGCCAAGATCTTAAGGCTTCCCGGAACATAGACTCCTCCTGGGAAGGAGGATCAGAAGACTATCCACTTTTTTGGGTAAGGATTGCTAGGATGCCTCCATCTTCTGATGGTGATCTGGGGGACCCTTCTCCTTCATCGAATTCTCTCTCTTTGGTTAAAGATTGCTGATGGGAACAGAGTGCCTCCTCTTACAGAATCTCTTCCAAGGACCTTTTCAGTGGGATGATCTGGAGAGATATTGAAAGATAAAGTAAGTTCCTGAGCAGGAACCGTCTGGAAGTGGATGAGGCTCAGAATGAGTGTCCGAAGGGTGTTTGGCAGTAGGATTTGAAGAATTAAGAGTCAAAAGAGCTCCTCGGTGAGAGAAAACACTCTCCACCACCTTGAAAGTGGAAGGACTGGGAAAGGTTGCAACCAACCTGACTGGAGCCGTAACTCCAGGTGACAATGAACTTTGACCCTGCCCAGATTCCAGTCTTGAGGGAGGAGTCAAACCACAGCTGTCCAGTGCCACGGCTCCAAAACTCTGAGTCAAAGGCATCCCCCAGAATCAGGGACACTGTCTCAGTCCAAGAAGCCATCTTCAGATCCAGCACTTTGACTCTCGAGTCTCTCGGATCGGAGGGCTCTGAAATCACTGGTCGGATCAGAAAAGGAGAAACAATCGACTGGGAAACAGGTTGAAGTCTCACAGATCTGATGGGTGCCACAGCCAGTAAGACCGCAATCTAGATCTGAGCTCTGAGGAATTTCTTCATCATCTTATCCACATCAGCCTGAGAGAGACTTCAGGAGGACCTGATAGAAGCCAATGTGAAAGGCGGACGAAACAGCCTCTTGACTGACTCTTGGAAGGTAGACTGGTGCCTAGGGGAAACTGGCTCTGGATAGAAGTGAGGGCTTCCAGGTCAAGATGACTGTCATTCCAAGCATCGGATCACAGAAAGTCAGAACTGAACACTTTGGTAACTTACTAGGTGGCTCCAATGCAGAAGCAGTGTCTGGCAGTGGTAAATAAGCAGGGCTGGGAAAGGATACGAAGAATACTGTAGCTTCCGGATACTATTTATTTGATTAATCTGTCCTGTGAGATGGCCTTCATGCAGGAAGATTCGACGTTAAACTACTAGTGTTGGACAGTTGGGCAACTCATCTGGTAGAACACTTGCCTAAGAATACCTCTGTGATTGAACCACTGGTGGAGACAAAGGTCATGCAGACATGTTATCTGCAAAGGGACAGGGCTCTGGTTAAGTCGCATACTTTGGCATGGAAAACTAGTCAGCAAGCTCAGTGCACACCTTCTCCTCAAGAGACCGGTAAAGGCGGCCTTTCGACAGACCGCGACCGGTAAAGGCGGCCTTTCGACAGACCGCGACCGGTAAAGGCGGCCTTTCGACAGACTGCGACCGGTAAAGGCGGCCTTTTGACAGACCGCGACCGGTAAAGGCGGGCTTTCGACAGACCGCGACCGGTAAAGGCGGGCTTTCGACAGACCGCGACCGGTAAAGGCGGGCTTTCGACAGACCGCGACCGGTAAAGGCGGGCTTTGACATTGACACCAGTCCCAAGGTTATCAAGATTGAAGTTACTACTGATCCTCCAGTGCAGACAGCCTAGGCCCTAGTAATAGCTGGAACAAAAAGGCTTGGCAACAATAGTGCTGGTACAGGAGAAGGCATAATTTTTAATGCAACAGATGTTGCAAACACAACCTTCAAAACACCTGGTGCCAAGACAGAGCCTGGGGAAGGAGTAACAAAAGTAAAAGGGAGGGTGTCTTCTCTTGTCACTCTTGAAAGAGGTGGGGAGGGTGACATACGACACTAATTTCCATATACACTTCAACTGGAGGTCTTTTCTGGAGAGCACCTGCAGAAGATATCAAGAGAATTGTACACTGGCTAAGAGAAGGTTTAGACTCCAGACATTTCTCTAACAACTCCTTCAAGCAGAAACCAATATTTTCTTTTCTGGTGCGAGATCAGGAACAACTCTCAAATAGGAGACACGGCAATACAGGATTGTTCATGAGAGGTCCCCACTGAGGAAGAGTTCTCTGGAAAGGGAATCTCCACACAGGGCAAACAGATGCATTAGGGGCAACCTACCAGATTCTCTGGAAGACCCATCACTACACTACACTCTTTCTTCTCTCTTTTGGTTTGGAAATGCAGAAAACTCAGAAGCTAACAGACCTTCGAGAACGGCTTTCTTACAAGTTTCACAAGCCAGTCTATCACAATTATTGCAAACAACCTCTAGGCAATTCCACCTCCAAACACATCATGCATACAAACAGGTGTGTCCTGACTGAGAAATCTTGCGTTTAATACTTCCTGTACCTCTGGAACCCAGAGGCTTTTTTCTTGTGAAAATTAACAGAAATGGCACAAATCAGATAACCAATTATCAAAAATTTGAAATCTGCAACACTAAACAAAGGTGAACACTATCTATAACAATTAGAACCATTTGAAAATAAGCAGCTAAACCAGAAATAGCAG